>NC_140965.1:121065140-121187640 GCF_056783735.1 Eptatretus burgeri | reverse complement strand
GCTGAACAGTGTCAAAACTCAAGAAATGTCTGTGGAGGCTGTTCCGACCTCTTGCCCAAGATAACAGTTGAGTTATGTTTCATTAATTTTCGGACCAATTTGGATTTACATACACTTGGGGAGAAACGATTATGTGGATATCATAATGATTTTCCTAATTCCAACTTGCCCTGAGCTCAATTTGGAACGTCTGCTGATTTTTACTCATTGGCATGGTCATACCAACATAATTCTTTAGATATAAAATGAAATATATATATATATATATATATATATATATATATATATATATATATATATATATATATATATATATATATATATATATATATATATATATATATATATATATAAAGATATAAAACACTCCAAAATACAATCCATTTTAAAACTCTGATCACAGATATATTTTGGTTCAAGTGCATCCAAGCGTCCATATTATTTTGCTCGCTATAATGTGACCACATTATTCAGCAAAAACTCTGTTTCCGCAATGATAATTTATCATTCCCTATCCGTATTGCAAGCATGGTCATTATATCATGGGACCTGGTAGCCTGAAAAAGCCTTAGGCAGGGCTTTAGTTTCTGCCACATTCTTGACCCGGATGACATTTGGCTGTAGTGCCGTTGGTGGCTGATATAGGAATGGTTGGGTTGGAAATGCTGAAAGGTAAAAATAAAACCTGTCAGAAAGCACACGGAATTCCTGGCTGCATTCCAACGTATCCATTACAAGCCAATTATACGGAACTGTGGCTGAGTGTCTTCTCTGACCCCAAGAGATGAAACACCTCCCCAAACATATTGAAGTCAATGTGTAACATGAAAAAATCCATCAGCATTTTCGGACAAATGTTATTCCAACAGTGATGTAAGGTGAGGAAAAGCTGCACAACAACATGTATCGATTGATGAGGAAATGCGCTAGAGTAATACATTTGTACTTGAGGGGAAGGGAAATAAGGGATCTCGATGGAGTTTGAAAGCAAAATGACAATAATTTATTGAAGGCATTTGTTTGTACATTGTGCACGAATTGGCACATGCTAATGCATTGCTAAACATTATGTATGTATGTATGTATGTATGTATGTATATACTGTATATATATATATATATATATATATATATATATATATATATATATATATATATATATATATATATATATATATATATATATATATATATATATATATATATATATATATATATATATGTATGTACAGATCTCATTGGTCCAAGAAGACATCCATCAGTGACAAATCACTTCTGTATGGCTTGAAATAAAGAAAGGAGATTTTTCCATTTCAGAGAAGGCAAACTTTCTGCTTCGTGCCTTCATTAAGCCAGTTCTTTGTTACATACAGCTGAAGATAAGCAAATGAACAAGATCTTTTTTGAGAATAGATTTTTTTAGAACGAGCAATTGGTTGCCATTTGGGTAATAGTGTGCAATTACATGTGAAATTACAAATTATAAAACCTAAAAAGAAATTCAACAACAACGGGAGTAGCCCAATGATACAAACAGATAAATTTTGTTTTACATAATGAAAGACAAACCAACAAAGACAAAATGACACGATTATGCATTAAAATAATACAAATACTAAACAAGAAAAATAGCAATCAGAGATTGAAGACCCTCACCAGGACTTGTTTTGTGTGGGCTTTGTGTAGTTATGTGTGGTGTATTTTGTGTGGTGTATTTTGTGTGGTGTTGTGTACTGGTGTGTTACGTAATCAGTAAGAGTCTTAATTAAAACTGCCACTTTGTAATTGCTGGAAGTGATGACCGGGTACGAAGACATCCCACTTTGATGCAACCCCACATTGATTGGACAACTGACCCTGACCTATGACGTTTTTTATGATTATTCAATTGAATTTAGAATGGGATTAAAATAAATTCAATTCAAATCAAATGGAAGACAAAATCGGTGCAGTCCGACATTGGAGTAATCAGAAGGAACCGAACAAGCAAAAAGCACAGATGAAGTCATCAGGAGAAACCTGGATAGGATTCACATTTCAGGTGCTACTCCTCTAACCCCAAACCCATCCAGGTGCAGCCAAGTGAGCCTTATAACAAAAACAAAAAAAAGGAACCCAAATCAAAACAAACAAAAAGGAACCCAGATTAAAAAAAAATCAAATTATTTTAGCTGCCAGTCCATGTATCCGATCAAGGTGAAAAGTAAAACATATATTTCCCATCATTAATCGATCATAGTTGTGAAGATTCATGCGAATTGATTAAGCGGTTCAAGAGAAAACATTATTTAATATTTTTCTTCAATCCAATATGGTTGCCAAACCATGTGACCTATCAATTATTCCTAAACAAAATTGTACACCCATGGATTGTTGAACATTGTGCGAAGTTTCCCCTCAATCTGTCCAGCCATTTGGAGAAGAAGATTTTTATTGGATTTAGGGTAAATCCAATATGGCTGCTAGAGTGTACGAGGTGCAGTGGGACGCAAGAAGCACGCGGGCCACCATCTACTCCGCTTTATTGCGCGACCAGAAGCACACTCCTGTCACCCCTAGCGGGCGAGGCATGATATACGAAAACCCAATCACGTGACACAGCACACTCCTCCCCTCGTAAAATGACCCGTCACACGATGAACGGACAATCACAACATGACCATCTGAAACCCATCAACACTCATAATCCTCCAAGTACCGCGGCCGCACCCTGACCCACCTCGGACGGGCAGCGCCACCAGACAGCCCAGGCTCAGACGCCTCCCGGCTCGGCCGAGGTGACACCCTCACCGGACTCGCACTTCCCGCAACACCAGCCACCCCCGACCGCCCAGCCTGCTCGACGTCCCCGGGTAGGACGGCATCAGGCGAAGACCCCTTGGCGTCGGCCCAACCAGCCCCGGCGACACAACGTCAGGTGCCGGCGATACTACCGGTGGGGGTCCCGCATCGTTCGGCCCGGGGAGGTGTGGGGGGGGGGTGACGCTGAATAGCGATCATGCATTTGGTCCATGTGCCGCTTCCACACATCCCCCACCATCAGTCCGCACCATGCAATTCGCCGGCCCCAGCACCACAGAGACCACCGCCGGCACCCATTTGGAACTGTGGAAATAATCGCGTACCATTACCCGCTGCCCCACCTCGAAGCTGCGCAGCCGCGTCGGACGCGACATTGCCCCACTCCCCGACCCTCCAGGTCGCAGCAAATCCAGCCTGGACCGCAAAGCCCATCCATAGAGACGAATGGCAGGCGAATCACCCGTGACAGGATGAACTGCGTTCCTGTAATGGAGCAAAAAGACATCGACCACCGTATGCACAGGTGCAACACCCCCCCTGCGCAAAGCCCGCTTCAACATCTTGACAAACGACTCAGCTTGGCCATTCGTCTCAGGGTGATACGGTGCGGACCTAAGGTGTCGAATACCATTATGGCGCATAAACTCATCAAATACACCCGCGATGAACTGCGGACCATTATCAGAGACCAGGATCTCCGGCAACTGTTTATTAGCAAAGATCGTCCGCAGTTTCTCTACTGTAATGTTTGCTGATGTATGCTGCATTACTACAACCTCCGGCCATTTAGAGAATTCATCAATCACAATCAAAAACATTTTGCCATTAACCGGTCCCGCAAAATCTACATGGACCCTCTGCCAAGCTCGGGCTGGCACAGGCCAGAGACCCGAAGCTCGACGCGGGTTATCAGCATCTCTCTGGCACGTGGCCCAACGCTTAACCAGCTGCTCAATGTCTTTGTCCAACCCCGGCCACCACAACAGGCTACGAGCAAGACTCTTGGTCTTCACGATGCCAAGGTGACTGACATGCAGTTCTTCCAAATACCGCTGCCTGAACTTCGGTGGAATCACGGTCCTCATTCCCCACATTACGCACCGTTGGACAACACGGGCAAGCACCGGATCACGAGCCGATTCCACCGCGACCTGCCTGGCCGTGACCGGCCCGCTTTGGACCTGGCCCAGCGCGAAAACATCGACCCGGTCGCTCAACTCAGACGCAGCTGGACCCTCCGCACACGGCAAGCGTGAGAGCCCGTCGCAGTTAGCATGCTTCTCGGTGCTTCGGAACTGAATATCATAATCGTAAGCACCCAGAAACAGACACCACCGCTGTATTCGCGCGGCTGCTACCACCGGCACCCCGCGTTCGGGTCTCAGGATGAATTGAAGCGGTTTGTGATCCATCTGCAAAGTGAAATGCCGCCCCAGCAGATATTGATGAAACCTCCGCACACCCCAGACGAGGCTGAGAGCCTCACGCTCAATCTGGGCATATCCGCGCTCTGCTGTGGACAGGGTCCGGGATGCAAAACAAACAGGCCACTCGGAACCATCGTCCATCCTGTGGGAGAGCACTGCCCCGATGCCATATGCAGAGCTGTCGCATGCCAATAGGAGCGGACGCGCAGGCTCGTAGTGCACAAGGACCGTATCCTCTGTGAGCAGCCGCTTGACGCGGTCGAACGACGCCTGGTGTGCAGGCCCCCAAGCCCAGCGCTCGTCCTTCTTGAGCAACCGTGTTAACGGCGCAAGTTGTGAGCTGAGCCCGCGCACGAACCTTTGGTAATACTGGGCCATACCAATGAACGAGCGCAGCTGCGTCTTGTCGCGAGGCGGTGGCATGTGTTGAATCGCTTCCACCTTCCGAGGACCTTTCAACAGCCCCTCCAGCGTGATGATGTACCCGAGGTCTTCCAAGTGCTGCTTGAAGAACGCGCACTTGTCCCTGTTCAAGCGCAGGCCGCACGCTTCTAGCTTTGTCAGCACTTGGGCAATGTTCGCAAGATGCTCGTCCGCCGTTTTCCCCGCAATGAGCACATCGTCCAGGTAGGTCTGAGCGGGCAGGCCAATGCAAACCTGATCCATGGCTTTCTGCCACAAGGCTGGGGCCGAAGCAATCCCAAAACAGAGTCGGGTATATCGATAGAGTCCTAGACACGTGTTGAGTGTCAAAAGCTCGCTACTCCCGGGATCTATCGGCAGGTGAAAATATGCATCACGCAGGTCTAGCTTCGTGAAGTATCGACTCCCCGCCAATCGCGCATATATTTCATCGATTGACGGCAATGGATATTGCTCCACGCTGAGCCCCGGGTTAACCGTGGATTTGAAGTCCCCGCACAATCGGACGTCTCCATTCCGTTTCAGCACCGTGACAACCGGGGTGGCCCAATCCGAGCACGACACCCATTCGATCACTCCACAGGCCTCCAGCCTATCCAGTTCACCCTTGACCTTGTCCCGCAGGGCATACGGCACCGGACGCAGTTTACAAAACCGAGGAACCACCCCCTCCTTTAAGAAGAGTTTCGCCTCCATGCCCTTGAGTTTCCCAAGGTTGTCGCTAAACAACCCTTGATGTCTTTGAAGAATCTCCTCCAACTGATCCTCCCACTGGCTCGGCACTGGTTGCACAAGGTGAACTGCGGCCCAGTCTAGCCTGATGCGGGCCATCCAATCTCGGCCAAGGAGAGACGGCCCCCTCCCCCGCACGACGTACACCCGAAGCGTGGCGACCTGGCCTTGGTACCGCAGACACGTCTGCCATCCGGACTGGCGTTATCTTCTCGCAGGTGTACGTGAACAGCGTGAGGTTTGACCTGATAAGCCTCAAGCCGTTGAGTCTACGCGCGGTCTGTTCGCCGATGAGCGACACCGCTGCTCCCGTATCGACCTGGAACGTGATCGGCGTTTCGTTCACTTCGACTTCCACCGTCATCGGGCGCGCCATCGCCGGACCAATTGAAAACAGGCTCAACAACGGCCGCTGGTTCCGCCCCGAGTCGCCTCGCACATCGCCGTCCATGACCTTAACGGTGGCCGTCGCCCCACGGCACACACGCGCCAAATGACCCACCTTGTGACAATTCAAACACACGTTGCCTTTACACGGGCATGCACGGCACAGGTGTCGACCTCCACATCCCAAGCATGTCCGCGGGGTCACTCCGCCGCACGCGCGGCCGCGTGGCGACGTCCGACCTGCATCGAAGGTCGTGCGCGCGTCCCGGGGTGCTCGCGACCCCGCGTGGCCGGTGATGGCTCGAACATCCCCGCGAGTCTGCTCGACCGCTGTAGCCGTGCTGACCGCCGAGTCGAATGTAATGGCTTCATCCTTCAGCCGTAACACCGCTGAAACCATCTTCTCATCTCGTAAACCAGCAATAAAACGATCTCTGAGCCGAGCTGGCCGCTCCCCCGCCGTGAACTTGCAGGCCACGGAAGAATGCTTAATCCGCGCCACGAACTCAGCAACGCATTCCTCTGCCCCTTTCGAGAGGCGATCGAACTGGAATCGAGCGAGCTGCAATGACTTCTCCGGCGCCATGTGTGCTTTCATTTTCTCCACAATGTCCCGAAATGACAGCCCGTCATCCCGGGGCCTGTTTGGTGCCACTAAATCACCCAGCAGCCGATAATGCTCCGGCGAAAGCGAAGCGAGCAAGATCGACTTCTGTTTGCTCTCATCGACCACATCGTTCGCGTGGAAATAGCATTTCAATTGCTCCGAAAACAATTCGAAGTCGTCCCCGTCGAAAACGGGCATAAGTCCGTATTCAACCATCCTCGTCAGCCAACTAGAGTGTACGAGGTGCAGTGGGACGCAAGAAGCACGCGGGCCACCATCTACTCCGCTTTATTGCGCGACCAGAAGCACACTCCTGCCACCCCTAGCGGGCGAGGCATGATATACGAAAACCCAATCACGTGACACAGCACAGCTGCCAAACCATGTGACCTATGACATCATATGTGTGAACCTTTTGTTCTTCATGGATAGCTGGTAATACGTATAAATTTTTGCCTCGATCTGTACAGCCGCTTCAGAGAAAATTTTTAAAGGTTTTTTTTTTTTGAAACAATATGCTGCCGAATCACATTACCGAAGACGTCTTCACTTTTTATTCCTGTGGACCATTTTACCCCGTGATGCCCCTCAAAAAGTTTTATACTGATCGGATATCACGTTCTACATATGCAATTATGACGTCCGAACGAAGGCACCTCTGCCATCATTAAAAAAAATCACACTTACTCCCCATGGGACAGGAGCCAAGTTTCAATCTATGGTGAAATTTTGGGGGTGAATGTGATAAGCGTTTGTAGAGAAAAGGGAATAACAGAATGCAGACATATACGTATGATGTACGTATATGATCGATTGCTGAACCACACTTCACTTTGCAGGCTTGGCTAACAATCGAAAGCAAGACAATTAAAAAACGAAATTATTAAAAAAATCACCAATTAAAATAAATTAAAAAATTCAGGCAAAATAAGTAATGAGAGAGCTGGAAGCTTCGACTTTTTGTTTGTTTGTTGACACTGTCGAGGCTCGTATGAGAGCGAACACACAGAAACGCACAAGAGGAGCAGGAGACAAGAGGGGCGGGAGAGGGAAGGAAAAATAGTGGGTAACAGAGACATGAGATCTGTGGAAGGGAGAGATGTGGCGGGGAACATGGGGAATACAAGATGGACATTACAGGGACTTTCAGGAAGGAAAGCAGGGAATTTAAAGGAGGTGGGTTTGGGGTGGATTAACGGGGGTAGAAAAGATCGATGTTTTGGATGGGGCGAGATAAGAGGTGGTGGTGAACTGCTGTTTTCAAGACCTGGAGGGAAGAGTGGGTTTGAGGAGTGTGTGGGGGTTTATTCCAAAGGTGGGGAAAAAGAGGAATGAAAGAGTGAAGATGAGCAGGTGATTCTTGATTTTGGTAGTTTTACCAGAAGGGGGTTGCTGGCGGACCTTGAGCGCCCTGCGGAAATATGGAAGTGGGGGGGGGGGGGGGACATATCTCAGATGGAGTTGGGTGGGGGGCGAGGCCAGAGAGGAGATGGTAGAAGACAGAAAGACCACCGTCTTTCCTGCGGTGAGAGTGAGAAACCCAAAGACTCAGCCTCATCGTGGGAGATACCAATGATCCTAAATACCTTGGTTTCCACAGCGTGAAGCCGAGAAAGGTGAGAGGTGGGAGCACCAGCCCAGAGGGAAGAGCAGTACTTCATCAGGCTGTGGACGAAACCTTTGTTTGTGGTCAGGAGCTCAGGTGTGCGAAGGAAGGACTTTGCACAATGGAGGATGCCCAGTTAGCGACTTCCTTTGGAGGCCAGTTTGGAAATGGCGCTTTCCCAGGAAAGATCATGGCATATGGTGAGACCCATAAGCTTGAACAATCCTCTTGAAGAATCACCGATTAAAACAAATTTTAAGGACTTCTAGACGTGTTCCATATGTTGGATCAGCTTGTGATTTTATCCAGATCTGCAAAGTGAAAAGGCTGCTGCTCCTGTAAGCCCACGCGACTTGGCTGCTGCAAGCCAATGTGACCTGCAAAGAAAGGCTGCTGGAAGCCTATGTGACTTGGTATACAAAAAAAGTTCCCACACTTGGTTGTTTGCGTTGTGGTTTTGAGTTGGGGATGCTGTACTGGGTGTTTGTGTTGTGTTTTGAGCCCAGGTTGTTGAAGAGTGTGCGGGTTGGGTGGATGGACACTTTTTTGGTGGTTTTGGTTTGCTGCTGTATTCAATTCCATTTTTTGATCTTTAGGATTTGGCTCGAGTAGAGAGATTCTGGGGCTTGTTGCATTTCGGTTGTGAAATGTGTCCTGAAATTAAATAAAGGCATGGCATCTCAAGGAATGTATAAACATTGCAGCTGGGGTGCGATGGGCTCGAGAATCTCTTTGCCCGAGCTGGGTTTTGGGATTTGGACTGTTGGGTTGGGCTTGGCGGTGGGTCCAGCTGCTGCAGGTTTGCGCAATATATTTTGCTCTGCATTTTCAGGCAGTGTGTGACTACCTTGGAATGATCCATTTCAAGAGCGGGTAAACAGGGTGGCAGCCACAGTTCGAATCGCATACCTCAAGGCAAGCCCATGTTTTAATCACTTTAAAAATGGTACATGCTGTTTGAAAGTGACAGGTTGCTTTGCTCTCCTGTTTAAACGTGCTGTTAAAATGTACCCCATTTCATTCAATCCTGTACTAATGCCAGCACACAAGACCATCCCCCCTGATTACCCTCAAGTCCTGCTCCCAAATGCAAGTCAATCCCCCGAACCCCCACTTCTCTCCAAGTCATACTACCAAACGCAAGTCCAGAACACCCCCTTCTCCTCCCCACTTTCCCCTTCCCACTCTCCCACCCCTCCCTCCTCACCCTCCCAACTCTCTCTCTCTCCCACATATATATATATATATATATATATATATATATATATATATATATATATATATATATATATATATATATATATATATGTCTCTCCCTCCCTCCCTCAAAAAGGACAGTCTGGAATCCCCCTCCCCTCCTGCCTTCATCAACTTGCTCCATGATCCTCTTGAAGAAGTTCAGTCACTCAAACTCCTGGGTCACTGTCAGCTGTGATCTTTCTTCAGTAAACCACATTTCAACGTTGGCCTTCAAAGCCAGTCACCGACTGGGCATCCTCCATCATGAAAAGTCGTCATTGGCATAGTTGAGCTCCCATCCACCTTCAAAGCCTTCATCTGCAGTTTAATGGAGTACTGCTCTCCCCTCTGTGCTGGCATCCTGCCTTATACCTTGTTCAGCTTGATGCCACGGAAACAATGGCCTCCAAGATTATTGGAATCTCTCGTGATGAAGCTGAGTTTATGGGCATATCACTTCGCCATCACAGATAGGCTAGTGGTCTCTCTGTCTTCTCCTGCCTCTTTTCTGGTCTTGCACTGTCTGCTCTTTCTGTGCTTTGTCCCCCCACAGGTATCTTCAGGGCCCACACGGTTCACCATTAAGGCCCTTCTGGTGAAACTACGGAAATCCAGTATCACTGGTCACCTCCAATCATTCGTTTATCTTTTTCCCACCTGTGGGACCAACTTCCACATTCTCTTGAATCTCATTCTTCCCTCCAGGTCTTTAAGTCAGCAGTTCTCCACCATCTCAGATCATCCCCAATCCAAAACCATGATCATTTCAACACCTGTTAAACCACCCCTCAACCATCCCAATATTTTGCTTTTGCTTCTACCCATCTTGTCCATGCCTTGCGCTCTCCCCTACTCCTCATCTTTACCTATTACTACCTGTTTGTCCGTTTCCATCTATTTTTCCCCTCTGTCTTGCTGTTGGGGTTTCACCACTTCTTCTACTGTTCATTTTGTTATGTTGTGTCCTGATCCATTCTGTGTTCAAGTTCTTCCACGAGCCTTGGCTGTGTATACAAGTCCACACCCCCTAAAATAAACAAACAAACAAACAAACAAGCAGTCATAGACTGGTACTTACGGAATCGTCAACTTGACCACTGACCTTGTCGAATAAAAGCTGTCTCGAGAGAACGTAGCGATGCAAACCAGAAGTTTCTGAGATGATTCTGTACCAAACCATCAAAATCGAATGTTTTGGATGTTTGACCTCACTGTGACCTTGACCTTTGACCGATTTTGACCAAAATCTAATCAGCACTCACCACCACCCTCCTGAATCACGTGGTGTAATTTGACATTGGTAGCTTCTTCCGTTCTCGAGTTATCTGTACCAAACCATCAAAAATCGAATATTTGACCTTGCTGTGACCTTGACCTTTGACCGATTTTGACCAGAATCTAATCAGCACTAGCCATCACCCTTCTGAATCACGTGGTGTAATTTGACATTGGTAGCTTCTTCCGTTCTCGAGTTATCGTGCCTACAAACAAACAAACAAACAAGCAGTCATAGACTGGTACTTACGAAATAGTCAACTTGACCTCTGACCTTGTCTAATAAAAGCTGTCTCTGGAGAAGGTAGCGAGGTAAACCAGAAGTTTCTACGATGATTCTGCACCAAACCATCAAAAATCAAATGTTTTGGATGTTTGACCTCACTGTGACCTTGACCTTTGACCGATTTTTACCAAAATCTTAGCACTGCTAGCCACCACCCTCCTGAATCACGTGGTGTAATTTGACATTGGCAGCTTCTTCCGTTCTCAAGTTATCATTTTTTGGATATTTGACCTCACTGTGACCTTGACCTTTGACCGATTTTGACCAAAATCTAATCAGCGCTAGCCACCACCCTCCTGAATCACTTGTTGTAATTTGACATTGGTAGCTTCTTCCGTTCTCGAATTATCTGTAGCAAACCATCAAAAATCGAATGTTTGACCTCACTGTGACCTTGACCTTTGACCGATTTTGACCAAAATCTAATCAGCGCGAGCCACCACCCTCCTGAATCACGTGGTATAATTTGACATTGGTAGCTTCTTCCGTTCTCGAGTTATCTGTAAGAAACCATCAAAAATCGAATGTTTGACCTCACTGTGACCTTGACCTTTGACCGATTTTGACCAAAATCTAATCAGCACTAGCCATCACCCTCCTGAATTACGTGGTGTAATTTGACATTGGGAGCTTCTTCCGTTCTCGAGTTATCGTGCCTACAAACAAACAAACAAACAAACAAGCAGTCATAGACTGGTACTTTCAAAATCGTCAACTTGACCTTTGACCTTGTCTAATAAAAGCTGTCTCTAGAGAAGGTAGCGATGCAAACCAGAAGTTTCTGAGATGATTCTGTACCAAACCATCAAAATCGAATGTTTTGGATGTTTGACCTCACTGTGACCTTGACCTTTGACCGATTTTGACCAAAATCTAATCAGCACTCACCACCACCCTCCTGAATCACGTGGTGTAATTTGACATTGGTAGCTTCTTCCGTTCTCGAGTTATCTGTACCAAACCATCAAAAATCGAATATTTGACCTTGCTGTGACCTTGACCTTTGACCGATTTTGACCAGAATCTAATCAGCACTAGCCATCACCCTTCTGAATCACGTGGTGTAATTTGACATTGGTAGCTTCTTCCGTTCTCGAGTTATCGTGCCTACAAACAAACAAACAAACAAGCAGTCATAGACTGGTACTTACGAAATAGTCAACTTGACCTCTGACCTTGTCTAATAAAAGCTGTCTCTGGAGAAGGTAGCGAGGTAAACCAGAAGTTTCTACGATGATTCTGCACCAAACCATCAAAAATCAAATGTTTTGGATGTTTGACCTCACTGTGACCTTGACCTTTGACCGATTTTTACCAAAATCTTAGCACTGCTAGCCACCACCCTCCTGAATCACGTGGTGTAATTTGACATTGGCAGCTTCTTCCGTTCTCAAGTTATCATTTTTTGGATATTTGACCTCACTGTGACCTTGACCTTTGACCGATTTTGACCAAAATCTAATCAGCGCTAGCCACCACCCTCCTGAATCACTTGTAATTTGACATTGGTAGCTTCTTCCGTTCTCGAATTATCTGTAGCAAACCATCAAAAATCGAATGTTTGACCTCACTGTGACCTTGACCTTTGACCGATTTTGACCAAAATCTAATCAGCGCGAGCCACCACCCTCCTGAATCACGTGGTATAATTTGACATTGGTAGCTTCTTCCGTTCTCGAGTTATCTGTAAGAAACCATCAAAAATCGAATGTTTGACCTCACTGTGACCTTGACCTTTGACCGATTTTGACCAAAATCTAATCAGCACTAGCCATCACCCTCCTGAATTACGTGGTGTAATTTGACATTGGGAGCTTCTTCCGTTCTCGAGTTATCGTGCCTACAAACAAACAAACAAACAAACAAGCAGTCATAGACTGGTACTTTCAAAATCGTCAACTTGACCTTTGACCTTGTCTAATAAAAGCTGTCTCTAGAGAAGGTAGCGATGCAAACCAGAAGTTTCTACGATGATTCTGTTCCAAACCATCAAAAATCGAATGTTTGACCTCACTGTGACCTTGACCGTTGAACGATTTTGACCAAAATCTAATCAGCACTAGCCATCACCCTCCTGAATCACGTGGTGTAATTTGACATTGGTAGCTTCTTCCGTTCTCGAGTTATCTGCACCACACCATCAAAAATCGAATATTTGACCTCATTGCGACCTTGACCTTTGACCAAAGTCTAAACAGCACTAGCCATCACCCTCCTGAATCACGTGGTGTAATTTGACATTGGTAGCTTCTTCCGTTCTCGAGTTATCGTGCTTACAAACAAACAAACAAACAAACAGAAACGGAAGGCATCAATATACTTCCGAAATCTTTAGATTTCGTAAGTAACAAACAAACAAACAGAAACGGAAGGCATCAATATACTTCCGAAATCTTTAGATTTCGTAAGTAACAAACAAACAAACAAACAGAAACGGAAGTCATCAAAATACTTACGAAATCTTTAGATTTCGTAAGTAACAAACAGAAAATGCCATGTTGAATTCAAGAATAAACAGACTAAGAAATAAAGAAGAGATAAATAATGTGAAAGAAAGGAAGGTATTAGCAAGTGAAATGACTGGCCATTTATACATTTTTTCCATGACAACAGTAAAATCGCAAAACCTATAAACCTTTTCTTTTTGCAGAGTTCTGATATGCTGAAAAGAAAGCATCACTGGGGAAAGAAACGCATGGGTGGCCACAGGCATGCCAACATCAATCACGTTTCATTGAAAAATAGTGGAAATCAAATTATAGCATTATGTACCATCAGGCATTTTCACGTGTGGAATTAATGGCGGTTTAAACAGCAGAATACAGGGATCGGTAAGAAGATTGTCCTTTGGGGAGATTGAAACTTTCATTATTAACACTCCGGCAGGAGTGGCGTGACACAACCTCATCCGAGGAATGTTAATGTGCCCCTTGACATCCTCCTGAACAGGCTTCCATAGATGACTTCTCAGAGAAATTAAATGTCATCCTGAGTGGGCCATCCGTGCCAATGTCTCCCACATTTTGGTTATGGATCACAGCTCTTCCTCTTGCTTGTCTGTGAACAGGCAGGGTACTTTTCTTATTAGCAACACACTTCCAGTATAACTCTGTTGCAAATGCACACGTATAAGTAATTGATTACACTTTATTCATATTCTGTGCGAGGTTCTTATTTCAGTGGAGCCACAAGCATTTGTCCAACCATTAAGGAAATTACAAATATGGTTCTTAACAAGTAATGATTACAGAATGAAATAGCTTTGTGACGAAAATGAAGCAAGCCCACTCAACATAAAACTGCAAAACCATCTATATTATTTAAAGTAGGGTTGATTTTCATTCCTTGGGGTGAAACGGTGCTACTTTGTCACTGTGCTGTCCCAGATGTGTTCCTGATAATGAGCACACCGGTTCCTCTACTCCATTTCTCAAATGGTCACCTTTAAGAGGAGACGGCGTGACCGACTAATGTACAGAATGGGAATCCTTATCATGCCTCTCTACCAAACCGCTTTATCCAAACGATGTCCTTTAGGCAGCACAATAAGCCAAGATGTTACCTTGGACAGAAACCCCTCAATCACAATTGTTATTATCTTGACGAGAACATTGCAGCTGGAATGTGCTAAATGGAGAACTTTGACAAATTAATTTTCTTCAGGCTATCCATGAAAGCTGGAAGATTGCAAGGAACTTCTCGAGAGGATGAAAGAGGTGCCATTTAAACAGTGGTTCTGCATTGACGTGGCTTTCACAGACATGGCAAATAATCTCAGTGTCGGCACACAGGAATAACATTTCTAGCCTCTTTGGGAACCAAATTCCTCGTAAGTTCCATGAAAACTTTTCTCAGCAATATTCTGCACATCATTACAGATACTGTGAGAAACTGGTTTACGTCAAAGATGCGTTGCTGAAAGGTGCAAGCTTCATCTATTATATTTCATTTCACTTTTTACCAATGATATTACCCTTTTATCGGTAAATGATAGTTATATTCAAACACACATGCAGTATATGTGTGTATATATATATATATATATATATATATATATATATATATATATATATATATATATATATATATATATATATATATATATATATATATATATATATATCAAAGTTGTGGACGAGTTATGACAAAACGACGTGGATTTGAGTTGGTTCGGTGACAAAAGAGTTGGCTCACACCAATCCTTCTCAAGACTGCATGGGGTATGTGGTCTTATGAACACCATCGAGTTGGGAGTATGAAATCCCATGCCGAATATGGTTAAGTATTTTTACCATCTCCACATTTCCCGTGAGTATCTTAACAACCCTGGGTAAAAGTATGTGTTTAGCAGGTTTATACTTCCCAACATCATCTGCATACATGCAATCTTTGACAAGAGACTGAACAAAATGGTTTACTCTGGATGTAGTCAGTCTTTTCAGCATCACTTGACAGAAGATTTGAAAGGAAGATTGTGAGAGAGGATGGCAGAGGCATATAGTTATTGTCCAGCTTATCAGGATGTGGTGGTCAGCTCGAGTCAACTTATGTTTGTGATGCCTTAACGTCCACTTTTCAGTGGAGAGCTGCCGTTTGTACAAGCTGTGCACGATCACTCCCACTTTGTTTGTAAGTCTGAAATTCCTACTTGACTCTCATGTTCTCTGCAGGGAGTTGCATCATAGCTTGCCAGGCACAACAATAAGTTTGCCAAGTTCATTTTCAAATATCTTCAGGCTATCTTTGAATTCCCCTTCTCCTTGCCGATGAATATAATTCTGGGTTTGTCTTCTCACTTCCGCAACCCCAAGAAAGGCCATATACATGACAAGTTTATCTGTCGGTTCGGTCATTGAGACCATATGACGTGATGCAAACAAATCCGCCCGGATGTCTGTCTACAACAACTCGTAGGCATCCTGCTTCCACATCTGCATAAGCTTGCTCTGCATCGCCTAAATTTACCACACTGCTATTGAGCCTAATATAATCTTTAGTTCAAGTAGGGTAACAAGTTTTGCTGTCGTGAGCTTCAGTGGCGACAAGCTCACGTGATGCAATGGTTAATACTTTTTCATCCTTCATCAATGTAGCCACTTGTCAGGTCTTAGCGTGTGAAGTTCTTGGGACTGGATAAGAAGCTCCCGGGTATGTGACTTTCCGATGTACTTGCTACTACTGTCACAAAAAAATAGACATTGTCATACACCCGAGAACTCCTCACAACTGGATTACTGACTTCCTTTGCTCTCATAGCCAATGTGTGGCTCTCAGCGGAATCTTTTCATTCCTCTCCCTGTTAAGGCTGGAGTTCCCCCAAGAGAGTGTACTTGACCCAGTCCTATTCCTGATCTTCACCAATTCTCTCTCTCTCTCTCTCTCTCTCTGGAAAATCCTCTTCATCTATTTGCTGATGACTCCACATTCTGCTGTGATATCCTTCATCCTGTAGCAGACATGCAGGCCGAAGCACCTTCTCTCTCTTCAGGCCTTGACAAAATCATAAGCTGGTCAAACACTTGGAATATTCATTTCAATCCTGACAAATCTCTCACTCTCACGATGTCTCTTAAAAAGGACCATCTGGAAAACCCCTCTACTTTCTTAACAATCCTCTTGAGAAAGATCAGTTATTCAAACTCCTGGGTCTCACTATCAGCCATGATCTTTCTTGGGCAATCTGCATTTCAAAGTTGGCCTCCAAAGCTAGTCATCGATGAGGTATCCTTCGTCATACAATGTCCTTCCTTGGCACACCTGAATTCCTATCCACCTACAAGGCCTTCATCCACAGCTTGATGGAGTCTTGTTCTCCCCTCTGGGATGGCTCTTCTGCCTCATGTCTTCCTCAGCTTGATGCTGTGGAAACTAGGGTCTTCAAGATTATTGGAATCTTCTGCGATGAAGCTGAGTTTATGGGCCTATCGCTCACCATCTCAGGGAGGTTGGTGGTCTCTCTGTCTTCTACTGCCTCCTTTCTGGTCTTGCACCCTCTACTCTTTCCATTCTTTGTCCCCCCCCCACCCCCAAACGTTTCCACATTCTCTTCAATGTCGTTCTCCCCTCCAGGTCTTCAAAACAGGTGTTCACCACCGTCTCAGGTCATCTCCAACCCAATCCCTCCTTCATCCAAATTTCCAGTTTTCCCTTCTGAGAGTTTTCTTGTGTGTCCATCTTGTCCACTCCATACACGCTCTCCTGCCCAACATTCCTTCCCACACCCATTGTTTGTCCACCTCTCCCTGTCTTGACCTTCTGCTCTGCTGTTGACGTTTCCCTCCTCTCTCTCTGCTGTTCATTTTGTCCTCCACGAGCCTCGACTATGTATATTTTTTAAAAAAGGACAAAAGGACAAACAAACAGGGGTGAGAACATCACCACTGCCCACCTTTGGTGGTGGAGGGAATTACAATGGAGGTCCTCCAAGGGTTTTTACTTGTGCCAAACTCACTGATTCCGACTCTTGGTGATTTTATATAATATCTTGAGTATGGCAGTCATTTCTTTTCATTGCAGATTATGACAAAATCCTACCCATTAAATCTTACAACACCCTTGAAATATGGCAATGGCAAAAGTGTTGTAACATGTTTCTCATGTGATAAACATGGAAGAAGCTCATTGTTTATCGAAAATGAGGAACGACTCTGAAATATGACAATGTTCTGATAAGATGGTAATTTGGTGAAGTAGAAGAGACGACTTGTTCATTTGAGACTCAACGTCCATGATTCAGAAGGAATGTTTTACAATGTCATGTGACCAATAAAACTTACGACACAAAATTCCAATCAATTCATCCAAAAAGTGAAACAAAATTTAAGTTAAAAAAAACCTAAGAATTATTCGTTCTGATCAACACTGAAGTTTTTTTCAATTTCAGCTTTTAAACAAACAAAAAACATCGTGAAATTAGACAGCAAACGCAGCATCAGTGAATTCACCAGTGATAAATGCACATAAGGCAATGAATGCTATGTGTGCAATTACATCAGATCAATAATCAGGTCACATGTATGTTTCATAGCCAATAAAACTAAGAGGTTTAACTCAATTAGAAATTGGACGAGGAGACGTTCTATTGGACGCATGTGTGTGGTACTAGTTATATGATGCATTTGCCAATCAACGGTCCATATACACGAGCAGAGATGTGGAAATCTGGGAGGCAGGTAATGGTTAGAAGAAATTATAATTAAATTAAACCCTCCATATTCATTTTTAAAGCCGTTTTGTAACTTTTGCAGCTTTGCACCATCAAATACATTTCCAGCTGCAGTGTTTGGCAAGATTAATCACATGCTTTTTGGTCGTGACAGTCATGATGTTGACGTGACCACCCTAATGTTTCTCTGCTCTATTGTCTTATTCTTTTGTTTCTGTGAAGGTGGCCATTTGTCATTTTGTCTTAAATTGCTCCTTCATTTTCACTCTACTTTAATTCCATAAATTATCGTTACAGCACACCCTCTCAAATTCACAATTGTTGCTCCCTGTGAGTTTGTGCCCAATTGAGATGTAGCATGCCTGTGGAATACAAAGCATCAGACACTTGATGCTTTCAACGCCTCTTAAAGCTTAGTGTCAGGCAAGCATTCAAGTTGCCATTTTGTTAATGGGTACACTGGAGCGCTCAGGTCAGTTGGACACAGGCACACAGTCTAGAGCCCAATTGCACATCATAAAAGCTAAATAAGGGTCAGACGAGAGAAACAAACCACTGGGAAATAACATAACGATGGGCTTGAGTCTTAAAATCTGTAACAATCACAAAGTGAACAAAGGCAGATATGACCTCGGCTAGTGAGTAATCTCAGAAGTGAAACATTAAAGAGATTCACACCAAAATCAACCATATAGTGCCAGGGTTTAATGTCAAACACTAAGATAGTACAGTAGTAAACTCAAACCTTAAACACACCACACAGCCATACTCAGCCCACGGCTCTCTCTGGTGTCCTCAGTACGAGACCTTTAATATTCTCCTCAACATAAATAACTCCACTCAACCGTAATATTTGTATCTCTGTATCTCTGTATGTGTGTGTGTGTGTGGGTATATATATATATATATATATATATATATATATATATATATATATATATATATATATATATATATATATATATATATATATATATATATATATATATATATATATATATATATATATCTATCTTTCGAGTGCGGCCTTATGGCTGCTGTTTGCATCATTGGTTAGAGAAGGGGCAATGCCGCTGATGCAGTGTCCCAATTACCAGTACACTGGTACTCATTTTGTTAATGGTTAGGGTGGTGGGCTTACAATCCTAGAATCCTGAGTTCAAATCCTGCTCAACTGTTGAATTAATACCAGGTGGGGTTGACTCTGCCTGTCATGCTTCCGCGGTCGGCAAAATCAGTGCCAGCTTGCTGGTATCGTTTGTCGAGCGGCGACCTGTCCATAATTGTTCCCAATAGCCAAGGAGACTGTTTAGGCAACACCAACGCTCTGCACAGACTATGGTCCCAATGGATAGATGGTACTCAACTTTTTCGCTCCACATAACTATGAGGGTTCATAGGCTACTGTGGTTTTTGCCCGACTTTTCAAGGCTGAAAAACAAACTGATGGACGTGTAATTCACATACTATGTGAAGTAAATAAACATACATTGGAGAACTTTGTATTGGTGGAGTGCAATGCGTCCACAATTAATTATTCAGCAGGCCGTCGGGGAAATTCCCAGAAGATACATATTTAATATGTACATGTAAACTTTAAAGAAGTTTCGTACATGTAAACTTTAAATTTATATGAAATGTCCACTTTCGTACACTCAACATCACCTCTGAGTTTAAGTATATTATAAAAACTAAAACAACATGCTGAAAACTCAACTTCGCATGTTTTTATTGCAACAAAAATAGTCATGATTCATATATGAAGTCTTAAAATAAAAAACTGTCCTTTTGTCGGTGTTTTGTATGAAATGTTTGTTGTCGAGATGTCCAGGGGTGTGTCCAATTACCAAACAGCTCGCTAGCACTTGCTAAGTGCTGTTCCTTATCAACGGTCTTGAATGGAGTGCTTGTTTGAGTGCTTAAGGAACTTGGCGAGTGCTCTACAAGAAACTTGGTAACTGAACACCACAGATTAATTACATTGCGATGAGGATAAACATCTAGACCAGGGGTCTCCAACCTTTTTGGGCGGAGCGCAACAAAACCAAAGTGGTGAGGGGCGGAGGGCCGCACCCCAAAAAAGGACGCTAAATTCCGAAAAACGTGAAAAACACGTTTTAAAAATGTAATAAAACGTTTAAATAAAATGTTTCATGAAATAGTTTTTAAAATGTAATTTAAAAAATAGAATTAATATGCGGAAATTTAAACAAAATTAGTGCTGAATATATTTTTCTTGCCAACAAATATGATAAATGAATAATCGTGTTAAAAACACATGTGTCTAATAAGAATCAAAATCATAATAAAAATTACAGAACGCTTTGATCATTGACTCTGACAAATTGGCAGTATCGCGGGCCGCATTGTAATGTAAACTTAATATGGCACTTAATATTGTCGCATAAATCCGTCTAAAGGGCCGCATGTGGCCCGCGGGCCGCAGGTTGGAGACCCCTGATCTAGACCTTGACTTCTTGCGGCCATATTTATGAATTCATCCCTCAGAGGGCAGATTTTGACACAATACGTGGCAAGTTAGAGGTTGGTCAGAATTGAAAGCAGGTTTCATATTATTTATTTTTCTTAAATGTGGTTAAAACCCTGCATAATATAAAAACCTTGTATAAAACATAATAATTTGTGGGAGGGGGGAGGGCAGGGGTGGGATGAGGGAGGGGAAGGGGTGGGAGGAGGGACCCGGCATTGCCTGGCAACGCAGGGTGCACCTGCTAGTATATTATATTACTGTATATTGTGATTATATAATATTTCACACCACATTTCCGGGTACACCACATTTCAGTGTGATTATACAAATTAAATACACACATATTACAAATATTATACATGTTATACACATAGTATGCATGTCACATGTACAGTGCCTTCAGAAAGTCTTCACACCCCTTGACTTTTGTCAGATTTTGTTGTTACAGCCTGAATTTAAAATGTATTAAATTTAAATATTTTGTCACCAATAGACACAAAATACCCCGTAATGTCAAAGTGAAAACATGTTTTTAGAATCTTTTTTTAACAAATTAATCAAAAATGAAAAGCTGAAATGTCTTGTATCAATAAGTATTCTTGCCCCTGAGTCGATACTTTGTTGAAGCTCCTTTGGCAGCGATTACAGCTTCGAGTCTTTTTGGGTATGTCTGCATCAGCTTTGTACATCTGGATTTGGGGATTTTTCTCCCATTCTTCCTTGTAGATTTGCTCAAGCTCTGTCAAGTTGGATGGGGAGCGTCGGTGAACATCAATCTTCAAGTCTTTCCACAGATTCTCAATGTGATCCAAGTCTGGACTTTATCTAGGCCACTCAAGGACTTTCATGTTATCATTCTGAAGCCATTCCAGTGTTATTTTGGCTGTATACTTGGGGTCATTGTGCCGTTGGAATGTAAATCTTCACCGCAGTCTCGGATCTTGCACTTTGAAGCAGGTTCTCCTCAAGGATTTGCCTGTATGTGGCTCCATTTACTGTTCCCTCCATCATTACAAGTCTCCCAGTCCCTGCCACTGAAAAGCATCCCCATAGCATGATGCTGCCACCACCATGCGTCATGGTATGGATGGTGTTAGATGGGTAATGAGCTGTGTTCAGTTTCAACCAGATGTAACGCTTTGCATTCAGGCCAAATAGTTCAATTTTCATCTCATGAGACCATCGGATCTTTTCATACCAAAATAACATTTTCTTCCCAAATTAATGCATACCAAAATAACAAAATATATAAAACATTAAGAATTTTATTAATTTTAAAACGAAAATCGCATCGACGTTTCCACATATGTGGTAATCCATATAGTGGACTGAGCCAAAAGCCAGGATTAAGGGGGGTAGAATGTACCATAAGCTGAATTTAATGACATAGATGGATTTAATCCATACCAAAACAACAAAATATATAAAATATATAAAATAAAAAATTGTTTTATATATTTTATATAAAAGACACGAGAAAGCAAAGACGATCCACATCTGCTTTAGGGATATGTACTCTACCGGTCAAAAGTTTGAGAACACCCACATTTTTCAGTTTTTACTGAAATTTAAGCAGTTCAAGTCCAGTGAATAACCTGAAATGGTACAAAGCTGGAAGGTAAACTGTCAGAGGTTAAAACAAAAGTTTAGGTTACAAACAACTGAAAAATAATGTAAATTTCAGAGTTGTTAAAAAAAAACCCTTTTCAGGGAACAAGTAATGGGTTAGCAACTGCAGCTGTTCTGCAGCAATGGAAATAAATTAAGCCTTGAAAGTTGATGCAAACAATTCCTACAGGTGTCAAACTTTTGTTGATTAGTTACAAATCCTCTTTGTGTATAAAAGCAGTGTTGGAAAAGACTGAATTGCTACACCCTCTGAAGCATTATTTGGACAATATTGCACTGCAGGAAGTAGTATCTTGCTATCATAATGGTGAGAAAAAGAGAATTAACAGAGGAAGACAGACAGACCATTATAACCCTTAAAAGTGTTGGTCTTTCCTTTAGAGAAATTCCAAATGAAGCCAAGGTGTCAGTAAGTCCAGTTTCCTACACCATCAAAGGGCACTTGGAAACTGGAGGAAACTCTGAGAGGAAGAGGTCTGGCAGACCCAAAGCTACAACACAATCAGAAGATAAGTTTCTGAGAGTCAACAGCTTGTGTGATAGGGGTGGCTCACAGGAGAGCAGCTTCAAGCACAGCTGAACACTGGTCGAAGTAAGGAAGTCTCAGTTTCAACTGTGAACAAAAGACTTTGAGCTGCAGATTTGACAGGTCGAGTGTCAGTAATCAAGGCATTGCTAAGATGGCTAAATAAGAAAAAGAGGCTTGCCTGGGCCATGGAGCACCACCAGTGGACTAGTGAAAACTGGAAGAAGGTCGAGTGTCAGTAATCTTATGGACCAATGTAATCTTATGGACTCGACTGACACTCGGTCTTTTGGACCGATGAATCAAAATTTGAAATCTTCGGTTCTTCACGCAGGGTTTTTGTATGCTGCCGAGTAGGCGAAAGGAAGGTTCCCCAGTGTGTGACACGAACTGTCAAACATGGAAGACGAAGCATGATGATCTGGGGCTCTTTTGCTGGATCCAGAGTCAGTGACTTGCACAGAGTGACTGGCACCCTGAACCAAAAGGGCTATCACAGCATTTTTAAGCGCCAAGCAATACCCTATGGTCTACGCCTAGTTGGTCAGGGGTTCATCCTACATCAAGATAACGACCCAAAACATACCTCCAGGCTATGTCAGAACTACCTGACAAGAAAAGAACAAGACGGTAGGCTTCAAATCATGGAATGGCCAGCACAGTCTCCAGACTTAAACCCTTTCGAGCTGGTTTGGAATGAACCGGACTGAAGGGTGAAAGCAAAGCAACCGCAAGTGCAACACATTTGTGGGAACTTCTGCAACAGTGTTGTGAAGAACTTTCCGAACAATATTAGATTTCCATTTAAGAAAGAATGCCACGAGTATGTTCGGCTGTTATATCTGCAAAAAGTGCCTACTTTGACGAGTCAAAAATTTAGATTAAATTTTGTTCAACAAAACGATTCCATGATTTATTTTTTTATCTGCAATAGTTTGTTTGTTCTATGCTTTAATTTCAGAGTACATTGAAACATTAAACTGCTTAAATTTCAGTAAAAACTGGAAAAATGGGGTAATTCTAAAACTTTTGACCGGTAGAGTATAAAAATCAGCGATGTGAGGAGGAAACAGTGGAAGATTGTTAATGTGATATTCATCACAGCATTTTTAGATGCTGAACATTGAATAATATATGACAACGCACAACGAGGAAGATCATCATGGAAATGCAAAGCCAATTTGCATTTAAAATGTATGGACTTTTACATTTAAACGTCTTCTTCTTCTTTTATTAACAGGAGCAGACAGGCCAGCACGACGCTGACACTGAGCAAGAGCTACTTTTATTTATAGTTTAAGCACTTTATCAAAACAAATCAAATGTACAAATCGACCCCACACCCACCACCTCCAACCACTCCCCACACCCCAATGGCATTCGGTTTTTATAAGTTTATTTTCTGCTGTGGTTCGCAACACCACACGGATTGCATAACAAGCCAAGGTATGAATGCACATTGAGTGCTGATAAAGCAGAAAACGTAGTGTGTTTGCTTGACATTATATCCCATGTACTGGACACAAATGTTGATCTGAATTGTGGTATCACGGAGAACGGTAGTATCATGAAGTATTACCATACTCCATATTATCCAAAACAAAATATATAAAACATTAAGCATTTTATGACTTACAAAAAATTGCAGAAATAAGGAAAAATAAAAATAAAAACAAACATTCAAAAAATGTAAAAACATAAAGGTTTTTAGATGAAAAAAACATTGGGATGAAATCTCAAAAAAACAACCAAACAAGGAAAGAATGACACCACATTCCGATTCAAGTCCTCTTGTGGATTACCAACACGACATCTTTTGACATTTTACTTTTGTTGTGGGAATGTGATGGATGAAGAAGAAGAATGATGATGAAGAAGAATCGCAAGGAAGAATGACACCACATTACGATGTCACAATACGACATCACAATCCTCTTATGGTTTAGCATCACAATATCTTTTGACATTTTACTTCTGTTGTGGGATTGTGATGCGATTGTGGGACTGCCCTCATTCCTGAGACACAGGAACAATTCATGGCAATTTTTTTGTGAATCTGAGAGTATTTAGAGATTGCTTAAAATGTTGGAATTTTATGTCCTGAGATGAATTCCATATTGCATTCAGTTCTGATTCACAAGCATTGCATGATTTTGTTTGTTTTCTGCAATATTAGGTTTGGGTTATAATGTTTCGAGTTCTGTATTAAATGTAGGTATTACATGATTTGGCTTGTTTTGTTACTATTCGTTCTGCATAACACAGAAAATGGTGCAGACATGAAAAAAGACAAAACTAAAAAATGTAAGTGACCCCTAAATATTGTTTAATTGAGCCAACTTTTTCATGTAATCATTTACCCACATGGAACAAGGGTAGGCTTGTGGAGTAATGTATTTCAAAGCTTATATTTTTTGGACAGCACGAAAACACATATTATGCATGTTATATATCCACATTATACATGTTATATATCCACATTATACATGTTATATATACACATTATACATGTTATGTATACACATTATACATGTTATATATACATATTATACAATAAACATGTTATATAAACACATTATAAATGTTATATATACACATTATACATGTTATATATATATATACACATTATACATGTTATATATACATACACATTATACATGTTATATATACATATTATACATGCTATATATACATATTATACATGTTATACATTCACATTATACATGATATATATATATATATATATATATATATATATATATATATATATATATATATATATATATATATATATATATATATATATATATACACATTATACATGTAAAATACATATTATAAATGTTATATATACACATTATACATGAATATATACACATTATACATGTTATATACACATTATACATGTTATATATACATATTATACATGTTATATATATACATATACACGTTGTATATTCACATTATACATGTTATATATATATATAGCCTGGTGTTGGCGCAGTGGTAAGGGCAGTGGCTTGGGACCCAAGAGGTCCTGAGTTCAAGCCCCGTTGGGACACTGAATTAATATATGTATGTATATGTATATATATATATATATATATATATATATATATATATATGTATAATGTGTATATATATATATATATATATATATGTATCTATATATATATATAAATATATATAAACCAAGTAGAAAACACCAGGGGGTTGACTCAGCCTGCCATCCTTCCGAGGTCGGCGAAATGAGCACCAGTTGTACTGGGCCCGGTGTATGCCCCGGTTAGAATAGGTGTACCATATCCCTGTGTGTCGTAAGAGGCGACCAGGGTTGCGTCAGGAAGGGCATCCGGCGTAAAAACCTATGCCAAATCATTATGCGGACAACAAAACGAATTTCCATACCGGATCGGTCGAGGCCCGGGTTACCAACGACCGCCACCGGTACCGGTGGTCAGCAGGGTACCAGTGGAAATTGTGCTACTGCTGGGCGAAGGAGGAGAAGGAGACGGGGAAGGCGAGTCCGGAGGCAGTGGGAGAGGGGAAGGGTAGAAGTGTGGAGGTGAGAGTTGGAACTCTGAATGTTGGGACGATGACTGGCAAAGGGCGAGAGTTGGCTGATATGATGGAGAGAAGAAAGGTGGACATACTGTGTGTACAAGAGACCAAGTGGATGGGGAGTAAGGCGAGGAGCATTGGAGGTGGTTTCAAACTGTTCTACCATGGTGTGGATGGGAGGAGAAATGGTGTCGGGATAATCCTGAAGGAAGATCATGTCAAGAGGGTATTGGAGGTGAGGAGGGTGTCTGACCGAGTGATGAGTGTGAAGTTGGAAATTGAAGGGGTGATGATGAATGTCATCAGTGCATATGCCCCACATCTGGGGTGTGAGATGGAATATAAAGAAGATTTCTGGAGTGAGTTAGATGAAGTGGTGGAGAGTGTATCCAAGGATGAAAGAGTGGTGATTGGAGCAGATTTCAATGGACATGTTGGGGAAGGGAATAAAGAGGATGAGGAGGTGATGGGGAGGTACGGTCTCAACAAGAGAAATGTGGAAGGGCAAATGGTGGTAGAGTTTGCAAAAAGAATGGAAATGGCAGTGGTAAACACGTATTTCAAGAAGAAGGAGGAACACAGGGTGACATACAAGAGTGGAGGAAAGTGCACACAGGTGGATTACATCTTAAGTAGGAGATGCAACCTGAAAGAGATTAGTGACTGTAAGGTTGTGGCAGGGGAGAGTGTAGCTCGACAGCATCGATTGGTGGTCTGTAGGATGACTTTAGAGGTGAGGTTGAGGAAGAGAGTGAGGGCTGAACCAAGGACCAGATGGTGGAAGCTGAAGGAGGAAGACTGTTGCGTGAAATTTAGGGAGGAGGTGAGACAGGCGTTGGATGGTGGTAAAGATGGGTGGGATGATTGGGCAACGACAGCAGAAGTTGTGAGGGAGATAGCTAGGAAGGTACTTGGTGTGACATCTGGACAGAGGAAGGAAGATAAGGAGACTTGGTGGTGGAATGAGGAAGTACAGGAAAGTATAAGGAAGAAGGGGTTGGCTAAAAAGAAGTGGGATAGTCAGAGAGATGAAGAAAGTCGGCAGGAGTACAAGGAGTGGCGTCGAAAAGCAAAAGAGAGGTGGCAAAGGCCAAGGAAAAGGCATATGATGAGCTGTATGAGAAGTTGGATACAAAAGAAGGGGAAAAGGATTTATACCGATTGGCAAGACAGAGGGACCGAGCTGGGAAGGATGTGCTGCAGGTTCGGGTGATAAAGGACGCAAATGGGAATGTGCTGACGAGCGAGGAGAGTGTGTTGAGAAGGTGGATGGAGTACTTTGAGGAGCTGATGAATGAAGAAAATGAGAGAGAGAGAAGGTTGGAAGAGGTGGAGATAGTGAATCTGGAAGTGGGGTGGATCAGTAAGGATGAAGTGAGGACTGCTATGAAGAAGATGAAAAGTGGAAAGGCGGTTGGCCCAGATGGAATACCAGTGGAGGCATGGAAGTGCTTAGGAGAGATGGCAGTGGGGTTGTTAACCAGATTGTTTAATAAAGTCTTGGAAAGTGAGAGGATGCCGGAGGAGTGGAGATTAAGTGTACTGATTCCGATTTTCAAGAATAAGGGTGATGTGCAGAGCTGTGGAAATTACAGAGGGATAAAGTTGTTAAGCCACACCATGAAGTTGTGGGAAAGAGTAGTGGAAGCTCGGTTGAGAGGAGAGGTGACGATCTGTGAGCAGCAATATGGGTTTATGCCAGGAAAGAGCACCACTGATGCGATGTTTGCTTTGAGAATGTTGATGGAGAAGTATAGGGAAGGCCAGAAAGAGTTACATTGTGTGTTTGTGGATTTAGAGAAAGCTTATGATAGGGTGCCAAGAGAGGAGTTGTGGTATTGTATGAGGAAGTCGGGAGTGGTGGAGAAGTATGTGAGGATCGTGCAGGATATGTATGAGGACAGTGTGACAGCGGTGAGGTGTGCGGTAGGAATGACGGACCGGTTTAAGGTTAAAGTGGGATTGCACCAAGGATCGACTCTGAGCCCTTTCCTGTTTGCAATGGTGATGGACAGGTTGACGGACGAGATCAGACTGGAGTCTCCATGGACCATGATGTTCGCGGATGACATCATGATCTGTAGGGAGAGTAGGGAGCAGGCTGAATCGAGCCTTGAGAGGTGGAGGTACGCACTGGAGAGAAGGGGAATGTTGGTCAGTAGGAGAAAGACGGAGTACATGTGCGTAAATGAGAGGGAGGGTGGTGGTATGGTGCGGTTGCAAGGAGTTGAGGTGGGGAAGGTGGATTGGTTTAAATACTTGGGATCAACTGTCCAAAGTAACGGAGAGTGTGGGAGAGAAGTGAAAAGAGAGTGCAGGCAGGATGGAGTGGGTGGAGAAGAGTTGCAGGAGTGATTTGTGACAGAAGGGTAGCTGCAAGAGTGAAGGGGAAAGTATACAAGACGGTAGTGAGACCAGCTATGTTGTATGGTTTGGAGGCGATGGCGCTAACAAAAGACAGGAAGCAGAGCTGGAGGTGGCAGAGTTAAAGATGCTGCGATTCTCGTTGGGAGTGACGAGGATGGATAGGATAAGAAATGAGTGTATTAGAGGGACAGCGCAGGTAGGACGGTTTGGAGACAAAGTGAGAGAGGCGAGATTGCGATGGTTTGGACATGTGCACAGGAGGGAAACGGAGTATATCGGGAGAAGGATGTTGAAGATGGAGCCGCCAGGCAGGAGGAGAAGAGGAAGGCCAAAGAAGAGGTTCATGGACGCGGTGAGGGCGGACATGCGGGTGGTTGGAGTGTCAATGGAAGATGTGGAGGATAGAGCAAAATGGAGACAGTTGGTCCGCTGTGGCGACCCCTAGCGGGAGCAAGCCGAAAGAGGAAGAAGAAGACATGTTATATATATATATATATATATATATATATATATATATATATATATATATATATATATATATATACACATGATAAATGTTATATATACATATTATACATGATATACATATATATATATATATATATATATATATATATATATATATATATATATATATATATATATATATACACATTTTACATGATATAATATACACATTATACATGTTATATATATACATATTATATATACATATTATACATGTTATATATACATATTATATGTGTTATATAAACATATTATACATGTTATATACACATTAGACATGTTGAAAATACACATTTCACATGTTATATATATATATATATATATATATATATATATATATATATATATATATATATATATATATATATATATATATATATATATATACGTATTATACATGTTATACATACACAATATACATGTTATATATACATATTATACATGTTATATATATATAAACACTACCCACTTGTTATAAACATATTATAAACATGTTATATAAACAGATATTGGGTGTATTATATATATCCACATTTTATACATATTATATATACACATATTAAAAATATAAACGATAAAAAATACAACCGGTCACTTCGATGATGGGGATATATTAAGGCGTGGGGTGAGGGGGAGTAAGGAGGGGGGGTGTAATGAGGGGAGGGATAGGAGATCCTGTTTAAGAGATAACAGGGGTTAGGAAGAGGGGAGGGAGGGAGACCGAGGAGGTGTGGGGAAGCGAGGAAGGAGATCCTGTTTAAGAGATAACAGGGGTTAGGAAGAGGGGAGGGAGGGAGACCGAGGAGGTGTGGGGAAGCGAGGAAGGAGGGGGAGTGAGGAAGGAGTGTGGCAGTGAGGAAGGAGGGGAGGGAAATGAAGAGGGGTGGGGGAAGGGAACACAGAATGATGGGTACGGCAAGGGAAGGCAGTGTGAGGGCAGGGTCCGTCCGGACATAATCACCATCCAGACAATGGAGAAACAAAAGTGGGGGGAGGGGAGGAGTAAAAGATGGAGAGGAGAGAGATGGGTGGAGGAGCAAGGAGGTATGGAGACCGAGGAGGGGTGTGGAGTGAGGAAGCAGGGGGAGCGAGGAGGGGTGGGGGAGAGAGTATGGGTGGGGGAAGGGAAGGCAGCATGAATGGAGGTGAAAGAAGTGTGAGGGAAGGAGAGGGGAGTGCAAGAGAAGGCAGCATGATGAGAGGGCAAGGTAAGGCAGTGTGAGGGGAGGTTCCCTCCAGATATAACCACCATTTAAACATGTCCGGAGATAACCACCGTCTGGAAACGTATGGAGATAACCACCATCTGGAAATAACCACTGTCAAAACACATATGGAGATAACCACTGTCCAGACATAACCACCATCTGGATATGTGCGGAGGTAACCACTGTTCGGATACGTGTGGAGATAACAACCATTTGGATACCTGTGGAGATACCAACCTTTCAGACACGTGTAGAGATAACCACCGTTCGGATACGTGCAGAGATAACCACCATTCAGATACGTACAGAGATAACCACCAACTGCACATAACCACCAACTGGACATAACCATTGTCCGGAGATAACCACCATCCAGACATAACCACCATCCGGACATAACCACTGTCCGGGCATAACCACTGTCTGGATATAACCACTGTCCAGACACGAATGGAGATAATCACTGTCCGGACATAACCACCATCCAGATATCTGCGGAGATAACAACCATTCAGATACGTGTGGACATAACCACCATCCGGACATAACCACCAACTGGACATAACCATTGTCTGGAGATAACCACCATCCAGACATAACCACCATCCGGACATAACCACTGTCCGGGCATAACCACTGTCTGGATATAACCACTGTCCAGACACGAATGGAGATAATCACTATCCGGACATAACCACCATCCAGATATCTGCGGAGATAACAACCATTCAGATACGTGTGGACATAACCACCATCCGGACATAACCACCAACTGGACATAACCCCTGTCCGGAGATAACCACCATCTAGACACGTATGGAGATAATCACCATCCAGACATGAATGGAGATAACCCCTGTCCGGAGATAACCACGATCCAGACACGAATGGAGATAACCACCATTCAGACATAACCACTGTCCGGAGATAACCACTGTCCAGACAAGAATGGAGATAACCACCGTCCAGACATAACCACCTTCCAGATATGTGCGTAGATAACAACTGTTTGGATATGTGTGGACATAACCACAGTCCGGATATGTGCGGAGATAATCACCATTCAGATACTTGGGGAGATTACCACCGTTCGGATACATGTGAAGATAACCACCATCCAGATACATTCAGAGACAGGGAGGGAGTGAGTGGGGGGGGGTGGGAGAGGGAGATGGGTGAGAGAGGGAGAGTTATAGATATGGGAAGCGAGGGGGGGAGTGATTGGGAGGAGAGGGGAGGAGATGTGGAGGATTTCAGCAGAGGTGACATCCAGTTTTATCAGCGCACACATTCATGAATTACACTGCCTGTGAAACACCGGGATGAGAGTATAAAGCTGGGTCAGGATTCAAACCCAGGCCACACAGCTTATAGCGAACGTGCATACTTCTCAGCTATCCTGCCAAGATGTTAACCACATGTGTTATTTTTTTAATTTGTATTTATCTCTGCCAAAGTGACGGGTCGTATAATGAAATAATATCATATAAAAAGGGAAAATTGCACATTTTCAGCGAGCCAGCTATTGCCCGATACCCGCAGAACAACGCAGGGCCATCACAGGGGAGTGCCTCCTCAACAATGTTTAAGTCGATCGACATACAGTATTCAATGTGTATATTGTTTAGCACTTGGCAAGAGGCTTAAGCACTCCAACAAAATAGTTGATAAGGAATGGCTCGATTGGCAAGCGACAGTGATCTCTGAACAGTCGTATTAAACAAACACCCTCCCGGAGACACCCAAAATATCAAATATGTCCGAATTGGACAAATTAACACTTTTACTAAAAGCCGGAACTGATGCCAAGTTCAATTCTGGAGCTTAAATTTTGTAATTCAGCTTAGTTTAAGAGATTCTATAGGTTATGGCATGTGCGGAAATGAAATAAAGCCGCAAACGCTGGCGTCTCTGGGCGTATATAAGCTTTGCCATGTACCCAGAGATTTGCAGCGATGATATGAGTGAGGAAAGTGAAGAAAAAAAAACTTTAACGTGAAGAAATTGTTGTGGCCTGTTCCAAGTAAAGGCATGGTTGAGAGACCAAAAAACATGGCAGCTTCAGACCCCAGCGAGGTTATCCAGGATACGCCTTAAGACCCTGGAGAGTGAGGTGACTGAGGATGCACCTGATGGAGGGTATAATTAAATAAGGCCGTTAATTATCTTCAAAAGGGGTGTTTTAATTGACCCAAACACCAACTTTTCACTCATGCACTTTCTTGAAGTTCCCTTAGTATGCATGCAAAGTTTCCGGCTGCTTGGATTCATGGTTTTGGAGTGATGAAGGAGATACACTAACTGACACACACACACACACACACACACACACACACACACACACACACACACACACACACACACACACACACACACACACACACACACACACACACACACACACACACACACACACACGTATTGATACACCTATTATACATTTTACATGTACGCATGTTATACATATACACATCAGAAATATTAAACATAGTACATACTAGTGAATACAACCCATCACTTCATTGATGGAAATATTCAGTGGGGGAGTAGAGGGAGGGGCGAGGATAGGGGGTGGGGGGATAGAGGAGGGAGAAGGAGAGGAAGAGGGGGGGAGAAGAGAGTGTGGGGGGGGGAGAGAAGAGGAGGAACAGAGAGAGAGAAGGGAGAAGGTCAGGAGAGAATGAGGAGGAAGCAAGGAGGGGTGGGGAGCAAGGAAAGGGAGCTAGGAAGGGGGGAGAAAGTGGAGAGGAAGGGCTAAAGCAAGGAAGAGAGGGAAAGCAAGGAAGAGAGGGAGAGCGAGGAAAAGGGGGGGAGAGAGCAATTCCTCACCACATGTTGTTAAACATTCCCAGAGAAGGGGGTGCAAGGAGTGGGGTGGGATTGAGAGCGAGGAGAGAGAAAGAGGAGAGAGAAAGAGGAGAGAGGGGAGAGAGAGAGTGGGGAGGGAGCGAGAGAGAGAGAGAGTTGGAGGAGGGAGGGGATGAAGAAATGGGGGAGGAATGGGGGAGCCAGGAGAGCGAGGGAGGGGGAGGGGGGAGTCAAAGATAATGTTATGTGATGTCAAACACACAGACACACAGACACACACACACACACACACACACACACACACACACACACACACACACACACACACACACACACACACACACACGTATTGATACACCTATTATACATTTTACATGTATGCATGTTATACATATACACATCAGAAATATTAAATATTATACATATTACATACTAGTGAATACAACCCATCACTTCATTGATGGAAATATTCAGTGGGGGAGTAGAGGGAGGGGCGAGGATAGGGGGGGGGGGGAGAGAGGAGGGAGAAGGAGAGGAAGAGGGAGGGGGAGAAGAGAGTGTGGGGGGGGGAGAGAAGAGGAGGAACAGAGAGAGAGAAGGGAGAAGGTCAGGAGAGAATGAGAAGGAAGCAAGGAGGGGTGGGGAGCAAGGAAAGGGAGCTAGGAAGGGGGGGGAGAAAGTGGAGAGGAAGGGCTAAAGCAAGGAAGAGAGGGAAAGCAAGGAAGAGAGGGAGAGCGAGGAAAAGGGGGGGAGAGCAATTCCTCACCACATGTTGTTAAACATTCCCAGAGAAGGGGTGCAAGGAGTGGGGTGGGATTGAGAGCGAGGAGAGAGAAAGAGGAGAGAGAGAGTGGGGAGGGAGCGAGAGAGAGAGAGAGTTGGAGGAGGGAGGGGGATGAAGAAATGGGGGAGGAATGGGGGAGCCAGGAGAGCGAGGGAGGGGGAGGGGGGAGTCAAAGATAATGTTATGTGATGTCAAACACACAGACACACAGACACACACACACACACACACACACACACACACACACAGACACATACACACACACACACACACACACACACACACACACACACACACACACACCTATATACAGGCACTTCTAGGTATTTTAATCAGAGATGCCTTACTGGAAAAGATCGTTCAAATGTAACTTCAAAATACCATTGAATGTTAAGATGTATTAAAAGGGAAATGCATTCCTGAAAAATAAATAAATAAATCAGTTGAGTGGGAATTTTTCAAAGTTGCTTCACTCACCCTAATCCTCCCGTTATGTTAATCATTCGTTCTTTCTTTTAATTCGATCATTAATTTGATATATTTTGCCATCCTAACTCCAGAGATTCCCCCAGAGATTCCCCGTGCTCCAGAGCGGCACGGCCGCCTTCGTATCGATCCCACTGATTAATTATTTCCGTTGCAATGAATTCAGTTATTTCCGTTGTACTTAATGAAACCAGCTCAATGAAGCTGGTTAATTTTGGCACATTGCTAACTTTTTTATTCACTCAATAAAATTCTCCAAACAGTAGAAAAAGATAATGTTTAATCATTTGGAAATTTCACATATTGTGTATATATTGAGGAGGGACCATAGGTTTGCTTGTTTGAGTAAATAGGTAAAAAGGCTTAGTTATAAGATGTTCGTCTTGTTGGTTGACCAAGTGAGTTGCACCTTAAAACTCCTTAGATAAGTGTGGGAACTTAATTTTTTTAAGTTAAACCACTGATTACTTTCAGGTGAAACATATTACACTTATTTTGTCACCTTTCAAACAAATAATTTGCTCCTGAAGTGATTTAGGGTTAATTAGGCAAAGGGTTTGAACACTTATAAAACTGAGAAGCGTCTGATTTTCTCAGTTAATTTAATTTAAGAACATTTTATCTGCATTTTTAACTTTATCACTTTGGAGTAGTTTGTGAAGACGATATATTAAGTTTGATTTTCAAGCATCATAAAATAAGCTCAGGTGGAATCAAAATGTGAACACATTGGAGGGCGATTGAATACCTTTACAGGCCACTGTCGATTATGCAAATATGTGGAATACTGTACCCAATCCTTATGGCAGGACAGTGGTATCTGCTTCAGTCTCTGCTGACCTGGACAGGATCAGATACTGCTCTGAGAAATGGGATGTCATTAAATCTGGGGAAATCTCGTTCCTTCACCCTGTCTCTTTAGAAGGATAGTTTCATAAATCAACCTATAATCCACAATCAACGATTGGAGGAGGTTAAGTTTCTCGACCTTCAGCCACTCAGTTTGTCACAACCTCTCCTGGGCAGATCATATATCAAGCTTGGCTTCGAAGGCCAGGGGCAGAGTGAGGATCTTTCATTGTGCTGAGTCCCTTAATGGTAAATCTGAACTTATATTGCCATTGACTTGACAGGCTTTTGGCCATAGTTCAAAGGAATAGTAATCTCCCCTATTAGTGCATGAGCCAAGACAAGAAATTTCACTTATTGGTACCATCTTGGATGGTAAAGTCTTGCTCTAATTTTTTTTAATTCGTCTATGTCGATGGCATATATTTTCATGCGATAACCATTGCTGAGAGGTGGCTTAATTGTGGTAATCAGCTGTTTAATGTACCCATCCCTAGGAGATATTTAGTTCTGTAATGTTTCCGATTATCGCGGCAGCCTTTGTGTACAGTGATATGTGTCAGACACATATGATATTATACAGTTCTAAGCATTGCATTATGGTGAGTGAGTGACTCAGTACTTTGTTCGCAGTCGACATTGGTGGTGCAGGAGCATTGATTGTGGGTAGGTAGACAATGGTGTTCTCATCAGCGACTGTGATGTCACCTCGACTCAGGATATTGAAGCCAGTCCAGATGCTGATTGAATGGTTTTCTTACTCTGATATGTGGACCATAACCCAGATGAGGTTCTTCCAATTCTCAGGCAGGAAAGTGGCAGAGTCAACATCTACACCTTCAGTTTGGGGTGCCCCCCTCTTTGCCCAACATTGTATGTGGGCAGCATCAGTGATGAAGTACTGATGCTTCTCTTCTTTGTCTTGTCAAGAAGAGGCAAGGTTTTAGCTGGCTGCATGTCAACTACCTTGGCTTGGATAGCAATTCTGTTGACTCTGTAGGATGTTCCCTCACCATTTCTGGAATCCTCAAGTTGGTCAATGTTGTCCCAGGCTAGGACAGTGATAACTCCAGGGTGGGTGTTTGCTGGAAGGGCAACATCATGCTTTGACACTGAGAGTCTCTGCAGGCACAGAACTGTGTCAATATTTTCCATGTGGGAGAAGGATACTCTGTGACCAAGTCGGTTGAGGGTCTGCATGAGCTTGATATTCCCAGTCAGAAACTTGACTGCAAATGGCAATGATGTGTTTGGATGGCTTTGTCTTGCCATGAGTGATAGCATATGTGAAATCGTAACCAAATGAGCTTACAAGTCATTGAACTCTTTGGAATGCATGGTCGTTGTCCTTGGTTCCTGTCAGCAAATATTGGAGAAAGAGGGTGACAGAATCTGGGGTGATGGGTTCACTCTCCTCTGCTTCCACTACCAGTGGTAGCCAGGCCTGGGGAAAATCTTGTTTTCTAACATCTGTTCTCACCTGAAGGGCTGCCTTTGCTTTAATATATTTTGCAGTGAGAGACTTCAGGGTCTGCAGGTCCGTTTTCAGCATCTGGTAGACCTTGGAAAGTTCAGTTATTAACAGTTGTCAGGATAGATAAGATGTTCCCCTTTCTCAATGGCGAAGATGTGTAGGGCTTCACCAAACTCACTTTCTAGCTTTTGGCAGAGGTGCTTCTTAAAAGAGTCTTTCACCTGTTCAATGACAAGATTTATCATCGATGCAACCAGTTTAAATGTGAGATCAGCCATCACTATCACCTGAGGATTGGTGAAAAGCTCATTCATCACAAACAGGAACACCCCATTGTGTGATTGACTTAGAGCCATCTCATAGTGAGCTTCATCATTGTGGTCTTCATCACGTATCATGCTGCTGGAAGTCTTTTCCTCCCTTGTGTAGGATCTGTAGCCCAACCTATGATCATGCTCCTCTGCCACTATGATGTCTCTGCTGACAATAGAAAGAAATCTAGTTTCCATTTTATTCATCGCTGCATTTCTGCTGCTGGCATCTGCTCACAGCTCTTGGCATTATCCAAGGGATTTTCTTGTTTGCTGCCCACGAAGAAACTTGTTGGCTTTCTGACAAAAGATACATTCTGCCTCATAAACTCCAGAGGCGAAACTTGCTCCTACCTGGATGATTTCCTAGAACTGGCATTATCTTTAGACGCATCATTCTTTTTCTGTTTTGTGCTGATAGCATTAAGAAATCTCTTCATCATGACGATTTTGCAGCGTTTTCTATGACAGTAAACTGGTGGAATTTTTCCATCAGGTAACTGTTTCTCCAGGTCCAACATCGAAGCATATGTTCTTATTTGTGCCACATTCAGCAAAGTGTTCCACGAGTCTAAACTTTGAGGGGGTACCGGCTTTGAGTCTGCTTCCTGGTCACAGCAATGGATGAGGCAATCCATGCACAACTGCTTTGATGGCAAGGTGTTGCCTGTCTCACTGGTGTCTATTTTCATTCAAGCACCTTTAAAAATGTTGGTACTGATTTGAAAAACTAAATTACTGAAACGTAATTACTAAAGTGAAGGAAAGATGGGATCTGAAAGCAAGCTTGCATATGTCTGAAACAAGCAAATTAAAAACGGGGCTTCTCAACCTAGCATCATAACATTATTTATCTATCGTATCTAGATGTTATCGAGATATCACGATCGGAATTCATTACAACTGTGCCACAAAAAAGTCATCCATCTGCCTTTGCTGCCAACAACTATTCAACAGTATCAACTTCTCCTTGTAACTAGAAATATACATGCTGATCAATGCTGTCTGGTGGTTACATGAAACACTAAAATGTGAAAAATAATTAAACTCCTCACCTATATTAACACATATATGTATAGTATGTCAGAGCCTGGTGTTGGCGCAGTGGTTAGGGAAGGGGTTTGGGATCCAAAAGGTCCTGAGTTCAAGCCCTGTTGGGCCACTGAATTAATACACCAGGGGGTTGACTCAGCCTGTCATCCTTCTGAGGTCGGCAAAATGAGTACCAGTATACTGGGCCGGTGTATACCCCGGTTAAAATAGGTGTACCATATCCCTGTGTCGTAAGAGGCGACCAAGGTTGCGTCAGGAAGGACATCCGGCGTGAAACATGTGCCAAATCACTATGCGGATCATACAGATGATCCGCTGTGGCGACCCCAAACGGGAGCAGCGAAAGAAGAAGAAGAAGAAGAAGATGTATAGTATGTCTAGTTTCATTTAAAAAAAAAAGATTAAAACAATATTCTGGGGCATGGTACATTTATTTAATAATCTTTTCTTCTTTTTCAAAGACCGTACCATCGCTAACTGTGCTGTAGGGAGTGGGCATGTAATGGCGTTGAATGCACAAAATAGGTAATATGCTGGAAAATGGATAAAACTGCTCATTTAAAAGGTTATCACATATTTTCTTACCTCTAGGGGTGTACAAATAATTTGCCACCATTTAAGTCCCCCCCCCTCCCCAAGGTCGTAGCACAATATATTTTGGCCCATGGACTTTATCGGCCAATGTCCCTGCTTTCTCACCTCTCTCTTCCTGGATGCTGCAGAATCCAAAGAACTAAACATCATTGATATCTCCCACAATAAAGTTGAAACATAAAGCATGTTGCTTTAATATTGCAGAAAAATTATTGGTCTCCTTGTTTTCTTACCACCTCTATTCTGGTCTTGATCCATTTGCTCTTTCAACCATCTGACTACTCCTAGTTCCTTGAGGATATATATGTTCTTCCATTAACCACCCCCTTGTTAAACTCCCAAAATCCAAATTTACTGCTCAGCTCCACCAGTTTGTTTTTCATTTCTCCTGCAATATTGAAGCAATGAAATCCTGCCGTTCCCTCTGGGTCTTCAAGGTGGTAGTGCACCATCATCTCACATCCTCAATCTTTACCAATTATAATTTATACCCTATTAACTCTCCCCTATTCAAACTCTCATACTCAGTGAATACTATGTTTGTCCACTCCCATATTTCCTCCTTTCTTTCATCATTGAATCATTCCCTTTTCTTTTTTATAAGGATCTAAGGCTCATAATGGAGCTGACACATGCACGCACGCACGCACGCACACACACACACAATTTTATAAAAGCTTTTTGATACACAGTTGCACAGAATAGACACATTTCTGATTCTTTACATGCATTGAAAATCTGCTAAAATTGATCATAAGAGATTTAGAACACTTTCAGTACTCACATCACCATGTCGGATTATGAAAGATTTACTCAAGATGAAAATCAGCATGTCAAAAGCATGCTCAAATATATCTACAGCTACATATAAGGGTGCCAGTCGGTAGACCATGGACAAAGTCAGATAAGTTATTTTTGTCGATGATATTTTCGATTTGAAGAAGGTAAATTGATGGTTGTGATGACAAATTCCTTCTTTAAAGATACTGGAGAGAGGTTTGTAATTGTTACGACACTCTGATAAAGTTCACAATGTGACATGGACAAACTTCTCAAACATCGAATGTGCATCGTTGCAGCCACAATAACATGTTGCCAATGACAGGGATCGTATCGGAATGAAAAACGATAAATGAAGACATATCCAACTCAAATAACTGCCAAACAGGCAAGGCTCAGGAGTGATATTGCGATCACTGAGCACCCGGCGATGCCACCTTGCAGCACATGGAGTCGGAATTGGGAGGGAGCGGTGTACAATAATTGATTGATTACTTAATTGCATAATTAAAATTAATAAATAATAATCATAAAATAATTAATTTGTCAATAAATTGCTGAATAGCATACCCAAACCACCACTGTTTCATCTGAATCTGTAACTTTTTGAAAATGAAGTAATTAATTGAAAAATAAATAAATAATCGATGAATGAATTAAACAACAAATCAAAAATCCCATTTATAGCCAAATTTTTGCCTCCTCTGTTTTCCCCAAACTGTATGGTGTTCTAACATCTGTGGGCTCAATTCTAACCGAAAATATCTCACTCTCTCAATCAGTGCACTCATCACCACAAACATGCTCCTTACTTCCTCTCAGCACACCTTCCTTTCTTCCCAAACCCCTCAAATCTTCTACCTTCCCCTGGCCACTCCCTTCCTCACCATACCACCACCAAATCTCATTCTTCACCTCTCCCCACCTCTCCCATCGCCCTCCTGCACCTTGGCCGTGAATGCTCTCATCGTCTCCTCTTCCTCTCAACCCTCGCTCGCAAAGCAACCTTCACGCTCTTCCCCCTCTCCTTTCTCAAAAAATCCTCCCTCACCCTTCTCCCTCAAATCTCCCCTCTCACCGTCTCCATGAACTCTCCTCTCTCACCCTTCTTCCTCCAATCTTCCACCTCACTTCCCCTTCCCAAAGATGCCCCCTCACATCCACAAAGGTGCCTCCTTCCCCCTCCCCCTCTCTTATTCCTCACCACTCTACCTCCTCCAATCTTCAACTGCAATCTGCCCCCTCTCTTATTACTCCCAAATGTACCTCAACCCATTACCACTGAGCCTTTTCTCCTCCTCGTCCAGCCCTCTCTCCAAGCTCTTCTGCCATCTTATATACTCTTTCAATAACCTTCCTTACCTCCCCACCCCCTTCTCCCTCATCATACCCTCCCCTCCCCTACACTCTAAACCTTCCAATTTGGATCTCATCCAAAGGTACTCCTGGATTTGATTTTGACCAATTTCCCTGAAAATATCAGCTGTTCTTCATACGCTCCAATCGGTTCATCTGATCACATGCTTGTCAAAAGAGACATCACTCTGGCTGTTACGAGAAAACCACCTCAGTGCCGTCGAGTCTGGCATTTCACTCAGGCTGACTGGCAGGGTCTTCAAGCAGCCATCAAACTTCTAGACTGGTCTCCCATCTCTACTTCCTCTGAAATCAACTCGTCCTGGGAATTCTTTTATAGAAACTTGCTCTCCCACATGCACAGATATATCCCCTCTCATACTTCAGTTGTCCTATCCTTCCTCCCACCCATGGTACACTGAAGCTTGTGGTGAGGCAGTTGTCCTGAAACAACTTGCCTTCACCTCATGGAAGGCCAATACAACTGAAGGCCAACTCAGTTCCTTCCAGAAAACTTATAACAAGTGTATGTCCACCCTCAGGAGAGCCAGAAAACAACATCTTTCTCATCTCAAGTCTGAACTCTCAAACCTGTCTCCCTCCTCCAAATCCTGGTGGCATCGAGTTAAGTCCGTTTCTGCACCATGTTCCCCCACCACCCCCCCACCCCACCTCAAATAGCCACACTGCTGACACCGTATGTGAAAAGGCTGAAAGCCTAAACTCCGTTTTTGATTCTAAATTTTGTGTCCCAAACTCATTGCTTTCTGAATCCACCTTACCCAGTCTCACCCAGCTGTTCCTGGACTCCTGTCCTTTTCTCCTGACAAGGTGGACAGTTTTCTGTCAAACTTCGACTCAGATACTGCAACTGGTCCAGACAGCATCAGCCCACGTGTCCTATAAACCTGCTCTGTTGCACATGTTCACTCTCTCACTCTGTTCCATTCACCCTCTCATTTGCTCAAGGTCATCATTCTGCCATCCATCCATCCATTGGGACCATACTCTGTGCAGAGCGTTGGTGCTGCTTAAGCAGTCTTCTTGGCTACCGGGAACAATCCTGGACGGGTTGCCACTCCGACACAGTATACCAGCATGCTGGCACTCATTTTGCCGACCTCGGAAGGATGACAGGTTGAATTAACCCCACCTGGTATTAATTCAACAGCTGAGTGGGGTTTGAACTCAGGACCCTAGGATCCCAAGCCCGTCACCCAAACCATTGAGCCAACACCAGGCATAAGGTCATCTGCCATCTGTTCGTAAATCAGCAAACATCACTGCCCTGCATAAAAACGGTGCAAATACAGATCCCTGCAACTACAGACCAATCAGTCTTCTCCCAATCATCAGCAAGGTTATTGGTTCACGAGGAAGTGACCACTGTATTCGTTATGGGTGTGTGTGTGTCTGTCTGTTCCGAGCATAGCTCTGTGGGTTTTGATCGGATCTTGATAAAATTAGGGTGCGCGGTTTGTATCATGATCTAGTTGTGTTTTCCGGAGAATGGGCATGCTGCGCCCATTATGGACGGAGCCACGCCCCAAAAACATGTGTTTTTAGGGGGTAGCCAGTTTCGAGATACATCTTCTCCGAGGGGTTTATCAAATCTGGCAGGGGTTTCGGTATTTGGCTAGCCCAATGGAACCTGCATAGCCCCACGGAGCTCGATTTTTCATTTTTCTCCCAAGGTCAAGGTCACAAGGTCACGAACTTAAAAAATGTCAAAAAAAATCAATAAATTGAGCATCGAGCTAATAAGGTTTTCAACTGTTTCGAATGAAAGTTGGTATGCAAGTCGTGCTCTTCGAGTACTACAACTTTCATCATTTACGTTTTTCCCGATTCCCGCCAGTTTTCCTGTGGCGTCCCCTCGTGAACCATCGCAGTCTCCAGACTTGAGGAATCCATAATCGCTTCCGACATTAAATCTTTCTTCTTCTCCAATGTCTTGATTTCCGATCATCAATTTGGATTCAGACAAGGTCACTCTACCCTGAATATGCTGCTTCTGCTCTCCCAACAATGGATGGAGGTCCTCAATGACGGACATGAAATCAGAGCCATATCCCTAGATATATTGTGAGTTTTCCATACAGTCTGGCACCCTGCCCTGCTCACCAAACTCTCTTCCTATCATATCCATGGCCATCTCCAATCATGGCTCACAGACTTCTTCTCATGTCGCAGCCAACGTGTGGCCCTTATGGGATTCTCTCATCCCCTCTTTCCGTCAGAGTTGGTGTTCTTCAAGGTAGTGTTCTGGGCCCTGTTTTCTGGTTTTCATCAATGATCTCTCTGACTCTCTGGAACATCCTCTTTATCTCTTTGCTGATGACTCCACCCTCTGCCGAACCATCTGTCATCACTCAGATCAGCAAACAGCAGCCTCTTCCCTCTCTGCAGATCTGGATAAAATCACAAGCTCGTGCAACATGTGGACCATGTCTTTCAACCCGGACAAATCTCACACTCTCACTATGTCTCACGGAAAGGACCTTTTGGAAAACCCCACCATCTACTTTCTCAACAATCCTCTGGAAGAAGTCCTTTTATTCAAGCTTCTGGGTCTCACTATCTGCCATGATCTTTCCTGGGAAAGCCACATTTCCAAGCTGGCCTCCAAAGCCAGTCGCCGATAGGGCATCATCCGTTTTGAAAAGTCCTTCCTTGGCACACCTGAGTTCCTGACCACATACATTGCATTTGTCTACAGCGTGATGGAGTACTGCTCCCTCCTCTGGGCTGGTGCTCCTGCCTCTCACCTATATCGGCTTCACATTGTGGAAAGCAGGGCATTTAGGATCATTGGTATCTCCCGCGATGAAGCTAAGACTGTGTGTCTCTCACTCTCTGACCACAGGCACGTTGGTGGTTTTTCTGTCTTCTACTGTCTCCTCTCTGGCACTGCCCCACCCCCACCCCCCTTTGCTCTGTCTGAGATGTGTCCCCACCATATTTCCACAGGGTGCTCAAAGTCCGCTTGTAACCCCCTTCAGGTAAAACTACCAAAATCAAGGAGCACTGCTTACCTTCACTCTTTCATTCCTCTTTTTTCCCACCTTTAGAACAAACTCCCACATTCTCTTCTATCCCACTCTTCACTCCCGGTCTTCAGAACAGCTGTTCAACACCACCTATCTTCCCCCATCCAAAACCACAATCTTTTCTACCCCCACTAATGCACCCCAAACCAACCCCCCTCAAATTCCCTGCTTTCCTTCCTGAAAGTCCCTGTGGAGTCCATCTTGTTTACCCTGTGTACCCCAGCCCATCCCTCTCCCTTCCACCGATCTCATGTCTGTTCCCCAATGATTGTTCCTTCCTTCTCCAACCCCTCTTGTCTCCTGCCCCTCTTGTTGTGTGTTGGCTCTCATATGAGCCTCAACAGTGCATACAATTTTTTTTTTTTCATAAAAATCACTTGGTCACTGTCATGTCCAAGTATCAGCTTCCCAGCTCAAAATATGCCTGAGATATTGCCAGGAGGAGAAATAAAATTTGTGAGTCATTAATAAATCTATAATACTTAAGTAATTAATCAATTAATTGATTAACTAAAAAGTAAAAATATTAAATTTTTGCCAAAGAACATCTTCACTTTTGTCCCCAAATTTCAGCTTCCTTGCTCAAAGGATGGCTGAGATATCGCCCGGACAAACAAACAAACAAACAAACGAGAAAACGGAGTGAAAACCGAGTACTCCCTTCCTTCGGGACCTGGCGATGATGTCATGCTTCGCCTGGATAAGGAATTGGGAAGGAGCGGTGTACAATGAAAGAATTGAGGCAATCATCATCAAATAGCATGAACAGCCAATTCTGTGTCACTTTCTTGGCTTTCGTCAACACGATGTACAGCAAGTCCTCGCTAACATCATCCAGGTTAAAATTGTTTCATTACTAAGTCGCTGATCTATTAGAGAACATACTCGTTAGAAAACATATTAGTCGTTTTCCATTATAAAGTCGTCTTCCCTATCATTTAGTCCCAAACTAATGGTTTTCCTCGTTTTAATAAAGCTACAGTATAAACCAGACCATAAATACTGGTGTATAAGCTTACCTGGAGTACGTACAGTACAGGTCTAATGTACACCAAGCTGATCATTGATAACATCATTGGGTCCTGGGCTGAAGTTACGCAGGTGTGCATGAATGGTGTGTGGAGGAACTTGTGGCCTGAATGTGTCAATGACTTGAAAGGATTTGAAGATGTTGGCCCCGCGATTAAAAAAGTTGGGTAATTGGATACGCTTAAAGTTGTTTCACTTAAAGTCGCACTTTTCAAGAACGTAACTACAACGTTAAGTGAGGACTGACTGTCTTCCAAGATGATGATGTCTGTCCACATTAAGCTGTTCCTGTGAGCACTTTGCAGCCTATTGAAGCATTTAAATATCATTATTTTGGGGGGTCTCCAGACCATTTCTTGGCAGAAGGAAAAGGATATAGAAGAACGTTTTAAACACAGGATCAGACCATAAGGCCGATCCTATCAAAACCAGGTTCACAACACATCACATCCAGAGGTCTGTGACATTTCTATAACAATGAAGTGGAAAACAACAGGTTGTTCCAATGTTGAAAATCGGCCAAAATAGGATGAAGAAATACAAAAGGTGTGGCCACAGTTGTTGAGAGATCAGCTCAGACGAACCTTTAAACATGGAATGGCATGCTATACCTGATATTTACCAAAATTTGATACCAAAGATTCCGTTGGAGATGTTCGTGCTGGACAAGAATCATTTGGGAAATCGAAGAACAAGTTAAAAATAAATAGCCCGGAACATTTTGAGCAGCTACGACATTAACCAAGAACGTGTAATCAAAAAATTATCAGTGTCAACAGATTGTAATTGGGGCAAGGCACAAAGCTGCAGGAAAGGTAAGGTTATAAGTGATTAAAAATGGGCATGGAATACTACTTATTGAACCTTTTGCTATGCTGCCCCTTTGAGAAGTTTTTTTTTTTGGGGGGGGGGGGTAGTGAGGAGGTATTATAATGAGCTCTGTCTGACCGACCGACCGATCATATGTCCACGTACTTTAGTGTGTGTGATATTTCAAAACCCATTGAACATTGAACTTTCATATTGCAGATATCTATTCCTCATGACATTATCTCAACCTGATTAGTTGGATCACGGCTGTGATTGGCTGAATTATGTTGAACATCTCGGTAAATTGGCTTGTGTCCGAGATATTTCAAAAACCATTCAATATTTAGCTTTCATATTGAACACATCTATTCCTCATACCATACAAAATGTGGGACACCTAGATTATCAGTTCCTTGTTGAGATTAGCTCCACTATGAAGAAATCTTAATTATCTGTTTCCCTCATTCATACACACACTGATCATCTCCTGTATGGTGTATGCATTTGTTGCTATTAGTCAATGAATTGCTCCCAACATGGTGGAGGTTCAGTTTCCTATTTCCAGCAGATGAATTTTACGGCATGAATCATCACTGTCACATAGTATTATCAGAAGTTATGGATATAAAAGAAAACGTTTTCCCATTTCTGGTGTTGCACACTCTGCCCTCTCTGTGATCCCCCTCACCCCTCCCCCCTCCCCAAGTATTGCATGACAAACAAGATCCACCAGCTAGGGGAACTACCTAAATCCAGGATCACTGCTCACCTCCACTTATAGATTCCTCTTTTTTTTCCACTTGTGGAACCAACCTTCACATTCTCTTCAATCTTCTTCCCTCCAGGTCTTCAAAACAGCTGTTCACCACCATGTCAAGTCATCCCTCATCCAGAATCATGATCTTTTCTACACCCTTTAAACCACCTTGCACCCTCCCAAAATTTTGCTTCTTTGTCCATCTTGTCCACCCCTTGCTTTCTCCCCTAACCCTCATCATTACCTGCATTCTTTATTTGTCCATCTCCGTTTACTTTCTCCCTCCACGCTGCTGTTGGCATTTCCACTTTCTCCTGCTGTTCCCTTTGTTATGTTGTGTCCTGATCTGTTATGTGTCTTCGCTCTTCCACGAGCCTTGACCATTACATACACATATAAAAAACAACAAAAAAAAAACTTGTCTGTGCAAACAAAATATCACAATTGAACCCACCTACAGTGTCCTATTCTAAAATATATCCCAAAATGCATTTAAAAATTATCCGAAAATGTAAGACTTTTTAGCCACCACAAAGGTTACGAATTTGGTATTTTCTCGTTTGTATGAAAACTTTATGTTCTGACAGATAATGATTCTCAACCACACTTGACTCTTGTTCTCGAAAATACACCGACACAGTCTTACCCTTCGCGCTCCATCCCGTGGGTCTCGCACGCAGTTTTCTGTCCCATTGCCTCTCCCAATGACCTTCCAGAGTTCTGCAAACAGGCCACCTTGAGCCAGTGGGTTGAGACCTTGCAGGCGAATGTGCTCGTAGATTGACGAGTCAAGCACCGTGCCATACTGTAGTTCAGACTGTCGTGCCAAGTCGTGGAGTGACCTACACACAGCAGGTGTACAGTGTATTATTAGAGCATTACTCGCACAATTATAACTGTTTTACCACAACAATGACAAGGAATAACCATATATATGGTTAAACTGCTTTTTCATTCTTTTTCATTCTTAAACACAAAATATAATTTATTTCAAAAGTTAATGTGTATTATAAAGCTGTAAATCCACTGCCCTGGATTACACTCAAATTGAAATCCAAAACAAACCGTTGGACTTGTAAACGTACAACCACAATTTGGTGATAAAATACATGACACCATCGATGGCAAGCATCACTCGGCGAGAGATGAGATTAAAACACACAGAAGAATGCAAATTAAATCACCCAGAAAATAAATAATACTAATAACAATAATAACAACTATAGCAGCACTTGGAGAATGCATACCTTCACTAGGCTGAATTGTTTACATTTTGTGGCAGAGGTGATGATGATGATCGTAAAAATAATGATAATAATAATAATACTAATGTAAGTTATGAATGAACCATGAGCCCCAAAAATAAATTGCTGGTGATATGAAGAATAAAAAAGTTGGGCAGAAGCAAACCTGCAGAGCAATGAGGGTCTAATACATAATGAGGGTCTAATAATTATCTAATACATTATGAGTGTCTAATACATCAGCAGATGATAATTATTAGTTATGAGAACTTTGTGATCTTGGTTCATGCGTGGTGCATTTGCTAACACATCTCACATCATGTAAAGGTGATACAAACACAAAGCTTCCCTTATTGTCACAGTCCATTGACTGTTTGTCTGTCTGTTTGTTTACTTTATACTGTTTATCTTGAGAATGGAACATTGCATGGTCACCAAACTTGGTTGTCAAAATAGAGGCTTCATGGAGAGTATCATGGTGTGGGGAGGGGATGGGTGAGCAGTGGTGGTGATGATAAAGGTAACGGTTGGGGGGAGGAGGATGGGTGGATCTTTGTGACAATTTGAGTAATAACAATGAAGACATTGGGGAGTAGAATGGAGGAGTGGTGTTGTAAGTTTAAGGTGGAGTGGGAGTTTGAGGGGAGGCGAAAGGGAAGTTCTCGATATCGAGGTCCGGCTATTCACATCAGCCTTACAGGCCGCAGTGATACCAACCATGGCTTGCCAAAGGGGCATCCCATGGGGAATTTATGGGGATAAAATTAAAAATATTAGCTTTTATAGATGTTTCTATTTCGGGGCGATTTGGAGTAAAAGCGAGGGGGATCTCTGAAATGGCTTGAGTGATTGCCACCAATATTAGAAGGGATATTGAAGGCCCCATAAGGGGGTGGGGGTGTAATCTAATCAAATGTGATTCAATGAGAACAAATGACGTTATTAGCTTTAATAGGTTTTGAGATATTGAGAGACTTGGTATTGGGGTAAGGGTAACTTATTTAACCGCTTAAATAGATTATGATCAAATTTTACAAGGATAGTGACATCTGTTCTCTGTGGTGAGTAGAATAAGGAGGGGGGGGAGAGGGGAGGGTGCAGGTTTTGGAAAGGGGTGCAGGTCAGTTTGTATTTGTTGTCTTGAGAACAGAAGACCATAGCAGGTGGACCCTCTCTCCAGCACTTGGCACGGGTTTTCATATGTTGTCTCGAATTTCAATGATTATGTCCCATAGCAGAACACAAAAATCTTCGATTCTATGCATTTCTACAGGATCTAATGGGATTCCATGAGAATTTGATAAGAAACACATCAGAACAGATATAGCCTGGTGTTGGCCTAAAATGTTAGGGACTTGGGTTCAAGCCCCCTGTCACTCAATTGAATTAACACCAGGTGGGTTGACTCAGCCTACCATCCTTTTGAGGTTGGTGAAATGAGTACCAGCATGCAGGTAACAGGGGGAATTGCATCAGTGGCACAGCTGCGCCCCTAAAAATGATGCAGACAAGCAGCCACAGGCTACATACAAATAAATAAGTAAGATCAGATAAAATATCAGATTATTTATATTTTGCAAAGATGAAAACAATATGTTATACTGGCATATTAAAAACGGAATGAAGTTGCATGCGTAAGAAGTCTTCAAACCCAATGGTCGGAGAGCTGACTTGACTCCAGCCACAATGGACTGGAATAAAATCCTGCTTCTGCCATGTTGGTTTGTTAGAAATTCGAAGATGTCTTTGGAAATCTCATAATCACAATTTGAACAAGAAAAAGAGCAATCAGAGATTGCAGACCCTCACCAGGACTTCTTTTGTGTGGTGTTTGTGTGCTGGTGTGTTACATATTAATAAGAGACATGATTAGAACTGTCACTTTATAACTGCTGCAGTGATGACCGGGCACCAAGACGTCCCACTTTGACGCAACCCCGCTTTAATGAGACACCTGACCCTGACCCATGTCGTTTTTTTATTATCCCCCGCCAACCTACGAAGTTGGCGGGGGATATAGAAATGGGTTCCGTCCGTCCGTCCATCACATTTCGTTTCTGGAGCTTAACTACAAATCCCCTCAAGATATATTTACGAAATTTGGTACACATATCAAGCAAGTTGCCGGGTGTTGGCGTAGTGGTTAGGGTAGCGGCTTTGGATCCAAAAGGTCCTGAGTTCAAGTCCCGTTGGCCGCTTGAATTAATACACACCAGGAGGTTGACTCAGCCTGTCATCCTTCCGAGGTTGGCAAAGTGAGTACCAGTGGACTGGGCCCAGTGTATGCCCCGGTTAGAATAGGTGTACCATATCCCTGTGTCGTAAGAGGTGACCAGGGTTGCGTCCGGAAGGGCATCCGGCGTAAAACCTGTGCCAAATCATTATGCGGATCATAACGGATGATCCGCTGTGGCGACCCCTAACGGGAGCAGCCGAAAGAAGATCAAGCAAGTGGTGAACTGGTGCCTTTTGATATTTTCTCATTGATAGGTCACATGGTTTGGCAGCCATGTTGGATTCAATAAAAATATTAAATAATGTTTTCTCTGGAATCACATAACCTAACGAAGCAAAAATTTGCAACTATCATCTTCCATCATGTCTGCATACATAGTAAAAATTATGACGTCACACGTCACATGGTTTGGTGGCCATCTTGGATAGAAAAACACACTTCATCCGATTAACACGAAACTTCACACACGTATTCCACTGGAGGATTGGAGGCAGAATGTAAATTTATGATGTCATAGGTCACATGGTTCGTCAGCCATCTTGGATTGAAAATTAATAAATTTTAAAAATCTTCTTCACCAGAACGGCTGGACAGATTGAGGCAAAATTTCACATACACTTTCCCCAAGAAATCCTTTCAGAAGTTTGTTAATTTCTAATTGATAGGTCACATGGTTTGGCGGCCATATTGAATTTACCCTTAAACCTTCAAACATCTTCTCCAGAACGGCTGGTCAGATCAAGGGGAAACTTCACATACATATTGAACACGCTTAGCGAATATAAGTTTGTTAATCCTCATTTACTATGGCAGGGGATATCGAAGACTTTGTCTTCAACGGATGCTAGTTATTATTGTATTGAATTTAGAATGGGATTAAAATAAATTCAATTCAGATCAACTGGAAGACCTAAAGGTACATTCCTACATTGGAATAAACAGAAGGAACCTGAACATGCAAAAAGCAAAGATGAAGCCATCAGGAGGAACCTGGATAGGATTCACATTTCAGTTGCTACTCCTCTACCTTCAAACCCACCCAGGCAGAGCCAAGTGAACCTTATTCAATAAATAAATAACAATCAAAAAAACAAAAAGAACCCAAATCAAAAAATTATAGAATTCTGGCTGCCAGACCATGAGTCCGATCAAGTTGAAACTTAAAACATTTCAATGTGACCAGATGTATCCCTATCACTAGCTACTAGATCATAAATGTGAAGTTTCACATCGATTGATCAAAAGGTTCAAGCGAAAACACTATTTAATATTTTTCTTCAAGAGAATCTGGCTGCCAAACCATGTGACCTATCAACTATTCTGAACAAACTTGTACACCCATGGCTTGGGGAACATCTGTGTGAAGTTTCCCCTCGATCTGTCCAGCCGTTCTGAAGAAGATTTATATAGGTTTTTAGGTAAATCCAATAAGGCTTCCAAACCATGTGACTTTTGACATGATATGTGTGGATCTTTTGTTCCTGTATTGTATTCAGCCACTTCAGAGAAGATTTTTGAAGGGTTTAAAAAAAACAACAATATGGCTGCCGAATCACATGACCAATGACGTCATCAATTTTTTGTCGTGTTTGGGTCTGTCTGTCTGTTTGTTCGCACAAAACTTTTGTATTGTTCTCTGCAACTGCTTGTCCGATTGAGACAAAATTTCCACCATTGGTGCGACTGCTTATGCAGAATGTCTAATATCGTAATTATGACGTCATAAGTCACGTAATGTGGCGGCCATGTTTGAAAAACTGGAAAAAAATTGGACCTCTGCATCTCTGAAACCGCACCAAGGGGAAAAATTGAAACTTGGCACGTAGCAAGTACTCCTCATGGGGAATAAGCTTGATTTTTTATGTCATATGTACCTTCCTTATGACGTCATAATTACATAAGTAGAATGTTACATCCAATCAGTATGAAAATATTTGAGGTCATCGAGGGATAAAATGATCCACAAAGTTTTTTTTCAAGACGCCATCGGTCACGTGATTCAGCAGCCATATTGTTATATATATTTTTTAAACCTTCAGAAATCTTCGTCTTGAAAATGGCTGAACCAGTGATCACTGCCAGCATTTATAAAGTGACAGTTCTAATTATGCCTCATATTAATTACGTCATACACCAGTACACAAACGCCACACAAAGTACACCACACAAAACTACACAAACACCACACAACACACCGCACAAATTAAGTCCTGGTGAGGGTCTGAAAACTATGATTGCTCTTTTTCTTGTTTGTGTTGAGCATTTTGGTTGTCAATTTAAACTGCCCAAATAAAGGGATGAGAGATTTGTATCATAAAAGGACGTTTTTGTCGGTAACATTAAAGAACGACCACTGCAGGAAACTATTGCAGGATCACACAAAATGGTGATCATTCCCACCATTACAACAAAGCCCACTGTCGAGTCCTTCCAATTTGCCATTAAACAAAACCACAAACGTTGGGAATAGAGAATTGGGCTTTTCCATCAAAATCTTACATTTCTTTTGAAAAGTAACGCAGCAACGGGCAGTGTCATGAAAATAAATAAATAAATAAATTTTTCACAGTCCCACCCAGTGAAATCTCACCTGCTCACGATGTGTCGCCCAAATGTGTATGGTTGTTCTAAATTGTATTGTTAGAGGTCAACTTGGCTACGTGGCATGAAATTAATTTTCGAATCGCAGATGGCAAACAGCAACAGGACATTTATTTCACTCAAAACAATATAATGTTTGTTCATAATACAAATATAAGTATTCTTTTCCTACTGAGTTAAGGAAAATGAATTTAAGGGATACTCATCCCTGAGCATCTGTTTTGGAATAGGAAGTTTAAAATACTTCTCAATTTTTAGCTTATATACTGTATATATTTCATAGATTGTTCTTGTTGAAGCGGAATAGTTTTTGCTACGAAATACTCAAATTTAATTTCCAGCTAAGTACTCAAATTTAATTTTAAAAACTTCCAGGTAGCAAATAGTTGGCAATTTTGTGAAGACCCTGGCTCTGTGTGAGCATCAGGTAAGTCTTCCGTGCACAAAGCAAGCTACACTTGAGGCAACACACCTTTGAATGTGTTGTGGTCAGACTCCTGCTGCCTCGTTTACATCATGGGACAAGCGACGTGGGGCACAGTGAACGTGGGACACAGTGAACGTGGGACACAGTGAACGTGGGACACAGTGAACGTGGGACACAGTGAACGTGGGACACAGTGAACGTGGGACACAATGAACGTGGGACACAGTGAACATGGGACACAGTGAACGTGGGACACAGTGAATATGGCGTTCAGTGAATGTGGGGCACAGTGAATGTGGAGTGCAGTGATTGGGGGACACACAGTGAATGTGGAGTGCAGTGATTGGGGGACACACAGTGAATGTGGAGTGCAGTGATTGGGGGACACACAGTGAATGTGGAGTGCAGTGATTGGGGGACACACAGTGAATGTGGAGTGCAGTGATCGTGGGACATACAGTGAATGTGGAGTGCAGTGATCGGGGACATACAGTGAATGTGGAGTGCAGTGATCGGGGGACATACAGTGAAAGTGGAGTGCAGTGATCGGGGGACATACAGTGAATGTGGAGTGCAGTGATCGGGGACATACAGTGAATGTGGAGTGCAGTGATCGGGGGACATACAGTGAAAGTGGAGTGCAGTGATCGTGGGACACACAGTGAATGTGGAGTGCAGTGACCGTGGGACATACAGTAAATGTGGAGTGCAGTGATCGTGGGACATACAGTGAATGTGGAGTGCAGTGATCGTGGGACACACAGTGAATATGGAGTGCAGTGATCGTGGGGCATACAGTGAATGTGGAATGCAATGATCATGGGACATACAGTGAATGTGGAGTGCAGTGATCATGGGACATACAGTGAATGTGGAGTGCAGTGACCGTGGGACATACAGTGAATGTGGAGTGCAGTGATCGTGGGGCATACAGTGAATGTGGAGTGCAGTGACCGTGGGACACACAGTGAATGTGGAGTGCAGTGATCGTGGGACACATAGTGAATGTGGAATGCAATGATCGTGGGGCATACAGTGAATGTGGAATGCAATGATCGTGGGGCATACAGTGAATGTGGAATGCAATGATCGTGGGACATACAGTGAATGTGGAGTGCAGTGATCGGGGACATACAGTGAATGTGGAGTGCAGTGATCGGGGGACATACAGTGAAAGTGGAGTGCAGTGATCGGGGGACATACAGTGAATGTGGAGTGCAATGATCGTGGGGCATACAGTGAATGTGGAATGCAATGATCGTGGGGCATACAGTGAATGTGGAATGCAATGATCGTGGGACATACAGTGAATGTGGAGTGCAGTGATCGTGGGGCATACAGTGAATGTGGAGTGCAGTGATCGGGGGACATACAGTGAATGTGGAGTGCAGTGATCGGGGACATACAGTGAATGTGGAGTGCAGTGATCGGGGGACATACAGTGAAAGTGGGGCTCAGTGAGTGTGTAATGTTTTAGCACAGTTGGAAAAACTACTGACATATCTAATTATGTCCGAGCAATCGAAATGTCACAAGTTGTATCCTGCCGTTATGAATTTATCACCCAAGGTCAATCCTTCCAACAATGATCTGATAGGAGAACAAGTTGACAGAGGTCACTACCTGACAGGTGGGTCCATTCGATTGATGGTCAGCAGGGCTGTGAGATTTGCCGTATACGATGAGACAACAATGAGGGCAAAAAGCCACCAAACTGCGAGGACCATGCGAGATGACATGGAGCTGTTGATAACCTCGGGACCTGCATGTCACAATGAAGTAAAAGCTACAGTCAAGTTATAGTTACAAATGCTTCATTTTCATTGCCATTTAGAAGATGGAACATGTCCCGCAATCATATTTTTGGATAAACAACTTTTGTGTCTGAATTTATTTGTATTTCCCTCAACTTGTAATAATCACTAAATGTGTATGACATGGGTTATTGTGATGGAAAAGCATTTTATAATAAGTTTTGGATATATTGGGATTGGGAGGATGGGGGTGGGGGTGGTTTGGAGATTGCATTTGCAACTTACACCCATGGAAACTATTTTGAAGGAAACGAATGACGATGGTAAATGAAATAGTTATCTGAATATCTAATATATAAAGCCCATTCTAACCACTCACTAACTGACTCACTCACTCACTTCATGTGAGTGACATTAATATTAATGGCTGATATTAATGTTCAGTACCTTCCGGATGATGCAGAAAGCTGAAATTTTGCATGCTGACAGACATCGAAGCCGATACAATGGGAAAAGTCACAGAACCATTGGGAAGTGTCAGTAAATGAAAATATAAATAAATGAAAAATAAATAAATGAAAAAAATGCAGGTGAGCGACCGAAGACAATGGGAAAGCATGGTAATTTTGCGTGCCGACGGACATCGAAGCTGATACACTGGGAGGAAAAAAAATCACAGAACTGTCGGAAAGCATCTGTAAATGAAAAATATAAATAAATTATAAAATAAATTCAAAAAAACAAATGCAGCTGACTGTCCCAAGACAATGGGGAAGCACATTTCGTTGTTGCTTACAATATGTAAGCATACCCTGCTCGTACCTGTAGTGGAGGTACAGCTGACAGTAGTGGAGTGCTTCATGTTTATAGAGGTGTGTGTAAAAGGGCCAGCAAGGATAGCCAAGCTGTATGTGCAATTGCCTCTTAGAGGTCTCACCTGGGTTTTAATCTCGAGCCAGCTATAGATCTCTGGCAGCCTGTACCTGTTGCTGCGTTTCAGCCTGGGGAGTAACTTGAAATCTATGAACTCGGGTTCTCCCTGACATCTTTGTTCCTTTCACACATTTTTCGAATTTTTTTCATGATTCTCTTTACTCATTATAATTCTTGCTTTTTCTTTGCTTTCATCTCTTTTACTCTATTTCTCTCTCTTTCGTTATCTCTCTTTCTAAGAAGTGAATTCTTGCAGAATTTTTTTCTGTGATGCTCACTTGGCTGCACCTGGATGGGGTTGAGGGTTGTGGAGTCATGGCTGAAATCCGAATCCTATCCAGGTTCCTTCTGATGACTCCATCGTTGCTCTTGACTTATTTGGATTCCTTATTGTTCTTCCGTTTGACTATAAACTACCATCGTGGTGTTTCATAGGCAGCGCGAGGCATCAATGTGTGTGTGGTCCATCGGACCATAGCAGTCCATAATATAGCTGCTGGAAGCATCATTGCTTGGGAGTGAGGTTGTGTTGCTGATTAGGTGACCGCTATATGTTAGGACAGGAATTTGGAATTTGTTTAGGGTGCTGGAGATAACTCACCAGATGTTTTAAAAGTATCCAGTGATATTTTTAACATCTATCAGGTAAAGGTAGCTAACAGGTCCCTGGATTAATGTTCATACTTTGTGATGCAACGCCTGATGTGTGAAGCAGCAATCCAACCGTCTATAGTTGGGTTGATAAACAGGATACCATAAAAATATGTATTTAATGATAAAGCAATGATCCCTCATGTTGTAAGCGTTAAGCAATGATCTCCAGAAGGCATCGACCATACGACAACTTATTCTAACCATGGACATTTCATTGTGAGGCCAATCCTTGAAACAACATTTTAACACTCAGCATGACTGCATGAGACCAACCCTGTTGTGTGAAGGATCCATAGATAAGCCATAAAGAAGCAGAGAATGATGGTGTGTTGTGTGCATCTTGACGTGGTGTGATACGGTTGAGTAGGTAAAATAGCAGGCCCACGACGGCAATCGCCAGGATAAGGCATGCCCACGTGGCAGTGTCAATTGGTAGCAGTAACGCAAAGAGGCCTGGCGAATCGGATGGACGGTGCAGCAACACGCCAACAGAGTAATCCATGTAGCGTTTTGTGAAATCCACAACACTCTCGCGCTCAGGTGTGATGGTGATTCCGGAGATACCCACATCCGCTTTCTGTTGTGAGCCAAAGAGAATGGAAACAATAACAGGTTAGATGTTGCACATGCATGCCATTTCTGATAACGGGCAATTAGCTTGAACTGATTTTACAGATATTAATCAATGTGATTTCGTGAAATGATGCCTGAATACATACCACCAGCTCATGCATTCAAACCTACAGTTTAGCACATCACCTCTGTACCATGCTTGACATGAGGTCACTCCATTTGTGCTGTGATGTGCATTAGTGAAATGAGTGATGGGTCTGACACTTCAATTGTTCATAGGCCATGGCATTGTGAAAAGTCGAGCCATTGATTTGCATTAAGACACATTAAGTGAAATAAACTATTTTTTTAAAGCATTTTTTTGGGAGAAGCTTTTTGATTCGTATCTGAGAATGTGATGGAGGTATCAAGGCTTATGGAAGAGCAGAACAACAAGGGGAAATGATAAACGGAGAAAACGGGGCAAAATAGAAAATGGGGACTTATACAAAGCCCTTCCTTGGAACACCAAAATTTATATCCATCTCCAAGGCCTTCATCCGCTGTTTGATGGAATACTGCTCTCCCTTCTGGGCTGGAAACCTTGCCTCACGTCTTGATCAGGCCTTCAAGATCATTGGAATCTTCCGTGATGAAGCTGAGTCCATGGGCCTATCACTTTACCATCACAGACAGGTCAATGGTCTCTCTGTCTTCCATCTCTTCCTTTCTTGTCTTGCACCCTCTGCTCTTTCCATGCTTTATCCCCCCAGGTTTCTGCGGTGCTCACACGATCCTCCATCAACCCCCTTCTGGTAAAACAACCTAAATCCAGGATCAATGTTCACCACCATCTCAGTTAACCCCCAATCCAAAATGATAATCCTTTCTACCCTTGCTAACTCCATCCAAATCCCTCTAATTTTCCAGTTTTTCCTCCTTGGAGTTTCTTTCTGGATGAAGGTTTTGGTCACTGGTCTGAGCTGAGGACAGCAGAGGAAGTACTTGGTCAAGCATATAATTCTGTGGCAGTGACCACCTTTTGAGCCAGCTCAGCATCCACAGCTGCCTGCTGTCAGGGTTATGATCTTGGACGTAATCTGACCAAGACAGGTGATTTGGAGACTGTACTTCTCCCAGAGGCTTTCCAGAAAAATAAATGTTGGACTTGCCTGCCAGTAAAATCATTTTTTTTAGTGATGAAGACAGGGTTTTGATATATATATATATATATATATATATATATATATATATATATATATATATATATATATATATATATATATATATATATATATATATATATATATATATATATATATATATTGTTACGTTTGAGGGGGGTATGCATTCAAAGGGTAATTAGGATGTTTAATTAGGTATGCCATGCTGTTCGAGTTTACCAGGATCTTGATGTAATAAGTAGCAATTCAGTGGTGATAAGTAGTCTAGTAAATGTTCATTTCTTCAAGGGGGAAATGATAATTGTCACGTAATTAGATAGGGATACGGGATAGGGTAAGTGTGTCTGGTAAACCCCTTTTCGTCGTCCCTGGAGGCTGGCCGTGACGTCACAGAACAGGGCTGAGGATGGCTCCGCCCCGTGATCACGATTGGCGGAAGGCGACGGCGGTGGGCCAATAAAACGGCTCGATTGGAAGTGATGAGGACGGGAGGATAAAAAGGTTCTGTTCGGGGTCGAAAAGGAAGAGGAAGAAGATCGGGACAAAAAGATCGTGTTTTTTTGGTGTGGAGGCTGTTGCGCGGGAAGCGTACTTGTTGTTGTGCTGATTCGATCGTGTTCTTCATCGTGTCTTGGAGCCTTGCTGAGCCTCGTGCCTCACCTTGGTTGGCTCTGAGGTTCTGCTGACTCGGAGTACGGGGTCGAACGGCGGGCGGACCTGCCTCCCTTTCCTGCTCGCAATTTGGCGGCAGAACTGGTTCCCTGGCGGCTGTGAGCGGACTTGGGCCAGGACCAGGAGGTCGACAGCACCACGGTTTCTCCTGCCCCCCTCCCTGACGAGAGCAAGGCCAGCTCGTCCGACGCTGATCCAGGGACAGTTGCGTCCACACCACGGTCCAGCCTGACCACCAGAAGTAGCTACGTTTTGTGTGTGTGTGTGTGTGTGTGTGTGTGTGTGTGTGTGTGTGTGTGTGTGTGTGTGTGTGTGTGTGTGTGTGTGTGTGTGTGTGTGTGTGTGTGTGTGTGTGTGTGTGTGTGTGTGTGTGTGTGTGTGTGTGTGTGTGTGTGTGTGTGTGTGTGTGTGTGTGTGTGTGTGTGTGTGTGTGTGTGTGTGTGTGTGTGTGTGTGTGTGTGTGTGTGTGTGTGTGTGTGTGTGTGTGTGTGTGTGTGTGTGTGTGTGTGTGTGTGTGTACTTGGCGCCTTAGAGGGTTTGAGAATTGTATATTCATTGGAATTGTCTGTGTTTTCCCCATGCCCGATCCCACACCATCCCGTCGAATCGCCCCGGATCCCTTTTCTTGCCGAGTCTTGTTATTTCTGGTTAATAATAAAAACAAATAAACATCATCAACTCAGTGAAAAGTGACTCGTGCCACCTTCCTCGTCCCGTTTGCGGTAGAGCGATTAGAACCGCCATGTTGGGTTATAAATAAATAAACCACCTCCATCGTTTCGGCTCATTCTACATTGGCGGGACTGTTCAAGTCCCGTGGACGTCACATTGGTGTCAGGGTGTTGGATGTTCGAACCCCTCTAAATTATATTCGGTATCGGGAGAATATACCAGGATTAAAATCTCGCCACGAATTGGAAGAAAATTACTACAGAAAAGTGCGGGAAAATTTTGGCAGGATTTTTCAAATTAAAATTAATTGGCGGCAAACGGGACTTCTGCACCATGGCGGATGTGCAGATGTTTGAGGAGGAAGGCCACGTGTCTGGCAGCGAGTCGGGGGAAGAAGGGAGAGACGGGGGTAGGGTTGGAATCTCCCCCATTCCAAGCGTGGACCGTGCTTCATCGCCCGTAACGGGGCCGGCAGCGCCGGAAACCGGTGCGATGACGATCCAGACACTGTTGGAACGTTTAATAGCGGACATGACGGTACAAATGGCAAATCAATTCGTGACACAGAGGGCAGAAATGACGGCACAAATGGCAAAATGACGGCACAGGTGGCAGAAATGAGAGATCAATTGGGGGTAATGGGGGAACAGTTGGGTGCATGGATTGATTTAATGAGGGATGAATTGGGGGAAAAGATGGAGAAAATGAAAACTGAGATGCAGGAGTGTGTGGATGTTAAATTGGGAGAAATACAAAGCAAATTCGAGGATAGATTGGAGGAAACAAAGGTAGAAATTACATTGGAGGGGGAAAATATACGGAAAAAAATTGGTAGATAAAATTGATGCAACGAACATTCGGGTTGATAAAGTGGATGAAAGCCTGGAACGTCATCGTGCCTGTGTGGATGCTCGTATGCAGCTGCAAATAGAAGAGTGGGGAGAGCTGAGGAAGCAAGGGATGAATTTGGCGGAGGAGGTAAAAGGATTGGAGGCTCGTTTGGACGAACAAGATAAAATTATGAGCCAAGATGAAGTCTTGGATAAAGGCCTGGTAGAGCCGTCTTTTGTAAGTAGAGTGTCCGGGTTGGTTGAGGAGCAGCTACAAACTCGCGACGGAGCCTTGGAGGAGGTTGTGTGGGCCCAGAAGATCCTGCTGGAAGAGGTGAATCGGTCCATTCAACGTTTGGAACAGGAGGCAAAATTGACCCATGAGACCCTCACCACAAAACATCTTTGGCCACAGTGGGCTCCGAAATTGGATACGCAGCCACAAGGGTGTTTGATCCCTGGGCTGGATTCGGACAAGGGAGAAACTGAGAAGCGCGCCACCGTAAAAGTGATCCCCCTGGTAAATTTCGACGGGTCAGGGAGCGTTGAAGCTTTTCTGACGCAATTTGAGTGCATTTCCCGACTAAACGGGTGGAATGAGCGGGAACGTACAGGGAATTTGGTGGCAACGTTGCGGGGACCAGCCGCAGATGTGTTTATCGTGATCGCGGAGGGGATTTTGACCAGCTCCCACATTTGCGAGGCGTTGAGCCGTCGGTTTGGGTTTGTGGCAAACTGTGATCTGGTGCGGGCCCAGCTCCAGCACCGCAGATTAAAGCCGGGTGAGACAGTGCAGGAGCTGGCACAGGACATTTACCAATCAGTCAGGATCGCGTATCGGGACCTTACAGTGGAGGCATGGGACAGACTGGCACTAGAGAAATTTTTAGCTGCTCTTCCTGACCCTGAGGTCCGAGCGCTAGTGGAGTTACAGGATCCACCCACCGTTCACCGAGCGGCCGAGTGCGCGGCCAGGCTGGCCTCATGGAGTCGGCCGGGTCGGGTGCCCGAGAGGCCATCGGTGACGATCTGACAGGCAGAGATTCAGGATCAGGGAGGGGGGCTGGGAGAAATTGGCATTACCCAAATGTTTCAGGAAATTTGCCAGAAACTGTTAAGTTTGATAAGGGGTAATTCGGTAGTTGGTGTGCCAAAGCGGCGGGGTCCAGCCCAGCCAATAGAGCAATTCGATTATGGCCGAGGGGGTCCGGAACCGGAAGAGACATTACACCGATACCCACGGGGGCCTTTTATGGGGAGTTGTTTCCGGTGCGGGCGAAGAGGACACATACAACGATATTGCCGGTACCCGGCGATGGAGGGACCCTCCAATAGACTTTTAGACTCGGAGAGGGTGAATCCTCCTGCTGAACCGCCAGGTCTATACGAGATGCCCTTTCATAGGTCGGGTCCGGAGATCACTGTCGGGGGTCGGGGAGACTAGATTGGGCTGAGCATATACGGCCATGCTCGGCTGCTGAGATTGTGGCGAAGTGCCTTCCTTTGGTGGAAAAAAATGAATTGTGGGAAAATTGGTGAGGGTTTGTGAGTTCTGCTGGGTTTTAGAGTGACAATCGGGACAGTGGGTAATTGGAAACAAAGCGGGCACGAGTGGCTGTCCAATGGCTGGTGCGTGGATCGGGTGAGAAGTGCTGTGTGAGTTGTTTCAAGTTAAGAAGTGAAATGTATGGTGCACACGTTGATTTTTTATTGGACATGGTGTGATAACAGGGAAGGTCATGGTCGGCGAAGTGTTAGAAATGCAGGTGTCACATGTAAGGCCGATGGGGTGGGGGAGTCATGTGGGTTTTGTGGGTGGGGATGATGTGCTTGTCCGCAGGGATTGCTGAAGCTCACGGTGAGTGGGAATTGCGACCCCCTTCAAGGAGATTCACCACCTGGTGGCTAATGGTGACAGTGTCTGGAGGCAACTGGGAGAGGGTCTGGTTGGGCGACCAAGGCGGGTAGGACCTTGGCGACCCAGGAAGGCCAGAGGAGCCAGTGAGACCCCTTCCAGAGTGTTGTATGGGATTAGAGCTGATGGCTACCAAGGGGGAGGGAATCAAAGGGAGCGGGGCGGAGAAACGTTCGGGTTGGATTAAAGCTTACCTGTGGGCATGGTTGCACCTGAGATGCCCCCATCATCTTGTGGTAACCCACCCCACGGCCATGACGGGATTCAGCCTGCATGATTAAAATGAGGACCATGACCTAGAAATGTGATGATGACCATGGTGTGAGTGTTGTGAAGATGTGTGAGTCCCACTCGATCCCGCACAACTTGACATGTGCAGCAAGGGCATGATGTCCGCATAATTTTGGGGCAAGCAAATTTGAAAATTGGCTCCCCAGGTAACGCTGGGTCTATTAGCATCCACTGGGGGAGGCGGTCAAGTGTAAATATCCTGTGAATAGTGTCGTTAAGGCTTAGAGTAGGAATGTAAAGTATGTGTTGTGTTTTTGTGGAACCTTTTGTTTCCCCTCCCCAGATCACTGGAAGAGTGTTGGGCAAGAGCGATGATCCAGAAGATGGAGTGCAACTTTGCTCAGTGCTATCATGTGGTAAAAAACAAAAAACAAAAAAAAAACGAATGATTGTTTAGGCGAGGATAAGGCCATAAGGGGGTAATACATTAAGCAGGATAGGTAAGTTCGCTGCGACTCGCTGCCCATTGCCCCTCCTACTTTATTTCGTTAGGTTAATTAGGTGTGAGTCAGTCAGTGTTAAGGCTGGTACGGTCGCGCCTGTGATATACCTTGCAGGAGCTGCGGTATCAGAGGAGGGGGCAGTGTTACGTTTGAGGGGGGGGGTATGCATTCAAAGGGTAATTAGGATGTTTAATTAGGTATGCCATGCTGTTCGAGTTTACCAGGATCTTGATGTCATAAGTAGCAATTCAGTGGTGATAAGTTGTCTAGTAAATGTTCATTTCTTCAAGGGGGAAATGATAATTGTCACGTAATTAGATAGGGATACGGGATAGTGTAAGTGTGTCTGCGTAAACCCCTTTTAGTAGTCCCTGGAGGCTGGCCGTGACGTCACAGGATGTGACGTCACAGGATGGCTCCGCCCCGTGATCACGATTGGCGGAAGGCGACGGCGGTGGGCCAATAAAACGGCTCGATTGGAAGTGACGAGGACGGGAGGATAAAAAGGTTCTGTTCGGGGTCGAAAAGGAAGAGGAAGAAGATCGGGACAAAAAGATCGTGTTTTTTTGGTGTGGAGACTGTTGCGCGGGAAGCGTACTTGTTGTTGTGCTGATTCGATCGTGTTCTTCATCGTGTCTTGGAGCCTTGCTGAGCCTCGTGCCTCACCTTGGTTGGCTCTGGGGTTCTGCTGACTCGGAGTACGGGGTCGAACGGCGGGGGGACCTGCCTCCCTCTCCTGCTAGCAATTTGGTGCCAGAACTGGTTCCCTGGCGGCTGTGAGCGGACTTGGGCCAGGACCAGGAGGTCGACAGCACCACGGTTTCTCCTGCCCCCCCCCCCCCATGACGAGAGCAAGGCCAGCTCGTCCGACGCTGATCCAGGGACAGTTGCGTCCACACCACGGTCCAGCCTGACCACCAGAAGTAGCTACGTTTTGTGTGTGTGTGTGTGTGTGTGTGTGTGTGTGTGTGTGTGTGTGTGTGTGTGTGTACTTGGCGCCTTAGAGGGTTTGAGAGTTGTATATTCATTGGAATTGTCTGTTTTCCCCACGCCCGATCCCACACCATCCCGTCGAATCGCCCCGGATCCCTTTTCTTGCCGAGTCTTGTTATTTCTGGTTAATAATAAAAACAAATAAACATCATCAACTCAGTGAAAAGCGACTCGTGCCCCCTTCCTCGTCCCGTTTGCGGTAGAGCGATTAGAACCGCCATGTTGGGTTATAAATAAATAAACCGCCTCCATCGTTTCGGCTCATTCTACGTTGGCGGGACTGTTCAAGTCCCGTGGACGTCACAATATATATATATATATATATATATATATATATATATATATATATATATATATATATATATATATATATATATATATATATGGACTTGCGCCTGGATGGGTTTGAGGGAAGTGGAGTAGCGGCTGAAACCTGAATCCAAACCAGGTTTCTCTGACTGTGTTGAGATTATAAGTATAACAAGCTCATGCAAAAAGTTATGTCACCCTACATTGTCAATGTATGTTTGTTCTGTGATTCGCAACTCTCTGGTAGCATGCGAAGTCCTCACGCATGCACAATAAAAAGGAGGCCTTCAAGTCGAGCATGTTGTCAGACTGTCGGGATCGTGTGAGCAATCCAGTCGATAAGTACATGCATTCGGGTCATCGAGGTGCGACACATGGCATCAGAAGTTAACCCGAGATACGAAGGCAGTTTGATATAAGAAGATTGACGTGAAGTACAAAGTACGTTACTGAAGGATGGCTTTCAAACCACCAAAAGATTATTCCCTTCTCCACGCCGACGGCATGGCTTGAATGGCGCCAGAGATTTATATGCTATAGAATAGTGGAAAAGCTTGACAAGGAAGAAGGGAATGTACAGGTTAGTACTTTGTCATATGCAATGGGTGCGGAGGCTGAGCAGATATTCAGCCATTTCAAGTTTTCTGAAGATGAAAATGCCGATGATTTCAATACAGTGCTGGGTAAATCAAATGATCATTTCACACCAAAAAGTAACATGATTCATGAGAAAGCTACCTTCTCTCAAAATAAACCAAAATGATGGGGAAAGTGTTGAAGAATACGTGAGAAGTTTATATGAACTTTCTCAGGGAGATGAGTTTGCAAATAAAGAGAATATTCGAGATACGAAGGCTTGTGCTTGGATGAAATGACAAAGAGCTTTCAGAAAAACTTCAACTGCAAAGTGACTTCACTTTGACCATGCAGTGACTCTGGCTCGGCAGTATGAACAGGTTAAATCACAGATTCAGCAACAGACAGGGTTGGCTGGAGATGCAGCACGCATTAATCATGAGCAAATATATATATATATATATATATATATATATATATATATATATATATATATATATATATATATATATATATATATATATATATATATATATATATATATATTTATACATACATATCATCATCACGTATTGTGTGACTGTGTATAACACAAACTGTGTACAGGTACACCTTGGATAACGCAATATCGTTGAACACGAACCTATTATAATGAGTCAATAAATCATGGAAACTTTCATGACTTCCATGGAAACTTTCAAAGCAAGCCAAGGTTGGTTTTATAACTTGAAGCGGCACTCTTATCTGCACAGCATCTGCATTAGTGGTGAATCTGCAAGACCTGCTTCCCAGGCAGCCATAAAATTTCCTGAAGAATTGAAGCGGATTATTGAAAATGGCAACTATCAGACAAATTTAGTTTAATGCGAAATGCGGACAAAACAGGCTTATTTTGGAAGTGCATTTAAATGCACACTTTCATCTCCCATGAAGAAAAAAAAATGCTTCCAGATGTAAGGTTTCTAAAGATTGCCTTACCCACCCGTTGGGGAAATACAAGGATATAATATGCAAGGATATCAGACGCAGGTGGAGGCCATTCAGCCCATCATGCCTGTGCGACATCAACACCATACTCATTTATCAACACAAGATCCAAAGGGGGGGAATGCTAAAGATTACCTTACCCTCCTGTTGGGATAAATGACTGTCAATGTTTACTTTAAAAATAAACAGCATTGCACTGCACAACCTATTGTCATAACAGGAGGAGTCAATGAAACGTCAGTGTCTATGCTATTGTCGAAGTCGATTTCCTCTTTAAGCATTTGTAATTGGTGTGAATGAATAAAGACATTGTTCCTCACTAACACAATATTAATTGAACTTTGGTGAGATGCTGCAGTTGAGAGGATTCCATTGTAAACATGATTATCCTTGTATTCTGATGCATTTGGTTTCTGTAAAATGTACATCTGTCTTCAGTTGATATTGATTGTCATTTTAAATTAAAACTATGTAACAACTTGGAAATGTTGCACAAGCTCCAGGAAGGCTTAAGCATATCAATTAGTACATGATTAAACATAACTTTAGATATTTCTTATTTAATTCACAAATTTAATGAATATAATGCATGGCATCTGTGTAGCGGCACCAGTCAGAATATGAGAATGTAATGTTCTTTGTCAATGCTGAGAACATTCTGAAGTAATGATTCCATTCCTTGATCTGTGTTACTGTCTGTACCTCCAAAATCTGTGGGACCTGGAGGGGGTGTTTGTCTGCACAGCAGACAAGCCAAGTTTGTGTCTGTTTGTGCTCTTTTCTGATTGGCTGTAGCAACATTGTTTAGACTCTGTTCCACTCCTTCCCAGTGGTAGAAAGCAGTTATTTTGACTTGAAGCTTGAGAAAAGTTACTCTTTCCCAGATGAAAGGCTATTTCTCTTTTATCCTGCTTGTTCAATCATTTCCCCCACTCATCCCTGCTTCGATACATAAGGCTTGGATTAGGTCATCAATTTGAGAGTTTCATTGATGGAGATTTCTCCTGTACATGCACACATACACAATGTATTAAAGATTCTCCTTCATATGCTGAACCTGAGTGGAAATTGAGTCCATTTCTACCACATTATACAGTTGTATCCTGAACTTGGGCCATTACGATGCTCTAATTCCAATGTGCAATGTTTTCATGGGTGAGTCTGAGTAGCATTCAGTGGGAAGGAGATCCAAGGAAATTAATGAACCTGTCGAGGTTCATTCGAACCGAAATGATAGCCATTCAAATAATAATATAATAAAGGAAAACAGATTGTTGGAAGAGATGGCAGAAAAAAATACAGAAGGGTTTTCCTTCATGTATGTAATCCATACTAGGCTGAGGTCGCTGGCGTGCCATCGCAAATACCCACACTTCCCACTTATAGAAAAGTTGAAAGATTGCAAACAGTTTACCAGGAATGACCTAATATCAAATTTTGAGTTTTAAAAAAAGTCTTCTGTTTTCACTCCTGTAAGTCCCCCCCGAGGCATGAACCACGGGTCAAATCCAAAAACTCGTTACATATTTCATGTGTCCCTGAATGTTGATTGCATATATAAAGTTTCATTTAAAAAAATGTTTAAAAACATGCCTGTAATTACATTTTTCAGTAGATGACCTTTTGACCCCCACCAGAGGGGGTGGGGCCAAAAATGATACGACTCTTGCACATTCTTGCCACTTGATCATTACTACCAATTTTGGTGAAACTCTGCACAACTGTTTAGGAGGAGATAGTTTGACAGACAGATGGAATGAATGGACAGACAGACAGATGGAGCCACTTTCAATATCTCCTGCTTAAAAAAAAGATTTGGGATAATAATGGGATCAGTAATTTGCCCAATTTTTGTTGTTGTTGTTTTGAAAATGGCATCTGCGGTAACGTTTGTGTGACTGTGTATTTTGTTGCCAAATTGCTGCCCTCACCACAAATCCTCCTCAGGGAAAGTCTCAATTCTTGGGCTGTATTATTCATTGCAAATAATTCATCAGACATAATTCATAATGTTGTGTGTATTGTAATCTTGTGTGTTGTGTTTAGTTTTGTGCACCCATCATTTCGAGTCTCATCATCATTGCACCCAAGTCTCGAGATGATGCAGGGAAGTACAACATGTTGTATGTATGTATGTATGTGTGTATGTATGTATGTATGTACGTTTCATCTACTCTTCCAATAATATTTGACCGATGAAGCTGAAACTTTCTGGGATCAACGAGGGCTTCCTGAAGTTGTGCCTGTGCAAGTTTTATTTGATTCCATAAAGTTTGAATTTTTTATGTTGCTCATCATGGTATTTTCTTCCTTGGGGGGGGGGGTATGAGGGGGTGCTTTTGGGGTTATCCAAGTTATACAACCATGATGTATCATACATTCATACAAGTAAAACGCATGTTTTTGCTTCACATACGTAACCCAGTTATTTTTATTTTTGAGGGGCGATTGAGGGAGGGGTCTCTTATCTATAACCCATCCAAATAAAGGGATGTGTCAGAAGAACGTGTTGCATGCTTCGAACAAAGTCGACTGTCGGGTGGGTACTCTGCTAGTTCTGATAATGTCAAATTTATATGATACAGGCAGCTCAGGAGCTCTCAGTATATGACCTAGAGAAGAGCAGAGATACAAAAGTAGAGTAATAATAGGGTACAGTTTTGGAGTATTACAGCATTAAAGGAGTCAAGAGAGGATCGGGATTTCTCCACCTTGGCATGAGTGAAGTTCACATGCTCTGGGATGTTTTCAGTGAGGATGTGTAGAAAGGGTAGAGGAATGGTGAGATTAAAGGGTTCATGCCCTTTTCTTCAGGCAGATAATTAAGGCCGTCAGCCTTCGCATCCCAACCTTCAAGCGTGAAGGAACAAAGGAGGAGCATGCTCCAGAGACAGACAACCAACCCCCATCAAGCTATTCACTGTCAATGTCTGAAGATTAATAGAGTGTGGACAATTCAGTAAAATAGACGGTGGACTGCAAGCTGTACAAATCTACACCAATTAAAGCACCTTTAATATTCTTTCTTTAGAAGTTTTTGAAATATAAAGCATTGTTTGATTTAATTAAATGCTATTTCGGTGCCACAAAGGATTATAGTATCTTCAGTAGGCATTTGGTAAAAACGAAACAAAACATGGAATGACCTTTGCTCATTTTTCACCGTCATGTTCATCAAGCATGGCTAATTGAATTCATCTTTGATGAGTGATGTAGTTTTTGCTTTAAAGAACGTGTCAAAAAGGACCAACATAAAAAGCAATAAAAACATAACCCAAAATACTTTTCAGAAGATTTATGCAATTTTAATAAAAGAAATCAATTGTTGAAAAGAATATTTTTTTTCACATGTATGATGCAAATCAAGACTGATGAGGAACTGCTGGAGGGCAGCTTAAAGTCATCTTTTGTAATAAGATACATTGTATTGGGAAATAATTATGAATTTTGTCTGCTGGTTGGATCATTACCGAGGAGGAGCTGCATCTCTGCTGCAGTGCCCCCTGTCGATCAGGGCAGAAATTTGGAACTTAATTGGGATGCTGGCACAAAATCCCAGCTCTGTGTGAAAATACACTGGTATTTTCAACATCGAGCTGCTAATGATAGAGTGCATACACATATACACGAGTAGTCCTCTTCTTATTTTTTTGTGATTCTTCACCATTGAGAGATAGGTATATCATGACATCTCAAAACGTTTTGGACGGATTCAGAGGAAGCTTGGTGGACAGGTTGGGAGTGCGACAAGGAAGAATTGATTCGATTTTGGTGAAGATTTTAATCCGGATATGAGAATTTTTCAATTTTCTAAGTGATTCTTCACCATTGAGAAATTGGGCCAAAGCAATATGGAGCATATTTCAAAAATGTATTGGGCCTGATATGTTCTACTGGATCAGGCATGATGTGGCAGAAGTATGCACTCGACTGAGTTCCCTTCTAGTTTTTACCTGTTTTATTTTATTTTATTTTAAATAAAAGAAGATGTCTTCATTGGAGGCAGAATCTTGTCAATGGATCAGTTGCCTTCCCAAGGAGTGAGCTTGCTTTTCGAGAAAGATTGGCTGACTGATACGGTGGGTAGCAGTGTAGCAGCTGATGCATTGCTTGTTTGCTGTTGGTGGTTAAATGTCTTTCACTGACTGAAACAAAAAGCTGGAAGTACTCAACCGGTATAAAGTTCTAGAACACCCCCATTTTTCAGTTTTTAATGAAATTTAAGCAGTTCAAGTCCAGTGAATAACCTGAAATGGTACAAAGCTAAGCAGTAAACTGCCAGAGGTTAAAAAAAAGTTTAGGTTACCAAAAACTGAAAAATAATGTAAATTTCAGAGTTGTTAAAAAGCCCATTTCAGGGAACAAGTAATGGGTTAGTACCTGCAGCTGTTCTGCAGCAATGGAAGTAAATTAAGCCTTGAAAGTTGATGCAAACAATTCCTGCAGGTGTCCCAACTTTTGTTGATTAATTACAAACCCTCTGTCTGTATAAAAGCCGCATTGGAACAGACTGTGTTGCTACAACCTGTGAAGCATTATTTGGACAATATTGCACTGCAGGAAGTATTATATTGCTATCATAATCGCGAGAAAAAGACAATTAACAAAGGAAGACAGACAGACCATTGTCGATATATTACTAAAACTCTCATCTTGTATGTATGTTCCCAAAATACAGCCAAAATGGTACACGATAACGCAAAAAGTTTAGGGCCACCTTACTTACCATTCACCTTTGGTGTGCAGTATCAAGTTTCGTTCAAATCGGGCAACAAAAATATATATATAAAAAAACAATTCCCGATTCAGTCAAGTACTCCAGGAGAATTTGATCAATGCAAACAACCTCAGCGGTATAGTTCGCTGGAGCTATCTTTTTTTTTTTCTTGAAATTATTTTTTTCATCAACCGCTGTCACAACTGGTTCACGGGTCATATAGTAACCCTTAAAAGTGTACATCTTTCCTTAAGATAAATTGCAATGTGCGCCAAGGTGTCAGTGAGTACAGTTTCCTACACCATCAAAAGGCACTTGGAAACTGGAGGAAACTCTGACAGGAAGAGGTCTGGCAGACCCAAAGCCACAACACAATCAGAAGACAAGTTTCTGAGAGTCAACAGCTTGAGTGATCGGTGCCTCAAATGACAGCAGCTTCAAGCACAGCTTAACACTGGTCGAAGTAAGGGAGTGTCAGTTTCAACTGTGAAGAGAAGACTTCGAGCTGCAGGTTGGACAGGTCGAGTGCCTGGAAGAAAGCCATTATGAAGATGACAAAATAAGAAAAAAGAGGCTTGCTTGGGCTATGAAGCACCACCAGTGGACTACTGAAAACTGGAAGAAGGTTTTATGGACCGATTAATCAAAATTTGAAAACTTCGGTTCATCACGGAGGGTTTTTGTACGCCGTCGAGTCGGCGAAAGGATGGTTCCTCAGTGTGTGACACCAACTGTCAAACATGGAGGAGGAAACGTGATGATCTGTGGCTCTTTAGCTGGATCTGGAGTTGGCGACTTGCACAGAGTGACTGGCACCCTGAATGAAAAGGGCTACAACAGCATTTTGCAGTGCCATGCAATACCCTCTGGTCTATGCCGAGTTGGTCAGGGGTTCATGGTACAGCAAGATAATGACCCAAAACATACCTCCAGACTATGTCAGAACTACCTTCGAAGAAAAGAACAAGACGGTAGCCTTCAAATCATGGAATGGCCAGCACAGTCTCCAGACTTAAACCCCATCGAGCTGATTTGGGATGAACTGGACAGAAGGGTGAAAGCAAAGCAACCGCAAGTGCAACACATTTGGGGGAAGTTCTGCAACAGTGTTGGGAAGAACTTTCCGAACAGTATTTGATTTCCATTGTAAAAGAATGCCACGAGTATGTTCGGCTGTTATATCTGCAAAAGGTGGCTACTTTGATGGGTCAAAAATTGAAATTAAATTTTGTTCAACAAAACGATTCCATGATTTCTTTTTTATCTGCAATTGTTTATTTGTTCTATGCTTTAATTTCAGAGTACATTATATTAATACGCGAAGCCATATTGTGTGGACGTATCTCCTCCGAAACTGCCAGACGGATTCTTGCCACTTTCGGCCTGCGGGTGCTCTGTGGTCTATTGTACAGCATTGGCTATGTGAGATCGCATCAGATGGACAGGTTTGGGAATTTTTGGTGATTTTCTATTTTTTACATTTTATTGCATGGTGGCATGTGACGTCACCGCTGAGAGGTGTAATGACGTCTGACATCATCTGTCATTTGCTGACGTCATTACGTCTGTCGTCGACAGACAGTCACCGCTGAGAGGCATAATGTCTCAATCTGACAATCAGTTGCAGAGAAAAACACGAAAGTTCTGTGTGGACAAAGAAAGACAGACAGACAGACAAACAGCCAAATGAAAAATCATTCAGAGTGACACTTGGCAAAACAGCACAAAGTAGAATGGCACTCGGTGGAGTGCATACCTCTGCCAGGTGGAACAGTTCATGTCGTATCCCTCTGATGGGCTGAATCCGGACCAAAATCCAATCTGCTTGTTCTTGTCACATATCCAACTCATCCACTATGTTTTGTCATAACTCCACCATGTTTTTGAACACAACTTTTTGATTGATATATATATATATATATATATATATATATATATATATATATATATATATATATATATATATATATATATATATATATATATATATATATATATACATGTTTTTGGCCATATCTAAATTTTAGATTAATTGGAGGTTGAATTCATTGACCTGAGAAGCAAATCGTGTTCAAATTTCATTTACTCCTGGGATATTTATCCATGGATATTTATCAACACTAATAAAAGTCAGAGTGCGTTTGTATCTCCTCCAGAACTCCAAGACCACGAAACCTTGCAGCCTGAAACTTTGCATGCATCCTAAGAAAACTCCAAGGAAGTGCAGGAGTGAAAATTGGGTGCTTGGATTCATTAAAACCAATTTTGAAGATAATTAACGACCTTATTTAATTATATCCTTCAGCAGGAGCATTGCAGGAGTGAAAATTGGGTGCTTGGGTTCATTAAAACCAATATTGAAGATAATTAACGACCTTATTTAATTATATCCTTTATCAGGAGCATCGTCGGCCACCTCACTCTCCGTGGGGTCTGAAGGCATATCCTGGGTTACCTTGATGGGGTCTGAAGCCGCCATGTTTTTTGGCCTGCTCAACCAGACTTTGACTTGGAACATGCCACAATGATTTCTTCATGATAAAGTTTTCTTTCACTTTCCTCATTCATATTATCGAATGCCTGATCATATCCATCCATTGGGACCATACTATACTCTATGCAGAGCGTTGGTGCTGCCAAAGCAGTCTCCTTGGCTATTGGGCACAATCCTGGACGGGTCACCACTCCGACACAGTATTCCAACATGCTGGCACTCATTTTGCTGACCTCGGAAGGATGGCAGGCAGAGTCAACCCCACTTGGTATTAATTCAACAGCCAAGTGGGATCATACAATGAATTGCTGGGAACATTGCAATTCTTATAAATGCCCAGAGACGCCAGCGTTTTGTGGCTTTATTTAATTTACGCACATGCCATAACCCTGAGAATCTCATAAACCAAGCCAAATTAAAAAATTTAAGCTCCAGATTTGAACTTAGCAGCAGTTCCGACTGCTAAGAAAGTGTTCATTCGTCCAATTTGGGCATTGCATGGGCATTTCCAGGTGCATGGGTTTATTGATGGCAATTGGTAATTGTTTGCCAAGCCAGGCGTTCCGTTGGAGTGCTTGCTCGAGTAATTAAGCCACTTGCCGAAAGCCCTACAGTGTATAGCAGTACAGTTCATGTCCCAATCAGGATGTACAGTTGACATTTTCTATACAACGTCGAGGTACGTATGCAGCAAACACTGATGTGGTACATATGGGTAGATTTCTATCTGTAGGGACTCTTTGTGGGTGTTTGGGCATGCCATGCCTGTTACGGGTGTCGTGGTCACAAAGTTTCATCCCATATCATATTGAGGTTTTATCAGGGGTTTTTTTGGCCTCTTGACTATTTCTAAAGCAATTGGTTACCTGGTGGGATTCACAAAGGTTTTATGGTTTCTCTTTTTGAGTTTCAAAGCAAATACATATTTGATAACACCCGATACCCGAGCCGTTTGCCATATTAACATATTTTCTAAATTACTGAGCAAAATTTTTTTCCACCCATTGCACGCAGCTGTTTATAAATGTTGATGTTAATGCACACCTCCTTGAAACGTTTATATCGATGCAACATTGCTATTTAAATTTGTTTATTGTAATTCCCCCCAAACAATGTTGAAAGCTACTCAAGGTTTTTGGGTTGTACACAATACAAACTGTAGTAGGTAATCACAATGACTCCAATCTGCTGATTCTCGAAAAATTGCCAAATCAGGGAAGGACTAATATATTTGTAATATGTTTGTCTCCGGACGTGTCCAGGCGGTGTTTGTCTGTCTTGGAGGTGTTCGTCTCTGGACGAGTCTGGGTGATGGTTGTCTCCAGACGTGTCTGGGTGGTGTTTATTTCTGGACTGTGTTTATCTCTGGACATGTCCAAACGGTGTTTGTCTCTGGGCTGTATTTTTAGAATGACCGGTAGAAAATGGATTTTAGACTATTTTGTTTCCATCTTCACTGTTATTCTATGCAGAATCATTTTGATGAGACATTATGGATCGTAACTAATGTTCCACCACAAGTCTGCCTGCCATTCCCCCACCCCTCCTCAATCTCCCTCCGTCATCGCTCACACACCCTCCTCACTTCCCCTCTCTCCTTTCTCTTTTCCCCTCCACCTCCTTACTCTCCCCTCTCTCTCTCCCACCACTCGTTTTCTCCTCATCCCCCTTTAGTATTCCAGTCAGTGAAGTGACGGGTTGTATTTGCCCGTCTATATAATACAAGGGAGGTGCAAAGCGCCACTCCCTTTATATGGGACGGTTTCTCTGTATGCAACTTTAACACAGGGACTGAAAATTCGTTTCTCACCTTCTACTTGATGAAATCGGCTGAAAATTTCGGAATTAAATCATTTGTAGATCAAGGCGATTTCAGCAATGTCTATTTTCGCATTCTGGAGTTTTTATCGAAAACCCTCGAAATTCACGTTGGTGTCTGTCATTCTGTCAGTCAGTCCATCCGTCCATTCGTCCTAAATGAGTTGGCACTCGTATCTCAAAGGCGATACATTGAAACTTGCTGAAACTTAGAATATAGATCGACCAATACATCTAATTAATGGCTTTCAAAACAAACTCCACCTAAGTGCCATAGTTTTTAATTTTATGTTAGTTTTTGCTAATTAGCTATAAGTTCGAGTTCTGTTCTTGTGCGGTCCAAGTATGCAACCGCAGTGTTGTTCGAAGCAGAGACTCCAGCAGCAATGAAGGGAAGTGCGAAGCGCCCTCCCTTTTCTGGAGCAGTTTCTCTGCATGCAACTTTAACACAGGGACTGAAAATTCTTACGGGAGTGGGGGGGGGGTTGCCCCCCTCCCAAAACAGGTGTTTGCTTTCTTCTCTGAAACTACACACACAATTTTGATGAAAATTGACCACAACCTTCATCATCCATGATGTAGCAAAGTTTGTTCATAACATAAAGAAACAATCCAGGTCTCAGGGGTGTACAGGGTGGTGCCCCCTACATGTACAATTTTTGATGAAAATTGACCACAACCTTCATCTCACGTGAATCTACCAATGTTTGTTCATGGTGTTTAAAGAAAAAACAAAAATTGGGGTCTAAGAGAGTTTACTGGTTGGAAAGTTTGCCCCCAAAATAGGTATTTGCTAACATTGGTCTGTTGGTGCATTTTGCTGATTCCTTCCCATGTTGACTTCCTCCTCAGTATCATTATTCGACCAGGTGAGCGCCAAGGGATATTGCACATATTTTTGCACATAGGGGCAAACCCCAAAAAGATGGACATAGAAATTCAAATCCAGTTGTAAAATAGACAAATGCAAGGGCTCATAAATTGTTGAATTGTAAGACAAAAGTTCGTGAAATTTTGAGTATGAATAGACGGACACTTGTTGAGACTTCGAAGCTACCCATAGCCGCATAATTATTTTATAGATAGGGGTAAGATCAGTCAGTCTATTATTACAGACAAGTGACAGACGTGGTGTGGCAGCCATGTTGGAAAAATGGAAGAACTTTGGACCTCTGTATCTCCTAAACCACAGCATGGAAATTTTTTTTGAAACAGCACCTGGCCACTACACTGCATGGTGAATTAGTGTGATTTGACTATGACATAATCGGTGAAGTTGTATCCCGGTCAAAATTCGATATGTAGAATGCTGCATTCAATCAGTATGAAAATTTGTGAGGTTCATCTCGGGATATGCCTGCTGTTGGCTTAATGGTTAGGGTGGTGGGCTTGGTATCTGAGGATCCTGAGTTCAAATCCCCCTCAGCTGTTGAATTAATATCAGGTGGGGTTGACTCTGCCTGTCATCCTTCCGAGGTCGGCAAAATGAATGCCAGCTTGTTGGTATCCTGTATCGGAGTGGCGACCTGTCCAGGATTGTGCCCAATAGCCAAATAAACTGCTTAGGCAGCACCAACGATCTGCTCAGAAAATGGTCCCAATGGATGGATGGACCTGGGGATACATTGGACGACAGAAAAAAAATTTATGACACCATCTGTCATGTGGTTTCGCAGCCATATTGCTTTTTTGTCTTTTTTTTTGAAAGGAAAAATCTTCTCCAGAACCGCTATAAAGATCGAAGTGAAACTCCACAAAAATGATCGACTAACGATGTTGAATAAAATTTGATAACTTTGGCATCATAGGTCACATGGTCTGGCAGCCTTCTTGGATTTACCCAAAAACCTTCCAAATCTTCTCCAGAACATCTGCACAGATTGAGGGGAAATTTCACACTCCTATTCACCATGCCTTAGTGATACTTGAATAATTGAAAAAAAGTCACATGGTTTGGCAGCCATATTGGATTGAAGAAAAATATTAAATAATGTTTTCTCTGGATCCACTCATCAGATTGAAGCCAAATCTACCAAATATCATCAAACACTATCACAGCATCGTGTTGAAATGATGACACCATAGGTCACGTGGTATGGCAGCCATATTGGGTAGAAAAATAAACCTTATCGATCAAAATGAAACTTCACACCTGTGATCCACCACCACATGTTGGACAGATTCCAAATGTTCAATGGCATTGGTCACATGGTTTGGCAGTCATGTTAGCTTGAGAGCCAAAAATTAAAAAACCTTTTTCTCCAAAACCGTTTACCAGATCGATGTGAAACTTGTTGCTTTCCATGGCGCAAAGGCAATGGAACACAATTGAAAAGGTTTGCATCAATCGCCACAGCAGTTTCTGAAATATATATTTTCAATATTTTCCTTGAAACAGATGTGACTGCCACACCACTTGATAGAGGATGTCATTTTAAAATCATGTATATGCAGCAAGGACGGTGGGTAATCACTGTAAAGTCAAGTATTGATTTGTTAAACGGTTTCAGAGAAATATTGTTTAATTACTTCCATAAAACCAACGTGGCTGCCACATCATGTGACTGATGAGGTCATTGTAAAATATAATATTTGCAGTAGCAGTAGTGGATCATCACTGCAAATCCTCCTATCAAAAGGTTAAGCAGTTTCAGAGAAATAATATATTTTTTAATATGATCGACTTGGCATGGAGAATTTTGTTTGAAAATTTCAACATCATCAGTCACATGGTCTCGCAGCCAGATTGGACAAAAAACCTTATCCGTTCAATGCAAAACTCCAAAGAAGTGATTGGCCACCCATTCTGAATTTCATTTGATGAAGAGGACGTTGTGGGTCAGGTGTCCGATTGAAGAGGTCTGTGTCGAAGCGGGGAGTTATGTTTTTTTTTTTCACAAGTGAAATTTCACTAAATTTTCACCATGGATGTGACTACTCATAAAGAATGATTTTGTGATAATTATGATGTCAGAGATCACATGGTATGGCAGCAATGTTGGAAAAAAGGAAAAACTTTGGACCTCTGCATCTCCAAAACCACTACATGGAAAAAAATTGAAACTTGGCACATGTGAAGTACTCCACATGAGAAAAAAGTGATTTTTTTTGGACGATGTCATACGGGCCTTTTTAATGACGTCATAATTGCATATGTCAAACACTTTATTCGATTAGGATGAAAACTTTTGAGGGTCATCTCAGGCTAAATTGTAATTGGCAAAAAAATTGATGGCATCGGTCACGTGGTTCAGCAGTGATATTGTTTTTAACATAAAACCTTCAAAAATCTTCTCTGTAATGGCTAAACAGATCAAGGCTGAACTTTGCAGCTATGATCACCTATCCATGAGGAAAAAAACTTCTCCACCTATGACATCATCAGTCACATGGTTTGGCAGCTTTGATTTTTGAAGAATAAACATATTAAAATCTTCTTCTCCAGAACGGCTTTAAAGATTGATGGGAAACTTAACTTACATGTTCCCAATGATTTGGAGATACCAGGGTATTCACAAATAATTAACAGGTGACATGGTCTGGCAGCCATATTAGTTTGAATGAAATTCTTGCATAAAATACTTCTCTTGAACTGGTTCATCAATCGATGTGAAATGTGACGGTTATGATGTGTAATATATGTTTTAAAATTCAACCTGATCGTACGCATGGTCCGGCAGCCAGAATTATTTAATATTTTAAATCTGGGTTCAGGGCTTGAAAATCAAACTGGGTACAAGTATGTATAATGCTGTAATAATGTGGGCGGAGGCATATCAGGCAACGTCTTGATGTCGACGGTTGTTGTTGTGGTCACTCAATACAATTGGCCGAACAGTAGAAAAAGTTAAGTTTAATGCTTTGGCCATTTCACATTTTCTTGTGTAAAAATGGAGGAAGAGGGAACACAGCCTTGCTTAAAGTAAGTACACTTAGTTATAAGAATCACTACATTTTTTAATTTTTCAGATTTCACCCTAGATTTTGACACTTAATTCGTCCACAAGCTCCGATCCTAAAATCCGAATACAGAATTTGATTATATACTTTAACTAGTCCGTGAGAAGACATTGTGGAAAATTGCATCATGGAATGCATAACATTGCTCAAAGCTCCTAATTTCAAAACTATAGCACCTAAAAAATTGATGTATACAATGATTCAGAGCGATGATGATCAGGCATTTGATGATATGAGTGAGGAAAGTGAAAAAAAGAATTTGAGTGATTTATCATACAGAAACTGGAGCGGTCTGTTCCAATTCAAGGCATTGTTGAGCAGGCCAAAACAAAATGGCGACTTAAGACCACTGTGAGCTGACAGCAGGCTGACAAAGATGGTGCGCCACCATCTTGGTCAGGCTTTTTTATGATGAGTACCCCGTTAAATATCTTCAAAAAGGGTGTTTAAATCTACTTATATACCCAGTTTTCATTCATGCACTCTGAAGGAGTTCCATTGGGATGCATGAAAAGTTTTAGGCCACCAGTTTTCAAGGATTTGGAGTTATTGAGGAGACACACACACACTGAAACATTCACACACACACACACACACACACACACACACACACACACACACACACACACACACACACAGTGAGTGGCTTATCATCCATTTGCCTGGGAAGAGGGGATAACCACTCACTTATGATGATGGACAGGAAGTCTGTGATTCCTTTTTCCAGGTTGCAGGCCAGCAATTTGCAAATAAAATACACTTGTAAAGCTTAGTAAGTTGACTAACACTGCAGTTAGACAATCGAGCAGGTGACAATGATTTATGCAGTTTGTGGTACTGCATTTATTCCAGAATATATCTGTTTCATTGGAAGATCGTATTTACTGTGTAAGGGGCAGGGAAACAGGGTGGATATGTGGCAAGCACTCCTTCTTTTTCTAGACCTATGCAACAAATGGTGGTATGACATTTGTCCATATTCACCAATCCAATTATGTGTGTGTGTGTGTGTGTGTGTGTGTGTGTGTGTGTGTGTGTGTGTGTGTGTGTGTGTGTGTGTGTGTGTGTGTGTGTGTGTGTGTGTGTGTGTGTGTGTGTGATAAAAGGCAGCTTCTCTCACAAAACAAATACCTTTTTGGCTCAATTAAATCATTGACCCACTATGCCTCTATATTAATAAATATTTCATTAAAAATACCAAATTTAGTCGAGTAATATCTTTAACTTTCATAAAACTGACAAGAAATTTTAGTGTCTAAAACTATTGATTCAATTAATCATATTGCAAACTATTTTAGCATGGATATCAGCACAAATGATTCTATAAAAACGTGCCTTGTGGAGGAGTTCACCAATCATGCCATTCCAGGAACCGTCAGACTCCAGATTGCCGTAGCGATGGTCAGGGGCCATGTAAATCTCGTAGGCAAAGCCAAGAGATTGTGCAAGAGAATCCAACACGTCGATAGAAAATCCACGAAACCGCTTGGGTTTACCCAGAACATTCTCCGACAGCATGACAAAGGGTTCCTCCTAATGAAAAATGAGGGAGGGATGAATGCTTTCAATTCATATGACTCAAGAATATTTAAGACACAGATTTATATTTTGAAAATAAAACCAATGACGAGGAATGAAAAGGCATTCAAATGAAACCCAAGAGTGAAGGATGAAGCAGAAATAATTTATCGATTCAAACGACATGTCTCTTTAGAAAAGAAACAGAAGACACTTTCTGAAATAAATGTTTACAAAGAACCTAACAAAGCAAAACGTGAAAGCACATGTCAAAGGGAGAGTGCCCTTGTCAATCAACCAACATGAACAACTGGGATTTGAGATTAAATTAACAACTAGTAAAATACAACCTGTCGCTTCGTTGATGGGGACAATAAGGGGGGGAGGGAGACACAGAGTCAGATACACGGAGAGACGGAGAGAGACGGAGAGAGACGGAGAGAGACGGAGAGAGACGGAGAGAGACGGAGAGAGACGGAGAGAGACGGAGAGAGACGGAGAGAGAGGGAGAGAGAGGGAGAGAGGGAGAGAGGGAGAGAGGGAGAGAGGGAGAGAGGGAGAGAGAGGGAGAGAGAGGGAGAGAGGGAGAGAGGGAGAGAGGGAGAGAGGGAGAGAGGGAGAGAGGGAGAGAGAGAGAGAGAGAGAGAGAGAGAGAGAGAGAGAGAGAGAGAGAGAGAGAGAGAGAGAGAGAGAGAGAGAGAGAGAGAGAGAGAGAGAGAGAGAGAGAGAGAGAGAGAGAGAGAGAGAGAGAGAGAGAGAGAGAGAGAGAGAGAGAGAGAGAGAGAGAGAGAGAGAGAGAGAGAGAGAGAGAGAGAGAAAGACAAAGATGCGGGAGGAGAGGGCTACATTTTATTAGGAGGGGGGAGCAAGGAGGGGACAGAGTGATAGAGAAGAGTGTGGGGGGGGGGGGGAAGAAGACAAGTGATTGGTGGGGGTGGGGTTAGCAAAGAGAATGATATGTGATGCTGAAGGCCCAGTCACACCTTGACGTTTTTGCCAGGTTATGCCGATTTTTGGATAATTTGTGTAAAAGGCTAATACACGTTGAATATGTTAGGGGTAAGTTTTGATAACATTGAGAGCACGCTGAAAAACACTGCCATACGTCGTTGTACGCTGGCTTTAAACGTTGTACTTTTCGGGTGTCCTCAAATTTTCCATGCTTGAAATTTTAAGAATTATGCCAGCGTATGACTCACACGTTCCGCATAACGCTGGCCATAAGTTGTAGCCACGTTACGCGATCGTTGACACATGTCGACACACGTTACTTGTAAGTTACTCATAAGTCGAAACACGTCGAGGTAATGGTTAGCGTCAGTGTTCCAGACTCCCTGGGGTTTTTTTTTCTTCTTCTTCGGTATGACGGTGATGTCGACACTTCGATTTCTAGTGCGGTTATAATATAATATAATTAAAAGGCTGCCGCTCAACGATTAAAATCATAACCGCACTAGAAATCGAAGTGTCGACATCACCGTCATACCGAAGAAGAAGAAAAAAAAAACCCCAGGGAGTCTGGAACACTGACGCTAACCATTACCTCGACGTGTTGCGACTTATGAGTACCTTACAAGTAACCTTTGTCGACGTGTGCCAATGTTCGCATATCTTGCGTACAACTTATTCCCATCACATGTGGAACGTGTGTCATACGGCAAGTACGTCGTAAAATGTTTAACACGTTTATAATTACAAGACGTACTCCACTTAATACGACGTATGATAGATAGTGTACTTTAGCATTCTATTCACGCATACCAAACTTACCCATACCGTATTCGACGTGCGCCAGCATTTTAGACGCATTTTTCAGAGGTCGGCATACGCTGGCAAGATCGCCAAGGTGTGACTGCGATGTTGACACTTCCATTTCTGCGGCGGTTATGATTTGAATCGTTGTGCAGCAGCCTTTTAATAGGCTACGTCACATCATCATCGGCGATGCGTGCAGCGCGCTATGCATAAGTTAGACTATCGTTGGGCATAGGTTGTGAAGGCCGACAACAGGCTCAGCATTCGTTGGTATAAGTTAGCTATAACACACCGAAACGTTCTGTGTCCATTACTAATATGTTATGCATACGACCAACTCGTTATGAATACGTCCGAATCTTGAAAAAAAAAACATCAAAAGTTCAACGTAAACCAGCGTTTTACATACATTTTGATACGTTGCCATTGCTGGCTAAAACGTCAAGGTGTGACTGGGCCTTTGATGACCAAATGTTTACATTCATGAAAAGAAAAATAAAAAAATTAAAAATTAAAAAAAGTCAGAACGTACATGCGACGACACAACAGAGTTTGTAAAGTAATGTGCTGGCACATCTGCAAAAACATTTATATTCCCATGCCAGAAAATTTGTGGAAAAATGAACCAAAAGCAATCACTAAAAACAGGGAAGTTTTGCTCACGTTCGACCTCATAATCCCATCGAGCGTTAACATCGAAAACAAAGCATTACAACCAGATATCATACTTCGGTACAAAAATAAAAGAGAGTGGAAGGCATTGCTAATTGAGGTGGTAATACCAGTGATTTTGGATTAACGATGCAGAAATCAAGAAAATGGCCAAATACCAAGACCTCAAAAGCAGGAAGTGGAAAGATCATGGAAGCTGAAGAATGTCAAAATTGTACCAGTGATACATGGAGCTACAGGAATGATGATGAAGAACTTCACAGAGTTATTAAAAACCATCCTCGGAATATTACGACAAACTACAGTTGGAAGCCGTCTTGGGCTCAGTAATGATCCTGAAGAGAGTCTTCGAAACAAAACTTTGAAAACAGAAAACTTCACAGCTTGGTCCATGAATCATGATCCGCCACTGAAATGAAGGTGGATATTTTGAGCCCACCCTGGGAGGACTCCGACCCACAATTTGAAACTTGCACATGAAGATACCACTCAATGACACACACACATACACACACACACACACACACACACACACACACACGCTCACACACACACACACACACACACCCACCCACACTCACACACACTCACACACACACACACACACACACACTCACACACACACACAAACTGCCTTTTATCAGAGCATAATATACATTTATATATATATATATATATATATATATATATATATATATATATATATATATATATATATATATATATATATCTTCTTTCGGCTGCTCCCCTTAGGGGTCGCAACAGCGGATCATCCGTGTGATCCGCATTGTGATTTGGCACATGTTTTACGCCGGATGCCCTTCCTGACGCAACCCTGGTCGCCTCTTACGACACAGCGATATGGTACACCTATTTTAACCGGGGTATACACCGGCCCAGTATACTGGTACTCATTTTGCCGACCTCGGAAGGATGACAGGCTGAGTCAACCCCCTGGTGTATTAATTCAGTGGCCCAACGGGGCTTGAGCTCAGGACCTTTTGGATCCCAAGCCGCTGCCCTAACCACTGCGCCAACACCAGGCTGTTATATATATATATATATATATATATATATATATATATATATATATATATATATATATATATATATATATATATATATATATATATATATATATATATATATATATATATATATATATATATATTAGGGAGGTCCAAAAACAGCAAGAAAATATAAAAAATTCAGACGTTGCTCCACAAGCCTTGAATTATTCCACCATGATTCAATAACGCACATAAAAGAATTTGAGTTGATCGGAGGTATTTTAGAGGTCGCTCCATATGACGATTTTTAGATTAATGAGTTGGTTAAATTAGGGTATGGTCAGGTACGATTATGGGTACTTCTGGATGTCCGAGGTGGAAATGAAGTGCATTTTCGAACTCGATGGGGTCGATTTACTCTAAGGAATGACTGCACCGACATTGAATTCACTACCATTTCGAAAATATGACCTAAAACAAGATTTATCATTACTGGAGTTGAGAAACTAATCCTCCTCATTTTGATATTTTCTAATCTATAATTAATTTGTCGTCCGTCTAAACATTTCTTGGAGTAAATCGACCCCACTGAGATCGAAAATGCAGTCCATTTTCACCTAGGAAGTTCAGAAGTGTATGGATTCGCATCTCACAATACACCAGGGGGTTGACTCAGCCTGTCATCCTTCAAAGGTCGGCGAAATGAGTACCAGTATACTGGGCAGGTGTATACCCCGGTTAAAATAGGTGTACCATATCCCTGTGTCGTAAGAGGCGACCAGGGTTGCGCCAGGAAGGGCATCCGGCGTAAAACATGTGCCAAATTACTATGCGAATCATACGGATTATCCGCTGTGGCGACCCCTAACAGGAGCAGCCAAAAGAAGAAGAATATATATATATATATATATATATATATATATATATATATATATATATATATATATATATATATATATATATATATATATACACACATGAATAAACATGAATAAATTAAATATATAGTGGTGGTCTCGTGTGGGTGAGGGAGTGTGGAGGCATTGACCAGTCTGAAGAAGGGTTTGGTCCTGCCCTATGGTCTCTCCCCCCACCCCCCATCCTTTTGCCTATTCCTGTCCATGTCTATGCCCCTGTTAGGTTGTAACAAAATAATTAGAATTCTTTGTTTTTGTTTTTTAAGTATATATATCCCGAACCCTCTTACCATCTTTGTTCGGTGAATACATGTCCCAAAATATATAAAGTATATATACACTATATATACATATATAAATATATATATATATATATATATATATATATATATATATATATATATATATATATATATATATATATATATATATATATATATATATATATATATATATATATATACACATATATATATATATATATATATATATATATATATATATATATATATATATATATATATATATATATATATATATATATATATATATATATATATATATATATATGTATACATACATATATATGCCTGGTGTTGATGCAGTGGTTAGGGCAGCGGCTTGGGATCCAAAAGGTCCTGAGTTCAAGCCCCGTTGGGCCACTGAATTAATACACCAGGGGGTTGACTCAGCCTGTCATCCTTCCGAGGTCGGCGAAGTGAGTACCAGTGTACTTGGCCGGTGTATACCCCGGTTAAAATAGGTGTACCATATCCCTGTGTCGTAAGAGGCGACCAGGGTTGCGTCAGGAAGGGCATCTGGCGTAAAACATGTGTGAAATCACTATGCGGATCATACGGATGATCCGCTGTGGCGACCCCTATCGGGAGCAGCCGAAATATGAAGAAGAAGATATATATATATGTATATATATATGTATATATATATGTATATATATATATATATATATATATATATATATATATATATATATATATATATATATATATATATATATATATATATATATATATATATATATATATATATATATATATATATATATGAACACAAATTTTCTGGACCACAAATTTTTCTCCGTGCTCTCGAAAAATTTTGTGGCTGGGCAGCGTGGCTCCACTGGCAGGTCTGCCCACCTGCCAAACTCATTCTTCAGCACCCCTGGGTCGCTGAACCTGTCTCCGAGCCTACCTACTCCTCACTAAAGTGGGGAATGCCCTAACTGGCACTTCCCCCTCATTGCCCACATGGCATTTTGGGGCTCTGGGTCCCTTTTCCCTGGGTACCCATGCCCATTATCTACTCTAACTCCTCGGTCCCTTGAACCCATGGCCCACTCTGGCTGACTACTCAGGTGCCCGGGCTGCCCTCAACTCGATACTCACCTTTCATAAGCCACGCCCCCAGCTGGTTAATCGTCTTGCACTGGCTTTCAGGCAATCTCCCATGGGAAATGCCAATGTGTCTGACACACCCACCATTCGCACTGTGGGATCCCTGCAGACGTCACTCGCATAGAGGCAATCCCGACAGCTTCGCCATGCCCACTCTTACTCTGACCACGCGCTTCAGCTGTCCGACGGCGGTCTCGCAGCTGCTTCCACTCATGCCGGGTGTCCTGCAAGCACCCGTCTCGCATCTCGCAGCATGTCGGGTCTCAGACATGGGCTCCCGTAGGAAAAATAAATTCTCCAAAAACCCTTAATCCCTTCGTTTGCTCCCCTTCTCGCTGTCCACACTCTGGTAATTTATGTCCGCACTGTTGTAATTTATCCGGCGTGGAGCGTTTCGGTGACGGTTCCTGTGAAGCCATTATCACATCGTGCAATGGTCCACGCTTGGGTGGTTTGTTGAGCATGGACTGCACACACTTGTACACACCGTACCTCACACGCAGAGTCCTGTGGGGCTGGCATGGTTTCCAAAAGAATTTTCTCATGCTTGGGAGGCTCATCCCTCCCAATAGTCATATTAATAGCTACCCCTGTCTGTGTCGATGCATTGCCCGCACCTTCTCATGCACTCATCCAAGTCATGTTACTTGCGCTCTGCACACACTCTGGCATAATCCTACTGGGGGCTTGCCTTACCCCAATAAACCCCGGAGCTTCTACCCCCCAAAAACTAAGCATGTACCCTTTCACATCATGCGCCGCTCCACCTCGCACAACCTTACCATTACTGGACTCACCTGGTCGCGGTCTGCTTCTAGGGAGCGTATCCTCTCCCTTTCTTCCTGAAGGAGGTTATCCTGAACCTCACATCGGGTCTCAAGACATTCAACAAGCTCAATCTTAATGTCTCTCACCTTTTCTTCTATTTGTGTTTGCTCCTCTTTTCTTTAAGTAATTAAAGTAATTTAAGTAAATTTAAGTAATTTAAGTAATTAAATTACTTTAAGTAATTAATCCTTCACCCATTCCATCTAACCTTGTGTCTCTGTTACCTCATTTTATTCATCATTGATCTGTCTCACCTCCTTTTGTGTCTCCAGTAATTCCTCCTTTGCTATCTTAAACCCTTCTTTGGTCTCCTTCTTGTGTTTCTTTAATCGCTTGTTCATTTCTTCATTTTATCTCTCAACTTTCCATCGCATTTCTTTAACCATTTTTGTCATTTATTCGTGTCTTGCCTTACACCCCTCCTTTACAGCCCACAATTCCCCATTTTTCCTGCTGGCCTTGTTTTAAATTTTGTATTGCGTTTTTGTTTTTCCCAATCTCTATTTTAATTGGCCTTGTCCTTTCTATATTTCCGTCGTCCCCTGTCTGAGTTTATCTACTTCTCGCCTAACCACTGTTATTTTGTTTGTCACTTCTTCCTTACCCATCTTCATCGCGGTCCAAACACCTTCCACATTCTCCTTCACCTCATTCGTTTCCTCACGTACTGTCTTGATTTAATCTGTCATCCTCTGGTCCATCCTTTGCATGTCGTCCTTTAACTCTGCCAGGCCCAAATCCAGGCTTTGTTGCCCCACCTTTATGTTTTTCAGCTCTGACTTCAGCTCCCATTGGCCCACCCTCATTTCTTCCCTGATTCCATCACCCATCACCCGCATATCTTCAGCCAGTTTTTGCATATTCCTGTTCATTTGTTGCATATTCCCATCCATTTTTAGCATATCACTCCTCTGTTGGTTTTGTCCAGCTGGTATATTCCCATTTATTTCATCCTTCTGCGTTTGCATATTTCTGTTCAGTTCATCCATTTTCCCTTGCATATTCCCGTTCATCTCATCCATTTTTTCTAGTCTCACTTTCATATCACCTATCATACGAGTCATGATTTCCATAAACTGGTTCATATCCAGTGGCTTTGGCGAGGCAGATCTCCTACTATTGGGTGTGGATCCCAGTGGACTCGCTACATCCTCCGTGAAGGGAATTTCATGGTGGGGGTCCCCCAAGCATTGTTGCTGTCCTGGTTGCCCCCAAAGTTACCCCTGGGTATTGCTGTAGGGAATGATCTCCCTCAAAGCTGTCGTCATGAGCCATGGCTGCTTCTAAAATTGTTGTTTGAAAACCAACCTGGACCAGCCCGTCTTGGTCCGCCATGGACCACACAAATTATAAAATAAATTTTTTTATTCTAACCTGCTCTTAATTTTGGGGGTGCATGAAGCACACCCCAGGTTCGAATCTCACTCCTGACACCAAAGTGTTGCTGCCCTGGGGTCGGGTGTGAAGAACAAGAGGGAAGAATCACCTCGGGTTCCCACCAGACTCACTGGAATCGCAAACCGTCACACATGAATAACTTCGTGACGGGGGGAGGGGGGGTCGCTAATCGACCGCGAACGCCAATAACTCGACCATATGACTTAGGGTCCTCCATCAAATAAGTCCTCTTTACCTAAAGGTCATGTGATCTAATTACTGGGGAACATGCCCTTGGTATGCACTTGCTTAAATCGGATCACCATGCCCGATCAGATGCAGCCAAGCCAAACTGCCAAGCACGCACTGGCTTGGAAACAGATCATTGGGAAATAATGTCCCAGCTGAACTACAGTGCAGGCTATGCTGGACCAATGAAAGAAAACACGAAAATGAGCTGGGAACATTTCTATACAATACATTTATTTACAACCAAGCAAGGAAAAGTATGTGGCAGTGAATGTGGTTTTATTTTTTGCACAGCAGGCGAGAGCAAGAATTTTTTTGGTTGCGGCAAAAGACAACAACTTACAAAAGAGGACACAGAGCAGGATTATCCCGACTATCTTCCACAATCTTACTTAATCTCAGACAGGCGTCATCTCACACAAAATCAGAAAACACACACACACACACACACACACACACACACACACACACACACACACACACGGAAAGTTAGAGAGCCAAGAAAGTGAGAGAAAGGTGAGGATGAGTGCCCTCTAAATACCTGCCACATTTGGCCTAACAACGCAGCCCAGGATGCTTGGGGAGCTGGAATTGGATACTGATGTCTATGGTGTGGGAGTGGGAGGTACGATGTATGCAACGGTGTATGCAATATGATGTATGCAACGTGAGGGGTGTGGTGTCGTGCCTGAGGAAAATGGGATCACGATTCAGTACGCGTTCTTCTTTGTACGTCCACATTAGCTGGGATGGAGGGGTGTATAGAGAGAGAGAGAGGAGAATAGATGCGTGAGAAGGAAGATCCACAACTTAAATGTGTAAAGGTCTGTATGAGAACAATGTAGCTCCATGGGACACTTCGCCTGAGCGTTCCCGCTTCATGATATGGTGCATTATCTCCATATTTATTTGCAGGGGATCATGGCAATGTGCACTCCGCACTGGTCCACCATCTATGGCCGGCGGAGGGTCCGTCTGGCTACATGGCGGTAGCGGCATGTTGACAGCATGGCAGAGAGTCCACTGTATGCTCAGGAAGGACAGCAGTCACACATGGATGATGTTCTCGAAGAAGAAGCTACTTTTAACAGCTCTGCGTTACCCCCTTTTATAGGCCCCATGCGAAGGGTGGGGCGAGGAGCAGAAAGTGACACTCTGTGGCACAAATCCTGCTCCTCTATTGGGCCATGGTGGCCACACCCCACCAGGCTACAGGACCGGAAAGCGGCTCAGATGCCCACCAGCTTTGGTACGGCTCAGGGCTCCCGACTTAACATGGGGAGCATGCTCCCCGAGCCGCCACCCCAGCCCCGAACGTGCACCAAGTGCAATCGGTATGTTGGATGGTAGTGGACTTTCTCTCCCACCCACGGGCTCCTTCACGAGCCAAAATGCACACAAGGGAGGAAAACCAAAACCCCCGCATCACCTTTCCCGCGACCCCTCCTTGTTGCTTACGGTCTTGCCATGGTCTGACGACTGGATGAGGGCTGTAACAATTCTGGACGCTCACCCGGGATGTTCCCGTTGAGATGTGGTGGAGCTATATAGCGTCTGTCGTGTGGGCAAGCATGGCACGGTGCCAAGCAAAAAGGCGGACACTGCACAGTGCTCGAAATAGAGTGGCAAATTCTTGCGATGCAGAGGTACGAGGGGGTGCAGGAGTATTTTTCCCATGTGCAGGAGGCAATTGTGGTCAAAGTGGTGAAATTTGGTGAGCGAGATGGGGAGTAAGGTGAGAAAGATATCCACACTCATATATATATATATATATATATATATATATATATATATATATATATATATATATATATATATATATATATATATATGTTGTTACGGCTATGGAAATTCGCAGAGCACCATATATGTCCTTAGATCAGTTATGCCGATAAGTCTGTGTTCGGATAGATTTCCCCACCGTGTCTAATGGGGTTTATTGGTATCACCCGGGCTGTGATCTTTGAGGTCGCTGTTTTTCTTTCACTATCGTTATTTTGGACCAACCACAACGCCAACCACCAACCACCTTCTCTGCAACGCCAATCACCAACCACCTTCTCCACCACGCCAACCACCAACCACCTTCTCCACCACGCCAACCACCTTCTCCACTATGCCAACCACCAACCACCCTCCCCACAACCGCCTTCACAACAACGACATCTCCTCACCATCCCCTAATCCACATCTCCCCCAATAGATCAACACGAACAACATCGCCTCACCTTCATCTCCGAAGCGACGCCATCATTGCGCCAGCCACGGCGAGTCCGCATCGAACGGCATCGCTGCAGGCAGACGCAGGGGTTTGCTCGCCGCGCAAGTCGGTGATCTCGCGCACGTCTGCTCGCCGCGCAAGTCGGTGATTTCCCGCACATCTGCTCTGTGCAAGCTTCGCCTCAGAATTCAGATCATGAGATCGAGAGGGGCGGAGCCAGTGGGGGGGGGAGGGGTCAGAGGTCAGAGGTGAGGGATCGAAGGTCAGATCTCGTCTCTCGGGCCCTATAAAAGGGCGAGCGGAATGCCAAGCGCGGTGAGTCGGTGGAGTGTCTGTCGGGGTTCAGAGCGCCTGGAGCCTGGAGCCTGCAGTCGGTGGAGAAGCTGAGGAGAGCGGAGGAGACGCGAGCTGGGAGCACGGCCAAGCCCGCTGTGCCGCGCAGAGCTGCATGTTCGTGTGCGAGCCTGAGAGAGCTCGCCAACCAGCACCGAATGGTCTGAGGTGATTGGGCTTCGGAACAGTCCGAGCAACGCTGAGGGACGGATGGGTTCTTAAAGAGAGCATCAACTCAGAAAGAGCAAAGGCCCGTTCGTTCCTCTCAGGCATTGCAGGCTGGGGCCCAAATCACCAGGCCACAGCCGAGCCGCGGTTATGCTAGCTGCCATGGGGACAGAACGTCGCGGGTCGCCTCAGCGAGGAAGGTAACCTGCACGGCCTCTAGGAGCTCCTTCGGTCCTCAAAGCTCCATGTCATAAAGACCACAAGAGGTCCAGTCCACTCCCTTGTCTTTGAGGGTTTTTTTCCTTGCTTTTCTTTGTATGAAAGTTGTGGTGCCAAGTCCAACAAGTAGAACCTGTATAAGTAAATGTACATAATAAATAACCGGTCATAGTTCCTTTACATTGCTTTTTTGTTTGGCTGTATAATTGCATGCGTGTTCCCCCCATTCATTGCATGACTGCATCATTGCTTACGTGTGCTTTGTAATAAATGTGCTTCTTTAAATGTGTACCTGCTCGTTATATCTTTTCCTTCATTGAGCTGCCACCTTGCCCTCGGAATATAGTTGGTTTTAAATAGCCGGTAAATAGAATTGGGTCCAATGAGGCCTCATGATAATACCCCGCTCGGTTATCCCAAAACGGAGCGAGCTGCTTAAGCAGCTTGTGTCCAAGCAGGCCTCGCTGTGGTACAATCTCTCGGTAATCTACCTGCGTGAATAATTAGGTAAATCGATTATTTGGCCATCAGACCCTGTAGCGTGGGCAGAGTGCAGACAAGATTGTGGTGTGCTTGGAGCACACCTGTGACTGGTTTTCTGCGTTGTTCCAGAAAGTCGCGACTGGATTGTTCGTCCGGTTGGCGTACGGCCGTGATTCGGCTTAAAGCGGCTGTCCGCACGCTGGCGGGCGGAGAACCACAACAATATTATATATATATATATATATATATATATATATATATATATATATATATATATATATATATATATATATATATATATATATATATATACAGTTGACTTGGCGTAAGTCGGCAGCGTGTAACTCGTCACTTCGCCGAAGTCGGCAGCGTCAAAAAGTCCAAAATTTATCTCATGTTAAATCCCTTTGAATAAAGGGTCATCCCTCTGTAAGTCGTCATCTCGAAGTCGTCACTTCGTCTCAGTCGTCAGATGTTGTCTGTTCCCGCGTAATGGAAACTCAAGTAAATTACCACTCCTAACTCGTCACACGGAACTGCTGCCTCGTGAGAAGCCCGATTTCATGGAATCGTGATGCTCGCTCATTGGTTTACACCGCCAGTGATAGGCTATTTATAACTGCGTACACACGTTGATCGCACTGCAGGCAGGACAATGGCAACTAAGTGTAAGCTTACAACTAAAACATACCAAGAAAAATACGACTTTATTCAGTTTTGCGAGGCAAACCCACTGATGAAGAAAACAGCCATAGCTGAGAAGTTGGACATCAAACGGCAGACATTGAACGATATCTTGAAGAATAAGGGCAAGATATTTGCACAAGTGGAGAAGATCACGAGGCCGGTGGTAAGTGTGAAACGTGTGAAATGTGTGTCCTTTGAAGATGTTGATGACGCGCTCATCATCTGGTTTCGGCAAATGTCGGCTCAGCCAAATATTCGGTTGGACGGTGAAATGTTGCTGCTGAAGGCACGTAAATTCGCTGCGGACCTCCGGCATGATGATGCCGAGACCTTGCCGATGCACTGGATAGACAGATTCAAAGTGAGGTGGGAATCGGCGAATCAGGCAGCGTGGATTCGGCAGTGGTGCACGACTGGAAGGATGGCAAATTAAAAGACATCTTGGAAAGGTATCAGCCTCGGGATGTGTACAATGCCGATGAGACTGGGCTTTTCTGGCAGATGCCGCCAGAAAAGTCTCTGGGGTTCGTTGGTCAATCCCATCATGGTGATAAGCAGGCAAAGTTGTTGTCTTACAGTTGTTCATTATGTTTCCTTTGATAAACTGATTCATGAATTCCATCTTTGCTTGATCACTTTCCAACTCACCAATGAACCCCCACCTATGCCCCGAGGATTGTGTTTTCCTTTTGGTACAATAGCCGGCTCTCACACATACGTGTCCAGGCCACGCGTGACTTCATCTTTCACCCCACAGTCAACAGGAATGTTCGCATACGCGTAAGTCGTCACTTTTTTCTCGGTCCCGATGGTGATGACTTGCGCCTAGTCTACTGTATGTATGTGTATATGTATATACATATATATACATATATACACATATATATATACATATATACATATATATACATATATATACATATATACATATATATACATACATATATATACATATATATACATACATATATATACATATATACATATATATATATATATATACATATATATATATATATATATATATATATATATATATATATACATATATATATACATATATATACATACATATATATACATATATATATATATATATATATATATATATATATATATATATATATATATATATATATATATATATATATATATATATATATATATATATATATATGTATACATACACATACATACATACACCGGCGTGGTAGCGTGCGCCTGTAATCTCGCGACTTGGAGGCTTGGGTTGGAGGATCGCTTGAGGACGGGGGCTCTGCACTGGGCCGTGCTATGAGAGGGTGAAGAGCAGCCAGGAATCATGGCGAAACCCAATCCTTATCCCTGTGTCATAAGAGGCGACCAGTGTTGCATCAGGAAGGGCATCCGGCGTAAAACCTGCGCCAAATCAGTATGCGGATGATAATGGATGATCTTCTGTGGCGACCCCTAACGGGAGCAGCCGAAAGACAATATATATATATATATATATATATATATATATATATATATATATATATATATATATATATATATAGTATGTATTATATTGTTACGGCTGTGGAAATTCGCATTAAACCATGAAGGGCCCGTAGGTGAAATATCTCTAAGTTCATGTGTAGTTAGCCCCAAACCCGTTGTTTAGAGGGAATTTATGTGATTCATTCGGGCTGCGACGCTTTGAGATAGCCGTTTTTCTGTTCTATCTTTATTCTGAACCGACAACGTCACAACCACCAACTACAACGCCGCTTCACAACAACCACAACCACACCTGCCTCTCAACAACCACGCCATTCTCACCACTCCGCCAGCAACCGTCAACATCTCCACGAACACAAAAGGGGAACAACAACAACTCCTACCCCGATTTCTCTGGTAAACAAGAATGATGGTTGGAAACTCAACTCCTGCCCCGATTTCTCTGGTAAACAAGAATGACGGTTGGAAACTCAACTCCCGCCCCGATTTCTCTGGTGGAATGTTCCCCCCCCGCGTGCCGCTAAGGGAGGGGTGGGGTGCCAGGGAAATAAAAGGGCGCACGGAGGCGCCGCTAGGAGGAAGTCAGGTCGAGGTCAGGTCAGGGCGGTCGGTGAGAGCGTCAGTATCAATCGGCGGTTCATGGTCTTCTGCCCGTCTGGGTCTTGGAGAAGCGGTCCGTAGAGCGACCCGCTCGTTGGAGCTTGCAGTCGGTGGGGAGTCCGGACGTCGCAGAGGGGACGCGGACTGGAGGTGCCGCTGTGCTAGCTGTGTCGCGCGGACCTGCGCGTTCGTACAATGAGCGCCTTAGAGAGCTCGCCCACCATCGCACAGCGAGGGTGCAGGTAACCTGCAACGGTCTCGTGGGACTCGTTCGGTCTGCCAAGTCCCACACCATAAAGGCCCACGGGCCCCGTCTGCCCCCTTGTCTTTGAGGGTGGCCTTTTCTTTTGTTTTTGTATGGATCTTGTGGCGCCGTGTCTTGTGAAGTAGAACTGTATAAGTGTTGCCGTGTGTACGCGCTAGTCGGTCGTATTACATTTGCTTTTTGTGCATTATTGTTTCAATTGCTATATGTGTGCTCTCCGTGTGTGCGTGTGAATAAAATGCTTGCATGTTGAACTGTTCCCGTTTCGCTTTGTCTTTTCTCCATTTACTCTCCATCCTGCTTCACGTAAAGGGTTCGTAGCAGGTGCAAGATTCTGGTAATTAATCTGAACCGTCGAGGTCGACGATAACACCGCTCGGTTATCCCGATAGTACGGAACGGGCCGCCCAAGCGGCTCGCGTCCGGAGTCGACCTGCGGCGAGGTACGATCGCCCGGTTTACCATCCGCGTGGGTACTTAGGTAGGTCGAGTTTGGCGAACAACCCTATCCTACGCGGGTGGCCGATTGGCACGATTGTGGTGAGGTCGAAAGGCCCACCCATGACTGGCTCCGGGCGATAGTTCCCGGAGGTTCACGACTGAATTGTCCGTCCGGTGGGCGACGTGCCGCGATTCGAGTCTCGTGGCCGTTCGCAGGCCGGCGGGCGCGAATTCGCAACACTGGTGTCAGAGAGCGGGAAACAAACTCTCCTGTCTCCAGCTAAATTCACAGGTAATCAATCAGTCCAGGGGTGAGAGGAGCGACCCCCGTTCCCTCCAAATTACGAGCAGGCCAAATTAACCCCTTACAAGAAATAAGATGGAGTCTCAAGGCGAGCGGGAGCCGGGGGTATTAGAGATGGATGTAGAATTGTTCGAATCCATGGTCCAGGATGAAATCCCCGTGCAGGAAATGTTGGTTGTGCAGGAACACGAACTCCCCCAACTGAACCCAGAGCCCGAAATTGGTGCGGCGGCGGTGTATGACACCTCCCTCCCCCTCTCCACCAAAACCCCCCGATCCTCTCCTTATCGGCTCAGGCGAGTGCACTCGACGTGGCCCAGCTATTCGCCATGCTGGCAAAGATGAATGCAAATATAAACAACAAAATGGATACGAATACGCAACAAATGAAAGAAATGAAAACGAAAATGGATATGAATACGCAACGAATGAAAAACGAATTGAAGGAAGAAATGAGAAAAATGCGGGGTGAGACGCAGAACATGGGCCGAAGCCTGCAGGCCGGCATGAAGGCAATAATAGGGGAGTGCATTGTGGCGACGCCACGTGTGGGAGCGAACGAGCTGGGAGGGGGTGCAACGGCTGTCAGGCCCGCGGTGGAGGCGGATGAGCACAAAGTAATTCGGGGGACGTGTTGGGCGAGAAGTGTGAAGGTGATGGAGAGAGCAACAGTGACGGTGACCGAGAGGGGAAAAACTAATTGGGGTGACGGAGACGTGCACGAGGGAGATAACAAGGGAAGAGACGGAAATAATAGTTGAGACAAGGGAGATAACGGAAGAGACGGAAATAATAGAGACACGGGAGATAGAGGGTGAATTGGACGGGATTGAAGACGAGCACACACACACTGTCGTGGAGGATAATGGGGGTGAGCTCGCATAACGTGTAGGGACCCGGTGCGAACAGTTGGATGGCCTCCTTCGGGAACGGAGGGAGACGCTATTCTCCCTCGAAGCTGATCACGACCAGGTGGGTTCGGTCGTGCCAGGCGAGTTCGAGGGGAGGAGTGCTGCGAACGGGTGTATGGAGAGCTTGGGGGGTATAGAGGCCCCGGAAACACTGGGGGTGGCACTAATCCCCGGCGTGATTGTCCCGAGCGTGAATGTCCCGGTGTGTGTGGTGCAAGGTGTGAGTGCGCCCCCGTGTGTGGAAGCGACCGCGTGTGTGAGTAAAATGGTGTGCGAGGCTGCGAGTGGGCCGAAGTACGTGCCTCCCAGCACTCCGGGTGTGAGTGGAAGCCCGTGTATGAGTGAGACACTGCGGGCGAGTGCCCCCGGGTGTGTGTGGTATGGTTTGTGTGAGGGAAATGGCACGAGTGAGTGAGCGGCCGATTGTGAGAGAGACCGTGTGTGTGAGAGAGCGGTATGTAAGGGAGATGTCGGTCGCATGCGGGAACATGCAGCCGCGTCTCCCGGTGTGAATGTAATGGAATGTTGTATGAGCGTCGTAACACGCAGGTGTGTGTGGGTGGAATGGCGACGACAATGGCGACAGAGAGACGAAGGCCGAATAGCGGCCGTAGCTATTGTGGGAACCGTGCCGGGTTCACCCAGCAGCGAGCGCACGGTCCGTGCTGTGCAACGCATGAGGCCGCCACGTGCTCGCTTGCGGGAGTGAAGCCCGGTGCAGAAACGCACGCGGTGGATTTGCCGATCCCGCGGACGGACAAAGTTTAGGCAGGATTACGGATTTGGACCGGACGCGTTCTCCACGCGAGCGTGTGTTAGGCTCCAATGGGCAGAGCACGTGTTCACGTGGGGAGCCCCTCGGAGTGCGAGGTTTGCTTTTTGTGGTGCGCACGGTGACGTCATGGCTGCACGTGGGGTTGGAATCAGGCAGGAGGGGTTGAATCCCTGCCGGATGGTACCGTCCAAGGAGGGACGAGGTGCACGTGCAGCTGCCTGACGTCACGGGCAGGTGCAAAGTGCGCGAGCTGTGAGTTACCGCGCTGGTGCTGCGCAAAAAAATTGGAAAAAAAATTAATGAACAAAAGCAAGCCTCGCTTTCGGGTGAACAGGATTCCTGGGCAAGGGGTGGATGATCCCCTTGGTCAGGGCACAGGATGGAACTAGTTAGGGGGAAGGGTTAGCTTAGCTAGACCGACTTCATGGGGAAAGGGGTAAGTCCTCATGAAGTCCGTGGAATGGATTAGGTAGAGGGATTGTAGCCAGATTTAGGATAGGGAATGGATTTTTGATGATTTGGAGACATGGACAGACAGTGAATGTGTAGAGGGGACGTAGTTTAGCTATGTAGTGTTAAATGGAACGTGCTGTAGTTTAAGGGACGACGTGGGAGCACGAGGTAGTTTGGGGAGGTAGTTGGAAGGATGGCAGAGTTCAGCGGTGTGTGTGTGTGTGGAAGAGTTGGTGAGTTGAGGGGAAACATGTGCTTGGTGAATGAGTGAGGCCAGCGGGTCTGTGTGTATGGAGCGAATGTGGAATGCATGGTGCGATGAGTGATTGGGGGGGAAGAGTGATTCCCGCCCAAGGGACCCCGGGGTCAGTGTAGAGTGAGTTAGATGGGTTAGTCAAATTGACAAAATGGAGGTTGTTTTGTTGTTGGTGGGAATGTAGGCTCGATACCCATTTGGAGGGGTGCAGGAGCCCTGTTGTCGGGCTGGGAGCGTGGCTGCGAAAGGTGAGTATCGCTTAGTGGGTACCCCGGGCACCAGGCTAGTCAGCCGTAGTAGGCCAAGGGCCCATGGGGGCTGGGATAGCGTAGTGGGCACAGGTGCGCCCGCATGGTGCAGGGGCCCGGGGCGCCATTAGCCGCGTGGGCAGTGTAGTGGGCACGGGTGACCCTCGGAAAGGTGCCCGGGAAGCCAGCCTGCCACGTGAGCGTTTCAGGGGAGTTGCCATGGGGGGCACTCCCTGGTGTTTAGGGAGCTAGTAGGCTCGGAGGCAGTGTAGTGCCCGGGGGTGCCATAGCTGGAGAATCGGCAGAGGGTCATGCCTGCCAATGGAGCCACGCGTTCCAGCTATGAGACCGCGTGAGGGCACGGGAAGAAAATTGGGGGGGCGAGGCCCGAAATTGTGAGGACACCAACACAGGCGACGGGAATCTGGGTTGTTCGAACCAATAGATTAAGCGAGAGGTGCTTGTTGAAAGCCCCGGGGTAGTTTAAAAGTCAATGGTTAGGGTAGATTAGGAAGTGTATCCCTCCGCACCATCCATCCCTTCGCTCTCGTTGTGGGCCGCTGGACCCACTTTGTGTTATAGATCGCTGAATTCTGGGGAGGCCCTCCTGAGGCTTGAGTTGGGCCTCGACACAGGACGCGAGTTCTCCCTCATTCCCCTCCAGGAAGGGAACATAGGGGTTGGGAGTAGGCTAGGGGATGATAGGTTAGCCAAACAAGGACAGTAAAGGGGGTTAGGGGACGATTTATAGTGGGAGGAATAGGAATAAAAAGGGAAAAAATTAATTAATTGGGGCTAAATTGGTTTTGACAAATTAAGGGAGTGGGTATGGACAGTGACAGTGACAAGGCGATAGGTGGGAGGGAGACAGGTAGGTAGGTCCGAGCCCGCCTTCTGAGTGGCCAGCACCACCGCACTCCCTCCACCAACCTCCACTGGAAGGCAAAGGCTGGCCAGCTTCATCTGCTGGCTGTGTTGCTTCAAGGCCTGTGCCGGCTAACTTCATCGGCTGTTGTTTTTGCTGCAAGGCCTGTGCCGGTCGGATCGTCTGACGGCTGTGTTACATCAAGGCCTGTGCCGGCCGGATCGTCTGCAGCTGCTGTGCTGCAAGGCCTGTGTCGGCCAGTTCATCTGCCGGCTGTGTTTGCCTGCAACGGCCTTGTTCTGCAGGCTGTGTTTGCCTGCTCACCTTTGCCATGCCATGCCCACTGCCCATGTTCACCAGCCCTGTTCTATTTTGCTTTGCCCCCCCCCCTTGTTCATTGCCATGTGCGCCAGGATCATCAAGCAACAGTTTGCAAGCTGCAAGAACTGCCCTGTTGGCAGCTACAACACGGGCCTTCACCAGCAGCCCGTGCACCGTGTTTGTTTGCGTCCATCCATTCATCCATTCTTCCGTTGTGCTCATTGCATGTGCCACTTGAGCTGGCACGGAGACTGCGGTTGTGCAGCCCATGCGCCGTTGTTCACTGGGTTCAATTTAAAAGGGGAAGGCCTAGGACTGCGTGTGAGCAGCCGGCCACGTTCCCTGTCACCTGCATTACGTGAGCCAGAGACTGCATGCGAGCAGCCTGGCTCCCTGCTAACTGCTTTCTTTTTGCAGACTCCATTGATCCTGGGCCATGGTTTAGTGTAAAAATTGTAAGTTAAGATGTACTGTAAATATGAGTGCGCCCCCGGCATGTCTGTCTAGCGCCGGCAATTTTATTTAAGTCGTCCGTTTGAGTGGGTTTGTTTAGTTAGTTACTCAGCCCTCAGGTTATTTATTTTGGGGACACGAATACCATGAATGTCACACTCAGGGATCCGAAGGTAAAATGTACGAGGGGAGAACTCCACATGATGGCTCAAGAGAATTTGACGACTCGGGATGAATCTGTAAAAAGGGGAGGGGGTAGTGTTACGGCTGTGGAAATTCGCATTACACCATGAAGGGCCCGTAGGTGAGATATCTCTAAGAACATGTGTAGTTAGCCCCAAACCCGTTGTTTAGAGGGAATTTATGTGATTCATTCGGGCTGCGACGCTTTGAGATAGCCGTTTTTCTGTTCTATCTTTATTTTGAACCGACCACGTCACAACCACCAACCACAACGCCGCTTCACAGCAACCACAACCACACCTGCCTCTCAACAACCATGCCATCCTCACCACTCCGCCAGCAACCGTCAACATCTCCATGAACACAAAAGGGGAACAACAAAAACTCCCACCCCGATTTCTCTGGAAAACAAGAATGACGGTTGGAACTCAACTCCCACCCCGATTTCTCTGGTAAACAAGAATGACGGTTGGAAACACAAGTCCCTCCCCAATTTCTCTGGTAAACAAGAATGACGGTTGGAAACTCAACTCCCGCCCCGATTTCTCTAATGGAATGTCCCCTCCCCCCCCCCCCCGCATGCCGCGAAGGGAGGGGCGGGGTGCCGGGGAAATAAAAGGGCGCACGGAGGCGCCGCTAGGAGGAAGTCAGGTCGAGGAGGTCAGGTCAGGGCGGTCGGTGAGAGCGTCAGTATCAGTCGGTGGTTCATGGTCTTCTGCCCGTCTGGGTCTTGTAGAAGCGGTCCGTAGAGCGACCCGCTCGTTGGAGGTTGCAGTCGGTGGGGAGTCTGGACGTCATGGAGGGTACGCGGACTGGAGGTGCTGCTCTGCCAGCTGTGTCGCGCGGACCTGCGCGTTCGTACAAGGAGCGCCGGAGAGAGCTCGCCCACCATCGCACCGAGAGGGTGCAGGTAACCTGCAATGGTCTCGTAGGACTCGTTCGGTCTGCCAAGTCCCACGCCATAAAGGCCCACAGGCCTCGTCTGCCCCCTTGTCTTTGAGGGTGGCCTTTTCTTTTGTTTTTGTATGGATCTTGTGGCGCCATTAGTCTTGTGAAGTAGAACTGTAAAAGTGTTGCCGTGTGTACGCGTTAGTCGGTTGTATTACATTTGCTTTTTGTGCATTATTGTTTTAATTGCTATATGTGTGCTCTCCGTGTGTGTGTGTGTGTGTGTGTGTGTGTGTGTGTGTGTGTGTGTGTGTGTGTGTGTGTGTGTGTGTGTGTGTGTGTGTGTGTGTGTGTGTGTATGTGAATAAAATGCTTGCATGTTGAACTGTTCCCGTTTCGCTTTGTCTTTTCTCCATTGACTCTCCATCTTGCTTCACGTAAAGGGTTCGTAGCGGGTGCAAGATCCCGGTAATTAATCTGAACTGTCGAGGTCGACGATAGTACGGAACGGGCCGCCCAAGTGGCTCCCGTCCGGAGTCGACTAGCGGCAAGGTACGATCGCCCGGTTTACCATCCGCATGGGTACTTAGGTAGGTCGAGTTTGGTGAACAACCCTATCCTACGCGGGTGGCCGATTGGCACGATTGTGGTGAGGTCGAAAGGCCAACCCGTGACTGGCTCCGGGCGATAGTTCCCGAGGTTCACGACTGAATTGTCCGTCCGGTGGGCGATGTGCCGCGATTCGAGTCTCGTGGCCGTTCGCACACTGGCGGGCGTGAATTCGCAACAATATATATATATAGTTACCCAACCGGGATGGCGGGATTCTCACCCGACTCTAGGCGCCACCCTCACCACCGCCGTTTCAGGGGTTTATAACGCCGGCTGGCTCGGCACAGGCCTCGGGTCACGCGTCTTCAATCGCGATACCAAGGTAACCCTGGACCTTACCAGTTGGGGAAATAGACCCCGGTTGCAGACTGGTTTTGTCAGATGCCGAACATTTTCTGCCAGTCTGTAACCATTTTGGTTTTATATACCAATCAAAATTGATCATTCCTTGACGCGACACAAATTAATCCTTAGCGGCAACTTCATACGAATCAGCCAGATTTATTGGGGAACAGCGGGGAACAAAACACAAGCAAAACATTCACGACAATGTTTTAATTAATCTATAACCCGTTCTTCATGAGGGAACTTCAGATTACAGGTTTTGAGGGGGTCCCTACCGAGATATACCTAAAACAACATGCAGACAAGACATAGACAGCATGCAGATAAGAAAGAGTACTTGGTGATGTTTCATGGACGAGAGGAAAGTGTCAAAAGCATGAATGTCGCTCGTAGCAATCCGATGTCCATGGATTAGAGCCCCCAAGCTCGAGCACGTCGCGTGGTTAAATGGCGCTCGCCATCCTTTTTTGCACCACACGCGGCCTCCGTGTGCTCTGATCCTGCATAAGGTCGATGGCACAAGACCGTCAGATCGACAATGGGTTTCAGCTGGTTTCTCACAAGGTCCAGCAAAACAAGTCCAGGCCTGGCCTGTTCACCAGGCCTGCTTCACAAAGCAGATCACAGAGAGACACAGCCATCCCCTACACAGCAGATCCCGACTCCCACCAGTTGTCTCTCATCCAGCCGATGGCAGACAGACCTCCTGCAGTCCTTTTCCTGCCTTTCCTTCGGCCCTGGCTCACTTCTCCAGGCCACAGAATTCAAACCCAGCCCGCCCAGGTCCAGTTTCTCTCCCGGCAGAATCACCACCTGTCTCTCCTTCATTCACTCGCTTCCAAGCCACTCGCTCCTCCCCTTAGTTTCACTTGCTCTTTTTCGCCACTCCCCCTCTGCCGACTGGGCAGGGCCTATCGTCCAGAGAGGGGAAGGAAGAAAAGGAAGCTCTCGGTACACCACCTCTGCACAAATAAATAACAGCCTGTTACACCTCCCAACACAGATCTAATGTCCATTTTACCAAACAGCCAGGCGAAACATGCATTTAATGGGGGATCTGAGCTAATCCTATATTTAGTAGCATAACAAGGGCCATTTCCATAACACTACCCCACCTTTCTCCTGAGGCTGTCTTGAGCCTCCATCTGGGGCAGCCCACGGCAATGGCCCTGTCTAACGTACAGCAAAGATCTCTCCTTTACTCTAACCCACAACATGGGAAGCACTTAACTCCAAAAACCAAAGTGTCACAGTAAGATTGGCATGTCCCTTTCCTCGTTTGTCGGATCACTAATCTAACAAACACATTTACAGTCTATGCAGAGTACTTAACATTCCAGTTATGGATTTGAACGGGAGGGCATTCAATTTTACTTTTAACACCAATATTTGCATAGGAGCAGGACATTCAAAGGTTCAACATTCTTTCACATGTTCGCTCCTTCAGGCCTCCTTCCGGCAGTCTTGTCCATTCACCCCTGAGGGTTTCCTCACTTCCTGGCCTTATTGGCCTCTCACCAGGTGAGTTCACTCGGCTCAGTGGCCGAATCTCACAAAGAGTTATTCGGCCCACTGAGCCCACAAAATGGCATGAATCTTCAGCCGCAACGGCCCACAAAAATGCTTCGGCCCATATGGCCTACTCAGAAGCAGCAGCAGGCAACAAGCCCTGCATTGGACAGCAGGTGACGCAGCAATGGTGGCACGGTGATATCAATGGTAAGCAAATGCAGTTTGGAGGTGTTCTTGAGGATGCAAATGGGTGTGATGACCTCAGACCAGGTGAGATGGAGTGTACCCTTAACCTTCCTTGCCTGCCTTGTTTTGGTATGGACTTGTTTTGGTTAAGTTCTCTTCTTTTTTTTTCCTTCCCCCCCCTTTTTTATTTTACAGACAGATGGTGTGTTTCTTACTCAACTGTATCTTCGTGGATGTGTGCTCATGACATACTGGTGGCCTCTCTGGCACTTGGAGAGGGTGACCTCGCCTGGCCCTTGCCAACAAATTTTCCCATCAACACTACTCATACCAGGTGTCATGCATGAATGGTGCGGAGGAGAGTCCATGGAACCTAACCATTTACTTTTAGCTCGAGACAATGCAACAAACCCTGCTCTGGCTAGAATGATCCTAATGACCCATTTTCCCGACCTGGCACACTGTTCCATTCTATTAAACCTGAGCAAGGCCCTTATTTGTCTTTTTCCATTTGATGGTGCCAGGCATAACTTGCTGGCTGGGGAGTGTGACTACTACTAGGCCTCTTTGCCTGCTTCCAATCGAGGGTGGAGGACACCAAGCAACCTCGGGGTTCACCTGAGCATGCTTCTGGCGCTCCGAACTAAGGGGTGGCTCTCGCAAGCCCACACACTGTGCTCTCATAGCACCCACACTGTGCTGTCATAGCAACTACACTGTGCTCTCATAGCACCCATACTGTGCTCTCATAGCACCCATACTGTGCTCTCATAGCACCTACACTGTACTATCCTGGCACTAAAACCTACCGTGCTCTCCTGGCACTGAACCTACCGTGCTCTCCTGGCACTGAACCCGACGGTGCTCTCCTGGCACCTCTGACAGCCTTCACCTGCCAGGAACCCCCAAAGCCCTGGTGCCCTATTTCTCGACTCACCAACTTCCAATACCATGTCACACTACCAGCCAGTACCACCATACCTTGGCCTGCACCTACCCCTCGCAGTCCGCCTGCACAATAGAACAGCAGCCAGAATCTATGTCAAATCCTCGAGGTCCCCCTAACCTCCACTAACTTGGTTAAGAGACTCCTACCGACAGGGTACGTTGTTCGCACTCACTCTCCTCATTCGCACAATCACGCCATTCACCCAAACACTTGAGTCATTCATTCCACAGTGCCGCACACAGCCCACAACACCTTCCAACACCTTTCACGTTTATGTGAAAAAAAAAAACACACCAGACGCTCGGATACCACTTGGTCATCAAAGTTAACTGGTACACTTTTTCATCAAACTCCAACCAATTTGTCACTACGTCCGTCGTCCGCTGGCCTTCTCCATTTGCCCTCATTGTTTATTTCCAACAATTTAAACAAGACATCAAAATCTCTTCACGAGCCCCATGGAACCTCTGCATGGTTCCAACCAGGCATTTCAATCCTTCCTCAAACAAGGCACTCTTTGTCATCCACTTGTTTCAGGAGTGTTTAACACTCTGCCTGTGATCCCCCAGGCAGATGCCAGGCCCATCCCCATCTCCTTGAGATGATGGTCAACCTGTTGCAACCATGAGGCACGTGGTCGGCCCACTGGCCTCCTCCACTCATGAGACTCCCTCGCTGAGAGAATCTGGTGAGCAGGATCAGCATCAGGAAAACGAGCCACATGTCCATACAGCCGCAATTGACGCTCAAGGACTATGCAGGTAACAAATCTCATCCGAGTCTCTCTCAGCAACCGCTCGTTGGACACAAAATCCGACCAGCGATAGCCAAGGATTCTCCGAAGAGACCTGGTACCAAAGGAATTAAGTCTCCATCTCAGATCCTTGGTCAAAGTCCAAGTCTCGCACCCATAGAGCAAGACTGGAAGTACCAAGGACCTGAAGACTCGGACTTTCGTCCTCCCGCACAGGTACCGGAAGCGCCACACCCCATGATCCAGTGAATCCATGACTCCCCAGGCCCGACCCAGACGTCTATTGACCTCTGACTCGCAGCCAGCAGAGACATGAATATCACTGCCAAGGTAAGTGAATCTCTCCACGACCTCAACATCCTCACCTCAAACAGACACAGACAGGACAGCAGCATCCAAGATGTCACCGAAAGCCTGGATCTTAGTTTTGACCCAAGACACCCGTAATCCCAACGGCTCCGACTCCTCATTCAGCACCTCGAGGGCCCCCAAGAGAATGTCTAAAGTCTCCGCAAAGATGACTGCATCATCTGCAAAATCAAGGTCCGAGATCTTGACATTCCCAAACGATGCACCGCAACTTGATCTCTCTGACATCCTCCCTAGAATCCAGTCCATACAAGTGCTGAAAAGTGTGGGGGCAAGTACACATCCCTGACGAACTCCAGTAACAACTGGAAATAAGTCAGAGATGGTACCACCACACTTCACAGCACTCTCAGTACCAGAGTAGAGTTCAGACATCAGATCGATCAGTTTTGGTGGCACCCCACGAAGACCAAGAATCCTCCAGAGGACATCCCGATTCACTGAATCGAACGCTTTACAGAGATCAACATAGGCTGCAAGCAGCCCCTGCCGAAACTCTCGTCTGCGTTCGGTGAGGACACGAAGTGCAAGGATACGGTCAATCGTTGACCTCTTTGGTGTAAAGCCTGACTGCTCTGGACGCTGGTGCTCAAGCAGATGGTGGCGAACCCTATCAAGAATTATCTGAGCAAAGACCTTGCCCGGCACTGAGAGCAGCGTCACCCCTCGGTAGTTGTTGCAGTCTTGGCGATCACCCTTCCCTTTCCAGAGAGGGACAACAAGGCCCCTCTTCCAGTCAGTTGGGATGATGCCTGTGTTCCAAGCAGAGTACAAAACTGCATGCAACGACACGATGTGTGACCAGCACCCAGACCCCCCAAGTGTCCACTCAGCCTGTTCGCAAACTTCTCAGCTACTCTCTCATCCCTGAGCTTGGCAACATCCAGCCTAGGCTGGGATGGTACCATTCTCCAGGATTTAAGGTGCAGCTTTAGAGTTGCTACAACAAGCCTGTGGTCAGTATTGAGGAACTGAGCACTCCGGTAGACCCTGCAGTTCTGGATCATCCTCCAACGACTGTCAATGAGGACATGGTCAATCTCCTTTGCCACACCGCCAGCATTGGAATACCAAGTCCAGCGATGAGCTTGTGGGTGCTGAAACCATGAACCAGTCACCCTAAGTCCATGACTTCTTGCAAAGTCAAGGAACTTAGTGCTGTTCTGGTTCATAGTTCCTGACCCATGGGGACCAACACACACCTCATAACCATCCCTATCAGTTCCAGTCGATGCATTGAAATCCCCCAAGACTATAAGTGTATCTCGTCTGGGGCACTGATCAACCACAGACTCGAGTGTGGCGTAGAATGCATCCTTCACGGTGAGATCACTCGCCTCAGTCGGAGTATAAACAGAGACCAGGGAAATGACACCTAAGGAGTGGCAAATCCTTAATCTCATAATACGCTCGTTGACCGGTGTTACCTCTATTATCATTGGGGTCAGCTTATTGGGCACAGCTACAGCAACTCCTTGGGTATGGTAACCATCAGAGCGACCAGACCAATAGTAGGTGTAACCACCCACCATTATCTCGCCGCGGTCTCCGAACCTCAGAGAGAGCTGCAATCCCGATGTCCAAACGCTTGAGCTCAGATGATAACAGAGACAGGTGATCATCCTCTCTTAGGGATAGGACATTCCAGGCACCCACCCAAAGGGACTGCCTCAGGTTAACCCAAGGAGACCGCCGTCTGGTGGACGACACCTCAGCACCACTCCGACACACTCTCCCGCAATCTGACCCAGGGATGTTAACCCATGGTTTCCCTCCTATCATAAAAGATTGGGGGTCCTGAAGGCTTTGCCCCAATCCTGTCATCCGGTGAGCTGCCCTGCGAAGGGAAGCTGCACAGGAGGTACTCCTACAGAGTGGCTGTTCAGATTGTTTTGCGTTTTTGCGTTTTGCGGAATGAAGGGTTTTACAGTGGCCGGAGTGCAAATCCTGCCACCAACCTCCTAATAAGAAGTAGCCCAACTGCAGGAGGACGTCCGCAGACACAGTTGGGCACTAGATATGGATGGCCGTTGGCTCACAAGGAGCTCCTCCGCCCTTTGACAGGTTTTGTTTTTAATCCTGCTGGGTGTCCATATCCAAACACACTCCTCACAAGAAAACCTGGTGGGGGAGACGGTTTAGTCGCCGACAACCCGACCATGGAACAGGTTAGTACAGGTTTACATGGTACCTGTAGCAGGTCACAGATCGAGGGTTCTCCAGGGTTCACGGAAATCAGGTAAACCCCAATCGGTGGAACGGCCTCCTCCTCTTCTCCAGGGTTCACGGAAATTAGGTAAACCCCAATAAGGGAAGCGGTCTCCCCCTCTTCTCCAGGGTTCACGGAAATCAGGTAAACCCCAATCAGGGAAGCGGCCTCCCCCTCTTCTCCATAACTCCCTGAAGACAGATAAACCCCATTCAGCTAGCCAAACCCCTCGTGTTTTCAGAAATGTTTGAAGACCAAGTGACACACACCACTGCCACCCGCTACTCATCTGCACTCCACTCCAAAGTTCCTGTGAGGCTGATAGAGAAATTAGAATCCAATTTCTAAAGCCTGCTCCTGGATGCAGCACCTCCAACTCTGTAAGAACCCATGCGGAGCTGTCCATTCTGGTTTCCGTCCCCTGGCTCAAGCTCTGTCCTGGTGGCATTTCTATTTCCCCTTGCACCTCTAACTATTTTCCTATGTCACCACTCATTCCATGCTCAGGACTCCCACACACAGCAGGTTGCACACATTCCAAGGTTATGTGTTGACCTTCCACACATTCAACCTTGCCTGCGTACTGACCAACTGCCTCGCACTCCAGGGTTACATTCTCGACTGCCAGGTGAATACTCACACACGTTTCGCCCTCAGTAGCACACCACGGTGCTGTAGTCTGAACTGTGGACTCACAGCATTCATCCACAGGCACTCCACACACACATTCAGGGGTCACGCATACGTGCACCCCCTTGGACAGAGTCTCTTCATTAACATAAAATTCAATTTCTACCTTAAGCTCCTCATCCGCACCATGTAAGCATGTGCCCACATACCTGCTTCGTTCCAGAGTCACCTCTGTCCGGTCGCTTCTCTCCAGCAGGTTGCTCATCATTGATTTGCCACACTCCTCTGGGGCTGTCAGCTCCACATGCTGGACCTGTTTAAAATGTGTTTCATTCGTCAACAACCCCGTATGCTCCCTCAATGTCTCCTCCACCAGGGTTTGCTCTAATTGTGGTGTCATGCTATGAGTGATATCAATCAAGTTCCGCACCACAAACATTCCTCCCTGTGGTGATGCCACACATCCCATATTATTGTGCTGTTCTACTTCCTTGCTCCATTATATTTTCCATTCGAGTCGTTCTTCCTCTCTGAGCCTTTTGAGTTGTTCGTTATTTTTCCGGAGTTTTTCCATCTCCGCGTACTCCAACCTTGCTTTCTCCTCCTTTAGTTGGTTAATTTCAAATTCGTTTTCTTTTTGTTTTCTATCCCACCGTCTCTCATGTTCTTCATTCTCCAATCTCATCGTTTCCTTCAATTTGTTGATTTCCATTTCCTGTTTCATTCCTTGTTCTTTTTGTTTCTTATCCCACAGTCTCTCTTGTTCTTCCTTCTCCAATCTCATCGTTTCCCTCAATTGGTTGATCTCCCTTTCCTGCTTCATTCCTTGTTTTTTTTTTTTCTAATCCCACTGTCTCTCTTGTTCTTCATTCTCCAATCTCGTCGCTTCCTTCAATTTGTTGATTTCTTTTTCCTGTTTCATTCGTTGTTCTTCCAACATCTCCTCGCACTCCAACCTTGCTTTCTCCTTTAACTGTTTGATCTGCACAGTGTGGTTCCTTAATGTTTCATTCTCCGTTCTCTTTCTTTCCTCTCTTAACATCCTCAGCTTGTTTTATAATTCAGTCTCTTTGTTTTGGTGTTTCTGTAACTCTGAAGTTTTTTTTCCACAATTCCTCTCTCATCTCCGCACCTCTTTTGCATGCTTCCCTCCTCATTTCATCCATTTTATTACCGTATTCCTTGAGTCGTTCCAGATATTTCTCTGTTCCTTCGATTGTCTCTTCTTGGATTTCTCTTACCTAATTGCCTGTTCTTACCTTCCCCTTCAGTAGTTCCAATTCCAAATCGTGTTCCCGTTTTTCCATTTCCAGCTTTGTCTTCCATTCTTCTTCCAAGTTCTTCCTATCCCGAGAATTACTAATTTGCTCTTCTTTTATTCTTTCGTTCAGTTCACTCTTCTCTTGTTCCAACTCATGGGGACTCCACTCTACTTCCTTTATTTCCATTTCTTCCTGTAGTTCTTCAAACTGTCTTAACTTTTCCAACAATTCTTCCTTCCTTTGCTCCAGATATTTCTCTCCTCTTTTTATCTTCTGCTCTTGGCTTTCTCTTTTCTGATTGCCTGATCTTACTTCAGTTGTTTCAATTCCAAATCGTGTTCACATTTTTCCTTCTCGAGCTTTGTTTTCCATTCTTTCTCCAAGTTCTCCCTATCCTGGGATTTGCTCTTCTCATATTCCAACTGACGGGTAAACAACACTACTTTATTCTTTTCTCCACATCGTTCGTCGACTCTGTTGGCAAAGTCCTCTTTCAGCCACCGAATTTGTTTCTGTTCATCGGCCAATTGTTGTAATTGTTGTACCCCCTAGTACATATCATTTTTCTGAACCTCGTCTGCGTGCCATTGTACGTCGTCCAATTTCATTTGTACCTCCTTTATATAATTCTCATAACACCTCACCTGTTCCAAGGCATCCTCCAATTGTGTCTGAAGCTTGCCAATGTTCACGCAGTCGTCCTGCCTCGTCTGCCATGGCACATGCCGGATCCAGGTGGTTTGAACCGGTGGGTGGGAGCCTGTGCCTCGTGTTGTGCCGTTCATTGCATATTAATAGCCCACTCCCGCTTCATGTCGCGCCAAAGTCGAGCCGCGCCGCCATTTTGCGACTCCATTTTCTATATAATTTCCAAGTTTTACACCCCATCCGATCAAAATATAATCAAATTTCCGAGCCTCATTTTTTTTTCCTCGTGCCTCTCGTAACCAATGTTCAGGGTGAGCAATACACCAGAGGTCCAAATATCCCACTCCTGACTACCAAACTGTTATGGATCCGGGGTGGTGGGATTCTCACCCGACTCTTGGCGCCACCCTCACCACCGCCGTCTGTGGGGTTTATAACGCCGGCTGGCTCGGCAGAGGCCTCGGGTCACGCGTCTTCAATCGCGATACCAAAGTACCCCTGGACCTCACCAGTTGGGGAAATAGACCCCGGTTACAGACTGGTTTTGTCAGATGCCGAGAGTTTTCTGCCAGTCTGTAACCATTTTGTTTTTATATACTAATCGAACGGATCATTCCTCAAAGTGACACAAATTAATCCATAGCGGCAACTTCATACGAATCAGCCAGATATATTGGGGAACATCGGGGAACACAACACAAGCAAAACATTCACGACAATGTTTTAATTAATCTATAACCCGTTCTTAACTTGGGAACTACTGATTACGGGTTTCGAGGGGGTCCCTACCGATATATACCTTAAATAACATGCAGACAAGACATCAACAGCATGCAGACAAGACAAAGTACTTGGTGATGTTTCATGGATGAGAGGAAAGTGTCAAAAGCACGAATGTCGCTCGTAACAAGCCGATGTCCACGGATTCGAGCCCCCAAGCTCGAGCACGCCGCGTGGTTAAATGGCGCTCGCCTTCCTTTTTCGCACTGCACGTGGCCTCCGCGCGTTCTCACCCTGCGTAAGGTCGACGGCACAAGACCGTCAGATCAACGATGGGTTTCAGCTGGTTTCTCACAAGGTCCAGCATACAACTCCAGGCCTGGCCTCTTCACCAAGCCTCCTTCACGAAGCAGATCGCAGAAAGACAAAGCCTTCCCTGACACAACAGATCACGACTCCCACCAGTCATCTCTCATCCAGCGGAGGGCAGACAGACCTCCTGCATTCCTTTCCCTGCCCTTCCTTCGGCCCTGGCTTGCTTCTCCAGGCCACAGAAGGCAGACCCTGTGCGCCCAGGTCCAGTTTCTCTTCCGGAAGAATCACCACTGTCTCTCCTTCGTTCGCTCGCTTCCAAGCCACTCGCTCCTCCCCTTTGTTTCACTTCCTCTTTTGGCCACTCCTCCTCTGCCGACTGGGTGGGGCCTATCGTCCGGAGATTGGAAGGAAGAAGAGGAAGCTCTCATAACACCACCAATGCACAAACAAATAACAGCCTGTGACACCTCCCGGCACACATGCAACGTCCATTTTACCGAACAGGCTGGCTAAACATGCATTTTAATGGGGGATCTGAGCTAATCCTATATTTAGTAGCATACCAAGGGCCATTTCCAAAACAATATATATATATATATATATATATATATATATATATATATATATATATATATATATATATATATATATATATATATATATGTTGTTCTTCTTTCGGCTGCTCCCGTGAGGGGTCGCCACAGTGGATCATACATTATGATCCGCATACTGATTTGGCACAGGTTTTACGCTGGATGCCTTTCCTGACGCAACCCTGGTCGCCTCTTACGACACAGGGATAAGGATTGGGTTTCGCCATGATTCCGGGCTGCCCAACACCCTCTCATAGCGTGGCCCAGCGCAGAGCACCCATCCTCAAGCGATCCTCCAAACCAAGCTTCCGAATATCCGGATTACAGGCGCATGCCACTATGCCCGGTCACATATATGTATGTATATATATATATATATATATATATATATATATATATATATATATATATATATATATATATATATATATATTTCTTCTTCTTCTTCTTCTTCTTCTTCTTCTTCTTCTTCTTCTTCTTCTTCTTCTTCTTCTTCTTCTCCTTCTTCTTCTCCTTGTTTTGGCTGCTCCCGGGAGGAGTCGCCACAGCGGATCAACCGTCTCCATTTCGCTCTATCCTCCACATCTTCCACTGACACTCCAACCGCCCGCATGTCCGCCCTCACCGCATCCATAAACCTCTTTTTGGCCTTCCTCTTCTCCTCCAGCCTGGCGGCTCCATCCTCAGCATCCTTGTCCCGATATACTCTGCTTCCCTCCTGTGCACACGTCCAAACCATCTCAATCTCGCTTCTCTCACTTTGTCTCCAAGCCGTCCTACCTGCGCTGTCCCTCTAATATACTCATTCCTTATCCTGTCCATCCTCGTCACTCCCAACGAGAATCGCAGCATCTTTAACTCTCTCACCTCCAGCACCGATTCCTGTCTTTTTGTTAGCGCCATCGCCTCCAAACCATACAACATAGCTGGTCTCACTACCGTCTTATATACTTTCACCTTCACTCTTGCAGCTTCCCTTCTGTCACAAATCACTCCTGCAACTTTTCTCCAACCACTCCATCCTGCCTGCACTCTCTTTTTCACTTATCTACAACACTCTTCGTTACTTTGGACAGTTGATCCCAAGTATTTAAACCCATCCACCTTCCCCACCTCAACTCCTTGCAACCGCATCATACCACCACCCTCCCTCTCATTTACGCACATGTACTCCGTCTTACTCCTACTGACTATCATTCCCCTTTTCTCCAGTGCGTACCTCCACCTTTTGAGGCTCGCCTCAGCCTGCTCCCTACTCTCTCTACAGATCATGATGTCATCCGCGCACATCAGAGTCCATGGAGACTCCAGTCTGATCTCGTCCTTCAACCTGTCCATCACCATTGCAACCAGGAAAGGGCTCAGAGTCAATCTTTGGTGCAACACCACTTTAACCTTAAACCGGTCCGTCATTCCTACCGCACACCTCACCGCTGTCACACTGTCCTCATGCATATCCTGCACGGTCCTCACATACTTCTCCACCACTCCCGACTTCCTCATACAATACCACTACTCCTCTCTTGGCACCCTATCATAAGCTTTCTCTAAATCCACAAACACACAATATAACTAATTCTGGCCTTCCCTATACTTCTCCATCAACATTCTCAAAAGCAAACATCGCATCAGTGGTGCTCTTTTCTGGCATAAACCCATATTGCTGTTCACAAATCGTCACCTCTCTTCTCAACCAAGCTTCCACTACTCTTTCCCACAACTTCATGGTGTGGCTTAACAACTTTATCCCTCTGTAATTTCCACAGCTCTGCACATCACCCTTGTTCTTGAAAATCGGAACCAGTACATTTGATCTCCACTCCTCCGGCATTCTCTCACTTTCCAAGATTTTATTAAACAATCTGGTTAACAACCCCACTGCCAGCTCTCCAAAGCACTTGCATGCCTCCACTGGTATATCATCTGGGCCAACCGCCTTTCCACTTTTCATCCTCTTCATAGCAGTCCTCACTTCATCCTTACTGATCCACCCCACTTCCTGATTCACAATCTCCACCTCTTCCAACCTTCTCTCTCTCTCATGTACTTCATTCATCAGCTCCTCAAAGTACTCCATCCAGCTTCTCAACACACTCTTCTCGCTCGTCAGCATATTCCCATTTGCGTCCTTTATTACCCTGACCTGCAGCACATCCTTCCCAGCTCGGTCCCTCTGTCTTGCCAATCAGTATAAATCCTTTTCCCCTTCCTTTGTATCCAACTTTTCATACAACTCGTAATATGCCTTTTTCTTAGCCTTTGCCACCTCTCTCTTTGCCTTTCACCGCCACTCCTTGTACTCCTGCCTACTTTCTTCATCTCTCTGACTATCCCACTTCTTTTTCGCCAACCCCTTCTTCCTTATACTTTCCTGTACTTCCTCATTCCACCACCAAGTCTCCTTATCTTCCTTCCTCTGTCCAGATGTCACACCCAATACCTTCCTCGCGATCTCCCTCACCACTTCTGCTGTAGTTGCCCAATCATCCCACCCATCTTTACCACCATCCAACACCTGTCTCGCCTCCTCCCTAAATTCCACGCAACAGTCTTCCTCCTTCAGCTTCCACCATCTGGTACTTGGTTCAGCCCTCACTCTCTTCCTCAACCTCACCTCCAAAATCATCCTACAGACCACCAATCGATGCTGTCGAGTTACACTCTCCCCTGCCACCACCTTACAGTCTCTAATATCTTCAAGGTTGCATCTCCTGCTTAAGATGTAATCCACCTGTGTGCACTTTCCTCCACTCTTGTATGTCACACTGTGTTCCTCCTTCTTCTTGAAATACGTATTTACCACTGCCATTTCTATTCTTTTTGCAAATTCAATATATATATATATATATATATATATATATATATATATATATATATATATATATATATATATATATATATATATATATATATATATATATATATTGTTGTAGATTTCCCACCCGTCGGCGTGCGAACGACCGCGTCTAACCCGCTTCGCCCACCGAACGGACAATCCAGTCGCGGCTTTCCGGATCAACGCCGGAAACCAGCCACGGGTGTGTTTTTAACCACACCACAACCTTGTCCGCACTCGACCCGCGCTGCAGGGTCCGATCGCCAATTCTTCGATTTACCTAATTATTCGCACGGACAGGTTACCGAGAGATTGTACCTCAACGGGACCGCTTGGAAACGAGCTGCTTAAGCAGCCCGCTTCCTTTTGGGATAACCGAGCGTGGTATTATCGCGAAGTCCCGTTGGACCCGATCACTTTACCGGCTATTTAAAAACAAACTATATTCCGAGTGCAAGATGGGGCAGTTCAATGAGGGAATGGACGCAACAAACAGGTTTACATTCACTCAAGGACATTTATTATAATAAAGCACATATGCAATTAAACAAGGCAAAACACGTATGCAATTATACAAGCAACAAAAGCACGACAAAAGAACTACAACCGTCTACTTCTTATGTACAGTCACTTGCACTTAGCAGCAGTTCCTACTTATTAGACGGGCCCACGGACACACGAACGCACACACACACCCAATAAATGGTGGCAGAGCCTTTAATGATGAGCTCCAGCTCGGAGGACAGGTGAGCTGAAATTCAGAGCCCATCTCGAACCTCTCCACCTCGTGTGGTCTTCAAGTTGTTCGGACCCGGGCTCCAGCGAGAGCGAGCTGGATCTAATCGCCGTGAACCGCGAATCCTCCCGCGCTTCTCAACATGTGCTGGTGAGACGAGGCGCCGATCCTTCGCGTATCGCTTCCCCGAGGAATCACCTCCACGAAGAGGTCGATGAGTCGCACCAAGCCGGGAACCAAAATGGAGAACAAAGAGCTCCATGAACCAAGAAGAAGAAGAAGCCACCACTCGTAGCTCGAGTCGAGTAACCGGCTTAACTTCCTTCCAAGGCAAAGCTGCTCGAAGCAAAAAGCTCTGCTGAGCCAAGCAGAAGCCGAAGCTTACTGAGCCAGCTGAAGCAAAAAGCTTCCGAAGGCCTCAACCCTCACGCAAGCCAAGCAAGACCTGACGGTCTGCTGTACGACTACTCTCAACTCCCTTCTCCAACTCTGCCCCACGAACCAAAGAAAAGATCTCCTCTTATCCTTCTCCCGCCCTTCCCCCGCTCCCGGCGTGACTCATGACTCATGCCCTCGTGCTCCATCCCCGGCTCAGCCTTCGGTGGGAGGGAGTTGCTGACATCATGAGTCATGGATGGCAGGGTTCTTCCTCTTCGCAGAAGAGGGGGAGGGATGTCTCAATTGTTCGTTCCCTAACTATTAAATCGATCCGCAGTGCATCTAATCGATTTCTGAACATTTAAACAATGAAAGTTGAGCTATCTCGGGAACAAGCACTTATCGACATAGCTGACTAAAGGAACCTGTATGTTGTGTGCAATCGAATTCCAAATTCGTAACACGACCCCCTCCCCTTTTTACAGACTCGTCCCGAGTCGTCAAATTTTCATGTGACCAGCATGTGTAAGTTTTCCCCTAATACGTTCTACCTTCGGATCCCTGAGTGCGATATTTCTTGATACGTGTCCCAAAAATAAATAACCTAATGCGCTGCGTTACTAACTAAACAAACTCTCAGACTCATTCGGACAACTTAACTAAAATTACCGGCGCTAAAACAAACATGCAGGTGAGGTTCCACGTATTTCCAATTTTCACTCAACTTATCCATTATGTAACCATGGCCCAGGACCTGTGATCTGTGAAAGGGAAATGGTAAAAGTCATTTCAAAGTTCATTGATGCAGGGGAATGGATGGAGATGGTAGCAAAACACAAATGAGCGTGATGGATGCATGGGCTGCCTGCAGGGCAGTCCTTGCAAAACTGGATGGTCCTGGCACACATGGTGATGGATGGACACACACACACACACACACACACACACACACACACACACACACACACACACACACACACACACACACACACACACACACACACACACACACACACACGGGCAAATGCAAACAAGGGCTAGCAGGCATAGGGTCATGGTAGAGGCAGGCAAACGAGGCATGGCAAGGCAAGTCCATGCAGAACAGGCGGCTGCAGCAAAACAGGCCGGCAAAGAAGCTGGCCGGCCTCTGGTGTGGTTCCATCAGGTCTGGAGGGAGTGCGATGGCGCCGGCCGCTCTGAAGGCGGGCTCAGACCTCGCCTGCTGTTTCGCACCACTCTATCGCCTTTGCCTGTCTCTGTCCATACCCACTCCCTTAATTTGCCACAAAACACAACAAAATTTCGCACCTCTATTTTTATTATTTTTATTTCCCTTTTATAATTGTCTCCCAAACCCCCTTTATAGTCATTGTCTGGCTAAACTATCCTGTCAACCTAGCCTACTCCCAACCCCTACGTTCCCTCTCTGGAGGGGAATAGGGAGAGACTAGCGTCCTGTCTCGAGGCCCAACAAAGCCTCAGAATGGCCTCGTCAGAGTTCAGCAATCTACCAAGGTGAGTCCAGTGGCCTACAACGAGCGAAGGGATGGATGGTGCGAAGGGGTACATCTAACTATCCTAGCATTCATTAAACTGAAACTACCCCTGAGCTTTCCAAAAACGCCTCCTCACATTTTAAAACTATCGGTTCTAAAAACCATGATTCCCATCACCTGTGTTGGTGTCCATTCTAAATTTGGGCCTTGCCCTCAAATTTTCATTCGTGCCCTCGCACAATTTCCTGGCTGGGCAGTGTGGCTCAACTGTCAGGAACTCCCCCTCTGCCGAACTCTAACCATGGCACCCCCAGGCCCGCAGGCTGCCTTCGAGCCAAGCTGCTCCCTACAACACGGGGGGGGGGGTTGCCCTCTCTGGCATTGCCCCCCTCCGATGCCCACGTGGCGTGTTGATGCCCCGGGTCCCTTTCTGAGGGTCGCCCGTACCCACTACACTGCCCATGCGGCATTCTGGCGCTACAGGTCCCGTTTCCGACGGGTCGCCCGTACCCACTACACTATCTCGGCCCCTCTTGGGCCCTTGGTCTACTCTGGCCGACTGGTCGGGTGCCTGGGGTGCCGACTAAACAAAACTCACCTTTCCACAGCAACGGTCCCAGCTGGTCCATGAACTCCTGCACCCCTCCAAACGGGTTTCGTGCCTTCTCTCGACACCAACAACAAAACGACCTCCTGTTCGTAAATTTGAATAACCCACTCGCAAACATTAAACTGACCCCAGGGTCACTTGGGTGGGAATCACTCCTACCCCCAACCAGTCATTCGCACCATGCATACCACATTCGCTCCACTCGCACATTTGAGCCCACTGTCCCACACTCTTTCCTCACACACTTTCCATTTCGCAACTCACACCAACACTCCACACTCCCATCCTTCTCAATGAATCCCCTGACTAACTCGTGCTCCCTCGTCATCCCTTATTCTCATGCATGTTCCATTTACTCTGCGTAGCTAAACTCCGTCTCCACTACACATTTCCAGTCTGTCCATGTCTCCGAAAATCCAAAAAATTCCCATTTCCTAAATCTGAACTAAAATCCCTCTCACGAATCCATTTCACGGGCTCCATGAGGACTTGTCCCTGCCCCATGAAGCCGGTCTAACTATCGCTAACCCATCCCCCTAACTAGTAGTTCCTGTGCCCCCAAGACAGAGGGGTCTTCCACCCCTTGCCCAGGGAATCCTGTTCACCCGAAGCGAGGCTTGCTTTTTTTAATTTTTCCATGCGCACACCAGCGCGGCAACTCGCAACCTGCGCTCTTTCCCCGTGACGTCATGGCAGCTGTTCGCGTTTCTCGCACCTCGTCCCTTATCGGATGGCACCATCCGGCAGGGATTTCCCTTCTGCCAGATTCCAACCCTGCAGCCACGACGTCACCCTACGCATCAAAAACAAGCCTCGAGTTTCGAGGGGTTCCCCACGCGAACACATGTGCTCTGCTCATCGGAGCTTCACACACATGCCCGCCTGGAGAATCCATTATCCAGCCTACCTTCTGTCCGTCCGCGGGATCGGCTAATCCACGGCGTGCGTTTACGGACCAGGCTTCACTCCCGCAGGCACGCACGTGGCGGCCTTGAGCGTTTCACGGCACGGACCCCGCGCGCTGCCGTGCAAACCCGGCACGGTCCCCAATGCAGCTACGGCTGCTACTCGGCCTTTGTCCACCGTCAGGCACCGTCTCCGTCGCACTCTCGTGCACAAACTTCCACGTGCCACGACGCTCACACACCTCGCCATGACACTCGGACATGCGGTTGCATGTTCGCGCATGCCAACCGCCATCTCCCTCACATACAGCACTCTCACACACGCTGTTCCTTCCACCCTCGGTGTTTCTCTCACACACTCTGAAACCACACATGCTGTTTCCTTCGCACACTCTGTTCCTTCCACACTCGGTGTTTCCTTAACACACGGCGTGCTGGAAGGCAAGCATGTCGGCACACTCGCTACCAGGCACACCATATCACTCACATACGTGGTTTCCCTCACACACGGGGAATCGCTGACACACGCCATAACACTCATGCTATGAGTGCTTTGCAGCACGCATTTCGGCTCACTCGTACACACACACACACACACACACACACACACACACACACACACACACACACACACACACACACACACACACACACACACACCGGGACGACCACGCTGGGGATTTGCATCACCACAAGGGTTCCTGGGGCCTCCATACCCCCCAGCTCCGCGTGCACACATTCACAGCACTCACCCCCTCTACCTCGCAAGGCTCGACCGGACTCACCTAATCGCGATCCGCCTCAAGGGGGCACATTTCCTCCTTTCGTTCCTGAAGGAGGCTATCCTGCTGCTTGCATCGGGTCCCAACACATTCCTCAAGCTCAACCCCATTGTCCCTCACTACCTCCATGTGTGTGTGTGTTTGTCCTTTGTGTCGTCCACTTCACCCCTCTCTCCTCTATCTCCCGTGTCTCTGTTATTTCTATTTCCTGCGTCTCCGTCGTTGTCACCGCTACCTCCATTATTATTTCCTTTTCTTCCTCGTTCCATTTTCCTTCCCATTTGAGTCGTTCTTCCTCTCTGAGCCTCTTTAGTTGTTCATTATCTTTTCGGAGCTTTTCCATCTCTGTGGACTCAAATTTTGCCCTCTCCTTGAGTTGGTTAATTTCAACCTCGTTTCCTTTTTGTTTTCAACTCCACCGTCTCTCATGTTCTTCATTCTCCAATCTCATAGTTTCCTTCATTTTGTTGATCTCCCTTTCCTGTTTCATTCGTTCTTCTATCTGTTTCTTATTTCACTGTCTCTCTTGTTCCTCCTCCAATCTCATAGTTTCCCTCAATTGGTTAATCTCCCTTTCCTGTTTCATTCCTTGTTCTGTCACGATCTCATCGTACTCCAACCTTGCTTTTTCTTTCAATTGGTCAACCTCAAATTCATGTTCTTTTTGCTTTTTATACCACCGTCTCTCTTGTTCCTCATTCTGCAATCTCGTAAGCTTTTTTTTTCTAATTCCTCTCTTACCTCCTCACACTGCAAGCTTGCTTTGGCTTCCAACTGTTCGATCTGCATAGTGTGGTTCCTTAAAGTTTCATTCTCCATTGTCATTCTTTCCTTTCTTAACATCCTCAGTTAGTTTTGTCTGTCTCTCTCTCTCTCTCTCTCTCTCTCTCTCTCTCTCTCTCTCTCTCTCTCTCTCTCTCTCTCTCTCTCTCTCTCTCTCTCTCTCTCTCTCTCTCTCTCTCTCTCTCTCTCTCTCTCTCTCTCTCTCTCTCTCTCTCTCTCTCTCTCTCTCTCTCTCTCTCTCTCTCTCTCTCTCTCTCTCTCTCTCTCTCTCTCTCTCTCTCTCTCTCTCTCTCTCACTCTCTCTCACTCTCTCTCTCTCTCTCTCTCTCTCTCTCTCTCTCTCTCTCTCTCTCTCTCTCTCTCTCTCTCTCTCTCTCTCTGTGTTTCTGTAACTCGGAAGCTTTTTTTCCTAATTTCTGTCTCATCTCCACACCTCTTTCACATTCTTCCTCCAAGTTTTTCCTATCCCGGGAGATACTAATTTTCTCCTCCTCCTTTCTTTTATTCAGTTCGCTCGCCTTTTGTAACAAAAACCCATGCAACCGATCTACTTCCATCGTTTCCCTATGTCGTTCCTCGACTGTGCTGGCTAATTCCTCATTCAGCTCCCAAATTCGTTCCTGCACATCGGCCAATTGTTGTGACTCCCCATGAACACAATCCTCCTGAACCTCGCCTGCACACCACCGTATCTCGTCTAATTTAATGGCAAACGAATGCAATTCTTTTGTATATTTCTCACCACACTTCCACTCCCCCAAGGCATTCGACACTTGTTCATGAAGTTCGCCCATGTATGCGCCGGCGCCCTGCCTCACCTGCCATGCCCACGTGGTTTGAAACGGTGGCTGGGAGCACACGCCTCGTGTCGTGCCGTTCGCTGTGCTATTAATAGCAGCCCGCTCACACCTCGTTCCGCGCTGAGGTGCGATCACGCTGCTATTGTGCGACTCCGTTTGACAGCAAAGTTCGTGCTCAGTGTATGAGGGTGAGCGCCCCCACTGATAATAATTGGTGGTGGGGTTATAAAAAGAACTGTCCCGGGCCATGGATCCTACATCAAAACACATTTCTAATCCACCCTGTCCCTGTTCGCCTTGAAATGCCATCTTGCTTCTCGGAATAAATTTTTAAAAAGCCCGTTTTTGGGTGGGGGGGGGATGGATGGTCGCTCTGCACACCCTTCATCCGATTCCCGTTAATTTGGTTGGAGGCGGGATGGATTGGAATCCCACTCCTGACACCAGTCTTGTAGATGTCCTGCCTGTCGGCGTGCGAACGACCGCGTCTAACCGATTGCGGTCGCTTCGCCCACCGAACGGACAATCCAGTCGCGGCTTTCCGGATCAACGCCGGAAACCAGCCACGGGTGTGTTTTTAACCACACCACAACCTTGTCCACACTCTACCTGCGCTACAGAGTCCGATCGCCAAATCTTCGATTCACCTAATTATTCGCACGGGCAGGTTACCGAGAGATTGTACCTCAACGGGACCACTTGGAAACAAGCCGCTTCAGCAGCTCACTTCTTTTTGGGATAACCGAGCGGGGTATTATCGCGCAGTCCCGTTGGACCTGATCACTTTCCCGGCTATTTAAAAACCAACTATATTCTGAGTGCAAGATGGGGCAGTTCAATGAGGGAATGGTGCAACGAACAGGTTTACATTCACACAAGGACATTTATTATCATAAAGCATGTATGCAATTAAACAAGGCAAAACACATATGCAATTATACAAGCAACAAAAGCACGAAAAAAGAACTACAACCGCCTACTTATTATGTACAGTCGCTTTCACTTAGCAGCAGTTGATACTTATTAGACGGGCCCACGGACACACGTACGCACGCGCGCGCGCGCGCGCGCACACACACACACACACACACACACACACACACACACCCAAGAAATGGTGGCAGAGGCCTTTA
>NC_140965.1:121040140-121060140 GCF_056783735.1 Eptatretus burgeri | reverse complement strand
GTTCCTGCTGGTTCTGCTCGGTACCTGGCTCTTGGCATACCTCATTCTTGGCATCTCTGGTTCCTGGGGGTGATGACGTGACGTCGATTTGTGTTTGAGCCTGTTTGCAGGTGGGTGCACGGCGAGGCAGGGCACTGGCAGCAGACCACGGCACGCTCACACATTTTGGGACATTTTCTGAGACACGACGACTTCTGCCTTGGTAAGCCGAGACCGGATTTATTTCCCCCCTGAATGATCTGCTGGGTACCCATGTCTCGTGTTTAATTGTCAAGTAAGGCATAGTGATAAGTATCTGCTCTTTGACTATTATTCTACAACTGTTTGTTGAATTCTTTCTTCGTTTGAGATTATTTTGATCGATTTGAATTCATTTATTTACACCACAAGGAAATAAAAATTCTTCAGTTTATTTATCTTTCTTTATAATAAATTCCATGTTGATGTTTCAACCTGTCCATGCTTGTCATTTTCTTCCATTGATCCAGCATTGCCCAAACTGAGATAGACTGGGAGGTAATTACCAAACTAATTAACCTGCCATAGTCGGCGTGCACCAGCGGTAAATGCTCGGCCGCCCTAAGATCTAATCAAGAAAAGATTGATGCATTGCAGAGGGCGTGTTCCCCGGTCAGGAGGCCACGTGACCTCTAGTTAAATGGCAAATTAGGCAGTAGACACTGGAATTCATGATTAACTGATTGGCATTCGTGGTTGTTAAGCAACCTACCGTACCACAAAGTTAATTGTGAGCGGTGGCCCCAGGTCCAGTTCTTCCAAGGAGAAACAAGGATTAACCCCCTCATAATACACTCGGTACGCATGGCCATAGCAATATTTAAGAGAAAATAGCAGAGATGTCAAGTCATTTGAGCCAAGTCTCAAGTCAAGTTTCAAGTCTTTGAGGGCAAGTCTCAAGTCAAGTCTGTCGTATTACTTCAACTTGTGTAAAGTCCCACATTTACTTATAAACCTTGAAGTACAAGCACGGATGGAATTGACACAGAGCTTCATTTGTTGCAATGTATATTCTGAAAAGCTGTTCAACTCAAGTTTTTATGTCAACTTCATACAGTGGACATTTTTGTTTTGTCCCAGCAAAAACTAAATTTGTTAAATTTACTTCTAATATCTAGTTCTTCAGTTAATTTATTGAACATATGCACCTCCTTACCTCCTTGAACATATGTACATGAGATGAGTCAGTAACCTCAGCTTGTGTATAAATGATTTACACAGAGAATCAAAGTATTCAATGTGCAATGGTACAGGAGATTTTAATCATTTACTTGTATATTTATGATGAGCTTTAAAATGAAATGTACGACTCATGAACTTAAATGGTTGTCTTTTAACATAAACTGTACTTTTTATGTTTTCCTTTTTAAAAAGACAAGTGGTGATAAAATTCACAATTATTGATGAAGTTTGAATAATCAAAGTCAACTGACATATTTGAGTCATCACAAAATCATTTTATTGTGTTGGGACATGCATGGGGTTTCCGAACAGAGGCCAATTTTCCCTGACTCGGCATGAATGTTAATGGTCTGAAGAAAGTAGTTTCCCACGTTGGTAAGACTCCTGCTTGCCACTTCAAAATGGTGTGCTTTATGCTGTCTGGAGAGTGGACACTCCCTTTAACCTTTGTGGTGAATGGGATGCGACCCGGCGCCGTGAATGTTGGTGTGCTGCACATGTACACGGACACGGTATATGGGGTCATTGACCGAACCGTGCACACGGTCTCAAGTCCGAGACTGAAAATAATTTACCATTTATTACACCCTGTTATAATTCGATGTTCATTCAACTATTCTTTGCAAATATTGCCAACAAGTCATAATAAACTCAAGTCACAAGTCCCCAGACACCACGTCCCAAGTACCAGTCTCAAGTCAAGTTTGTCAGGTCTGAGTCAAGTCACAAATCACAAAATTTTGCGACTCAAGTCCAAATCATCGATTTGAATCACTAACTCTGGAAAATAGACAAACCAACATCCTGTATGCATTATGACATTTGAATGTGTGATCCCTCATCCTGAGTGATGTTTTCAGATGGAGGGACCAAACAGCCAATGCGTTTGTTTTGAGGACTTGGCTCACGATGCTGGGAACTTAAGTTAAAATCCCGTTTACTGTGTTGATGTGTCCATTGTCGACGACTGTATTATAAATCAATGTAATAAAATTATAAATGTTGTCTCCTGATCTGCATTTCCTGCAAACAAAATTCAAGTTCTTGCATGATCGTGAGATACTCAAAAAAGAAAATTCTCAGCGGATTTGTTCTCCTGAATTTCAATCACTTTATTGGGTGCAAAGATCCATATTCATTTGAAATGATTTCATGATAATGTTTTAGCTTTGTAGGATTCTTTCGAGAATGAAAATGATGGTGACAATAATAATAATAATAATAATAATAATAATAATAATAATAATAATTAGAGTGAAGTCGATGGCATGCCATTGCAAAATCTGCACGCTTCCCACCTTAAGCAAAGTTGAAAGATTTGAAAAAGTTCCACCAGGAATGACCCAATATCAAATTTTGAGTTAAAATACATGATTCCTGTTTTGACCCTGTGACACTGAGGAATGAACTGGAGGTCAAATCCAAAAATTGTTACACATTCCATGCATCCACCAATGTTGATTGCATATACAACGGTTCATTCAAAAAAAATTTCAATGTGCCCATAATTGCAATTTTCGGTATTTGACATTTTGACCTCAAATCAGGAGGAGATTGGGACCTTACTCTGTGCAGAGCGTTGGTGCTGCTTAGGCAGTCTCCTTGGCTATTGGGCACAATCCTGGATGGGTCGCCACTCCGACAGCATCAGGGGAAGGACAAAACTACCAAGTTTGGTGAATTTCTGCCCGACTGTTTAGGAGGAGATAGCGTGATGGATGAACAGACAGATGAGTGTGCCAAGTCTGGTTAAAATATCTTGTGTGGTTCATAAGTTACTGCAGTAAAAGATTTCAATTAAAGGGCACTTGAATAATAAGACGTCTCATAATATAGATGGCAATAATATTATTGATTGTTTTTGCATTTTTACATGTTTTAAGTGATTTCCACCCCCCCCAAAAAAAAAAAAATTGTTAGAGAAGAAAAAAAAATTTTGAAGAAAAAAATTTTTTGAAAAAAAAAAAAGAAGAAAAAAAAATGGCAATAATATATTGAACACGTATTGAGCTGGATGTATTGAAGGGCAGCCACTGTGCATTTGTGCCACAGGACTTCCACTCAGTTTAGTGGTGTGGATATGACTTGATGATGCTATGCTGTTGACATGCTCTCTGTTTCTATTTTAACTATTGTCAGAGCAGTAGTTCCTGTTTGAGTATACCTTGGCTCTCACTCCAAAGAAGGGCCAACACCTGAACTGACAGCTTTGCTTTGTTTACCATTATGGTTTGCAAACCTTTGTCAAACTCAATTGATAAAAGCTCTCATTCAAACTGTTCACGGACACAGACCAACACCAGCCGAGACAAAGTCTAGTATTCCTCTGTTTCAGCAATGTAGTTGGGGTTACATTCCCAACCTGACAATAAACTGTCATTGGTGTTTCCCAGTCAGGTGCTGAATCAATGAGTGTGCTGATAATGGCAAGCGACATCAAGTTGGGTACTCTCCTGCTAACAATGCCTGGTGAATTTCAAAAATCCTTCGATGTCATTTGCAAATAGCATTAGATATGGGCTGTTTCACAATGAGGGTACCAAGTTTGTCTCACAACCACTAAAAATTCAAACTCAATATTTTAATTTTTTTATTTCTCCAAATCCAACATTGTTATTTACAATACTAAAATCCAAATTTTTGGAGCATCTGAATGAACATTTCTTATTAAATATAATACCCCAAGGATGTTAGGAGAGTATTTTTTAAACTACAACAGTCATTAATACAATTCAACGATAACCACAAAATAACAACACTATCAAACTTCAGTGGTTTCTATATGTTCCACAAGTATTATTCCATTACTGGAATTATGATTCAGTATACAAATGAAGTATATTTGTAGAAATATCAATAAAAGACTGAACAAAATTTCAAATATCCAGAAAAAAGATATGTTTTAATTACCAGTCACTAATAGCACTGCATATGATGGAATTTAGCAGAAAATTTTAAAACGACATGTACTTTTCTACATATTCTGAAAACTTACTAATTTATCTCTGAAAATAAGTTTACCACAACAATGAAAAATATGAAGAAAATCACATATTTCTTCCATAGAGGACATACTTTTTTGACATGAAGCAATACATTCTGTACAATATATAACTGCAAAGTAATACATTTATCTTATAATGCCAATACAAAATACACCTAGTAAGTGAATCTAGACGGGATTTTGACACTTTTTAAAACCGGCTGTATCATTTAGCCCAACGGTTTCTAAAGATCCGATAACTTTGAGATGTATTAGTATTCAGACATTTATTGAATAATATATTTTATTTTATTTAGTAATAGAATTTAAAACTACGTATATGCAAAATAGGACCTGTCCTTAAAAATACAGCAGTTTATTCCATACAGTAAAAGTTTCTCAGCATGTTAGATATCATTTGGAAATTCCCCAAAATGCTTCCGGAGAGGACATTTTTTACATGGACATTCAATCAGTGTTGTAACAAGATAAATTACATTAATGTAAATACCTTTTACTGATAATGGATATTCATGACCATGTCAACCTTACAAAACATCAAAATTTATAGCCAGCAAGTAGTTTCCTTATAACTCGTGGCAGTTTAGGTGTTTCCGGAGAGGACACATTTTTGACGGACACATGTAAGGCAATCATGTGTGCAGGCCATGTAAATAGAAGGTTATTGGTTACACTCAAACTTTGTAGCATAATATCAGTGCAGGTATATACACACTTGGTAAAACACACAATCAACTTTTAAAAAGACCCTTTATTTGTATAAAAAAATTCTTCTACAATATGCATTTCCGGAGAGGACATTTTTTGACGGACGAACGGTGGGACATATTTATTGAGGGTGAAAGAAATATTCATAATCTGAAATGAATAATATGTTGTGGACAAAGTACAGAAGAGGTATTAAATTGATGCAACGACAAATAAAAGTCCCAATTTCTGCTTGTATTTGTTTATACACTGTGAATGCAGTGTACCTGGAGAAAATGAGACAGCTATTTGTCAAAAAAAAAAAATGGCAATTTTTATGCCATTCTGCCAAAAATTGACATTTTTTGTCAAATAAAAAGTGGTCCAAGTTATGCCATCACTAGTAACAACTACTGGCCCTAATGAAAGAGATACTACAGCCTCTCATTTAGCTATTTAGTATGCAAGGGTACAAAATACCAGAAATGACCATGACTGTGAAACAGCCCATATCTCAGGCATCCTTACCTTCCTGCCTCAGCCACAACCACCAGGAAGAGAAAAGTATATTTATTCTAAAAGTACTGTACTGCATGGGAAAAACAGTAAAAACTAGAGGGGGAGCACTCGGTAGAGTGTAAAACCTCCGCCGCCAATACTGCTGGGTCAGTCAAGTGAACCTTATATCTTATTCATTAAATATGATGTCAACAGTGCTGACAGTTATAGTTCTTTTCTCCAACATTTTTTTTTTTGGGGGGGTCAGAAATCGCTTAAAACATGTAAAAATGCAAAAAAAAAAAAAAAAAAATCGAAATTTTGTTGAAAAAAAAGTTGCAAAACTTTTTTCTCTAACAATTTTTTTTGGGGGGGGGGGGTTGGAAATCACTTAAAACATGTAGAAATGCAAAAAAATTCTCTATTTTTTTTGGGGGGTAACAATTTTTTTGGGGGGGTTGGAAATCACTTAAAAGATGTAAAAATGGCCCAAAAATTTTTTTTCTCAATTTTTTTTTGGGGGGGTTGGAAATCACTTAAAATATGTAGAAATGCAAAAAAAAATTCTATATTTTTTGGGGCGGTAACAATTTTGGGGGGGTTGGAAATCACTTAAAACATGTAGAAATGCAAAAAGAAAAAAAAATTCTTTTTGGGGGGGTAAAAAATTTGGGGGGGTTGGAAATCACTTAAAACATGTAGAAATGCAAAAAAATTCTCTATTTTTTTGGGGGGGTAACAATTTTTTTTGGGGGGGGGGGTTGGAAATCACTTAAAATATGTAGAAATGCAAAAAAAATTTTCTCGAACAATTTTTTTTGGGGGGGGTAACAATTTTTCGGGGGGTTGGAAATCACTTAAAACATGTAGAAATGCAAAAAAAATTCTATATTTTTTGGGGACGGTAACAATTTTGGGGGGGGTTGGAAATCACTTAAAACATGTAGAAATGCAAAAAAGAAAAAAATTCTTTTTGGGGAGGGTAAAAAAAAATTTGGGGGGGGGGGTTGGAAATCACTTAAAACATGTAGAAATGCAAAAAAAAAAATGTTTTTTTCAAACAATTTTTTTTGGGGGGGGGACCAAGTCCCAAATTTAATGGCATGATCCGTGGACCATACCTAACCCCCCCACCAAGTTTCGTCGAAATCTGTCGAGGAGTTTTTCCATAATACTGTTCACAAACAAACAAACAAACAAACAAACAGAAAAGGGGTGAAAACAGTAACCTCCATCCATCTTCGAAGATGGCGGAGATTAAATGGAGGGGGAGCACTCGGTAGAGTGCAAAACCTCGCCGCCAATACTGCTGGGTCACTCAAGTGAACCATATGTCTTATTCATTAAATATGATGTCAACAGTGCTGACAGTTACAGTTCTTTTCTCCATTTTTTTTTGGGGGGGGAGGGGAGGGTTGGAAATCACTTAAAACATGAAAAAATGCAAACCCCAAAAAAATCGAAATTTTGTTGAAAAAAAAGTTGCAAATTTTTTTTTCTCGAACAATTTTTTTTGGGGGGGGGCGGGGGGTTGGAAATCACTTAAAACATGTAGAAATGCAAAAAAAATATTTATTTCCCTTTTTGTGGGGTGGTAACAATTTTTTTTGGGGGGGGGTTGGAAATCACTTAAAACATGTAAAAAAAAATTTTTTTCTCAATTTTTTTTTTGGGGGGAGGGGGCGTTGGAAATCACTTCAAATATGTAGAAATGCTAAAAAAAAATTTTCTTCTCGAACAATTTTTTTTGGGGGGGGGTTGGAAATTACTTAAAACATGTAAAATGCAAAAAAAAAATTTCTCAATTTTTTGGGGGTTGGAAATCACTTAAAACATATAGAAATGCAAAAAAAAAATTCTCTATTTTTTTGGGGGTAACAATTTTTTGGGGGTTGGAAATCACTTGAAACATATAGAAATGCAAAAAAAGAATTCTCACAATTTTTTTTTTTTTTGGGGGGGGGGGTTGGAAATCACTTAAAACATGTAGAAATGCAAAAAACATTTTTTTTGGGGGGGGGGTTGGAAATCACTTTAAACATGTAGAAATGCAAAAAAAAAATTCTCTATTTTGGGGGGGGGGTAACAATTTGGGGGGGTGGGAAATCACTTAAAACATGGAGAAATGCAAAAAAAAAATTCTCTAACAATGTTTTTTAGGGGGGTAACAATTTTTTTTTGGGAGGGGGGTTGGAAATCACTTAAAACATATAGAAATGCAAAAAAAAAACCCAAAAAAAAAATCTTTCTCCAACAATTTTTTTTTTGGGGGGGGACCAAGTCCAAAATTTAATGGCATGATACTTGGACCTTACCTAACCCCCCCACCAAGTTTCGTCGAAATCCGTCGAGTTTTTCCGTAATACTGTTCACAAACAAACAAACAAAAAACAATGTCACCCGCAGGGTGACCCGTATCTTGCCAAAAGGTGACCACGTGTGACTTCTTTAAAGTCACACTGAGGTGAACATAGCTGCTATCCACCAGGAGCGACTCCTTGAGGAATATCTGCCTATGAGAGATTCCGATGAGAATCGTTCTACAGAGTAACCATGAAAAATATGCTTTTGCCTCATAACGTCACAAAATGACATCATAATGTCTCAAGCTTCACATATCTAGAAAGCACTCATCGAGGTGTTCAATTTGAGGTACTACACGATATGGTTCCTAAAACTTGAAAATTTGACATTGGGGTCAAATATGTTTGACCTGAGGCGCGAACCATGAAGGTCAAGGCCAATCGCCACCAAAAATTAATCAGCTGAGCGCCAGACCATGAACTGTATTCCCATGAAGTTTGAAGACGATCCGATCAAAATTACTCAAAAAATAAGGGTTTCATCGACTCCCCCTGATTTGCGCCAAAGTGACGATGACCTTTGACCTTGACCTTCAAAATTTTGTGCACTGAAAGGGACCTCTATAGGGCTCTGATATGCGAAGTTACAAAAATCTCCAATGATAACTGTGCTCTGCAGAATTTTTTATACGTGATTACAGACAAACAAACAAAAAAAACAAACAAAAAAAAACATACAAGCTGACTAACATATCTTGCAAAACCTTCGTTTTGGCAAGATAACAAACGAACAGAAAGGGGTGAAAACAGTAACCTCCATCCATCTTCGAAGATGGCAGAGGTTAATTACTGCGTGGTATAATACATGCCAAGAGATTTCTTCAGTGGCACAGAATCTGGAGAGATAGGGAGATAGGGAGATTGGGAGAGAGAGAGAGAGAGAGAGAGAGAGAGAGAGAGAGAGAGAGAGAGAGAGAGAGAGAGAGAGAGAGAGAGAGAGAGAGAGAGAGAGAGAGAGAGAGAGAGAGAGAGAGAGAGAGAGAGAGAGAGAGAGAGAGAGAGAGAGAGAGAGAGAGAAAGAGAGAGAGAGAGAGAGAAAGAGAGAGAGAGAGAGAGAGAGAGAGAGAGAGAGAGAGAAAGAGAAAGAGAGAGAGAGAGAGAGAGAGAGAGAGAGTAAGAGAGAGAGAGAGAGAGAGAGAGAGAGAGAGAGAGAGAGAGAGAGAGAGAGAGAGAGAGAGAGAGAGAGAGAGAGAGAGAGAGAGAGAGAGAGAGAGAGAGAGAGAGAGAGAGAGAGAGAGAGAGAGAGAGAGAGAGAGAGAGAGAGAGAGAGAGAGAGAGAGAGAGAGAGAGAGAGAGAGAGAGAGAGAGAGAGAGAGAGAGAGAGAGAGAGAGAGAGAGAGAGAGAGAGAGAGAGAGAGAGAGAGAGAGAGAGAGATATGAAGAGAGAGAGATATGAAGAGAGAGAGAGAAAGAGAAAGAGAGAGAGAGAGAGAGAGAGAGAGAGAGAGAGAGAGAGAGAGAAAGAGAAAGAGAAAGAGAAAGAGAAAGAGAAAGAGAAAGAGAAAGAGAAAGAGAAAGAGAAAGAGAAAGAGAAAGAGAAAGAGAAAGAGAAAGAGAAAGAGAAAGAGAAAGAGAAAGAGAAAGAGAGAGAGAGAGAGAGAGAGAGAGAGAGAGAGAGAGAGAGAGAGAGAGAGAGAGAGAGAGAGAGAGAGAGAGAGAGAGAGAGAGAGAGAGAGAGAGAGAGAGAGAGAGAGAGAGAAAGAAAGATAGAGAGATATGGGTCAAGGAAATTGACCCATATCCTTTACTTTTCCCATTTAATGTGTCAAGGAAATTTACAAATTTAAGCAGCCCCAAATGGTACGTACACTCTCAACTCAGCTGCCTCGTATGGGTTTGAATCTGGACCCAGCTAAAAACTGTCATCCCAGAGTTTCACAGGTAGGGTGATTCACCAATGTTTGTGCCATCCCTCGGATGGACGTTAATCTGAGTGCCCCATTTGCCAGCATTAAATGTTGAACGTTGAAGTCCTGTGGTGTCCTCTGCAAAGGGTAGGAGAGCTATTGCAAGCACCAGGAAGAAATCACAAATTCCTGCCCTAACTTTAGTCAGGTCTGGCCAGCCAGTTCGTGAAACACGTGGGCCAAACTTCCAGAGGCCAAACACACAAGAATGTAAGAATTATGGCCATTAAAAAGAAGAAGCAGCACAAAGTTAAAATTAAAATCCAAGCAAAGAATACAAAACATAAATACTGTCAAAGGGATTGTTTTAATATCTCATTAAAAAAGACAACTTTGCCAACGAAGGGGAAAAAGTAAATGAATAAACAACCACAACCGACGAATACAAATAAATAAATAAAAACACATAAATTAACCAAAATCTCATCAATTTGTCCTTGTCACACACACACCCAACCTGTGTGCCAAGTTTCGTCCCAATCCATCCAAACTTTTTGAGATATCCCACTCACAGACAGGCAATCAGATGTGAAAATATAAGCTCCATTCAGCCTCAGTGATGAAGGTAATTAATCACTCATTTAATAAATGATTCTTACCCATAATCTGCTACTGATGTGATTGTAAAACATATTTTAGTGACAAATGTATTGTTGTAATAAATATTTTGCGAAACATGCTTTGCCAGTGAATATATCGGTGAAGATAATGAGTTGTAGTCGTGATAGTGACGGACTATGAGAGTGACGAAACGTTAACTTGATCTGATACGATTTTCCTTTCGAAAGTCGTCATTTAAAGGGTTTCCCTGGGAGCACTGTGTTAGCAAGAAATAAAGATTTTTAATGAGGAAAGTTCATCAACCTACTTAATTAAGTTCGCACTCTGGCTGCGATACCAGTCCCCGTAATCTCAGTATCATGTGCAACGTAAGCATTAGAATGTTTTTCATACACATTATAGATGGCTCAATGACTTATTCAAAGGAAGCCAAGCTTCAGGATGCAATGACCCAGTTAACACTTCACCACGAAGGTTTTCTCAGATGTGAATTCTATCTTGATTCAAAACTGTATCAAGAAGGTCAGAGTAAAGTAAAATGCTGCTGAGTTATGCAAGCTCAACAAACAAAAAGATGAAGGACCAGATAAATATTGCATATTTGCATCACAGGATATGATTGATACCCTTTAACATCTCTCACGTCCATCTCTCCTTTTAGAACACTTCTCTTTACTCCTCCAGACCTCGTTACCTCTGCCACCAAAGGTGCATGGAGATTATATTTTCATCACTGGCTGTCTGTTTATTAGCTGCGAAATTGAAGATTCACAAAAATATTGATTGGTGTGATCTGTGATTATTTTGTTTGTTTGAAGTTTGTTTGTTTGTCTGTTTTAATGTGAATCGCCCACAAGTCACATTTTTACCCTGATCTTCACGAAACTTCACCACCTGGAAGAGGTAGTGACAAGCTAGAAGCCTATTGTTTTTGAGGTCAACAGGTCAAAAGCTCAAAGGTCACATAAATCATCAATTTACAACTGATGAATTTGATATCTATGGATAGCTTTATAATCAAGAGCGAGATTTGCTTTGCAAAACGTGTCCCCTTACTGATGTGATATTGGCTAAGTCCAAAAAGGGCATAACTCTGTGAAAAATTGACGAAACATTCTGAAACTCGAACATGTTCTGAAACTTGTCATGATAAAGCAATGCACCAAGTTCCAGTTGAATATGTTGAAGGGTATGGGAAAAAAGCCTGAAAAACTACAGGTGGGATGGATAAGACAGACGGCCGAACAGACGGAGAGCAAACTTATAGTTCTCTCTGATTAAACCGGTAGGGGAGTAATAAAAGCAAAAAATACGGTGAAGCTGTGTGACGACATGTCTCTTAATTACATGCTGTTTGAATGTCAGTTTGTTCCTGACTACACGTACGTCTATTAATTACGTACTCTTAGAATGTACCTTTTAAACCTTTAGACCCTTTCGACTGCGGAGACCCCATAGACCTTTGTGGGCAAGACACATTAGACCTCTAAGACCCTTTAGACTCCTAAAACCATTTAAGACCCTGAAGACCCTCTATACCCATAAGACCCTTCAGACCCCTAATAGAGTTTAAGTCCACTTAGACCCCAAAATACCACTAACACCCTTTATAATCCGAGCATCCTTGAATACCCCAGAGTCCCTGAAGACCCCTACGCCCCTCTAGATCTTGAAGATCTCATGCCAAAAAACGATACATAGCACAATATCTCAAAAATTTAGGGATGGATTCAGACGACATTTGGTGAATAGGTTGGGCGTGTGACATGGACAAATTGGGATTTTGGGTTCGGTCCGGTTGTAGATCCGGCCTACCAGGGGCTACAAAACGTAAACTGTTCAGCCTGGCAAAGGTGTGCACCCCACCGAGTGCTGTTCTCGTTATTTGTTATCCCTCATTCTTTTCCAATCGTATTGGAACACGGGTATTTGTAATCGTTGTGCTAAATGTATGTACATGTATGTATGTATGCTTGTTCGTTTGTTTCTTCACAAAATATCTCAGACTATACTTGGTAGGTAGGTTTGATATTAGCCAGGGTGAAACTTTCATTTTGATCCATACAGGCCAAAGATCAAGGTCAGAGCAGCCACGTAAAGCTTCAAAAAATATAACTTTAAAAAGGCCGTAACTGTAAAGACTAATCCTGGTGTTGGCTTTGCGGTTAGGGTGGCTGGTTTGCGATCTTAGAGTCCTGAATTTGAGCCCCGTTGGATGCTGAATTAACACCAGGTAGGGTTGACAGCCTGTTGTCCTTCTGAGGTCAGCAAAATGAGGACCAGTGTGCTGGTATAGCGGCAAAGCATAACCAGCATAGTCACAGCCCAACAAAATGATAGCTACCTGGCAGCCAAGCTGCCGTATGCAAGAAGAAAGAAGACTGAAAAACCATTGATTAAATCTGGACAAATGTTTGTGTAAATATTGGCCATTAGATATCAATGTTGCAGGATAATCATCAATTTCAATTAAAATGCTGCATATCATGAGTTACAAAGAAAAACATACAATCCTGCTGTCCATGAAATTCCCATAATATATGCATGTGTGGGCGATGATGATTACTACGCCAAGCAGTGATGGTTGTTTGTGGAAAATCCCAGATCCCAGATTTGAATGAGCAGCGTGGAATTTGGGGTTTTGGGATTGCGAGAATTCTTAAAACACCATCTGCACAATGCCTATAAAAAGTGTACACCCACTTTCAAAATTTTCACCTTTGTTGCCTTATAGCCTGGAATTAAATTGCATTAAATCACGCTTTTCCCACCTTTATTTACACATTGTAACCCACAACTTCCAAGTGAAAAACAAATTCTACAAATTTCAGAAAATTAATTAAAAATACAAAATTAGAATATCTTGATTGGATAAGTGTCCACCTCCCTCATGATAGCAATTGTAAATTCGCTCAGGTGTAACCAATCACCTTCAATATCACACACCAAGTTAAGTGGCATACACCTGTGTTAAACTGCAGTGATTCTGATTATTTCAGAATAAAATCAGCTGTTCCTGAAAGTTTCCTCTGCTGGGTAGTGCATTTCACAGCAAAGACTCAACCATGAGCCCCAAGGAGCTTTCAAAGCTTTCTTTCAAGCTTCTGGGTCTCACTATCTGGCATGACCTTTCCTGGGAAAGCCACATTTCAAACCTCACCTCCAGAGCCAGTCGCCGACTGGGAATCCTCCGTCATGCAAGGTCCTTCCTCGGCCCACCTGAGCTCCTGACCACTTACAAAGCTTTTATCCACAGCCTGATGGAGTACTGCTCTCCGCTCTGGGCTGGTGCTCCTGCCTCCCACCTTTCTCGGCTTCACGCTGTAGAACCCAAGGCATTTCGGATCATTGGCATCTCCCGCAATGAGGCTGAGTCTTTGAGCCTCTCACTCAATCACCGCAGGTTGGTCGGTGGTCTTTCTGTCTTCTTCCGTCTCCTCTCCAGCCTCGTCCCCCCTCCCCCTGCTCTCTCTGCGATTTGTCCCCACCACATTTCCGCAGGGCACTCAAGGTCCGCCAACAACCCCCTTCTGGTAAAAATACCAAAATCACGAATCATTCCTCACCTTCACTCTTTCATTCCTCTTTTTCCCCACCTTTGGAATAAACCCCCTCACTCTATTCATTCCCATTCTTCCCTCCAGGCCTTCAAAACAGCTGTTCACCACCACCTCGTATCACCCCCCATCCAAATCCTCGATCTTTTCTACCCCCGATAATCCAACAAAGCCCACCTCCTTCAAATTCCCTGCTTTCCTTCTTGAAAGTCCCTGTAATGTCCATCTTCTATTCCCCATGTTCCCAATCCCATCCCTCTCCCTTCCACAGATCTCCAAATGTCTCTGTTCCCAACTATTTTGTCCTTTCCACTCCCTCCCCTCTTGTCTCATGCCCCCCTTGATGTGCGTTGTGTGTTAGCTCTCATACGAGCCTCGACAAGGTATACAAAAAAAAAGAAAAAAAAAGGACTTTCGGCTTAAAATTGTGGAAAGGCAAAGATCAGGGGATGGCGATAAAAATACTTCAAAGTCCTTGAATATCCCATGGAGCACAGTCAAGACAATCATTTAGAAATGTAAGGCGTGTGGTACCACCAACCATGTCGAGCTCAGGCCATTCCTCCAAACTTGGTGACCAAGCAAGGGCACTGATCAGAGAGACCAACAAAAGGCCAATTGCAACTTTGAAAGAGCTGCATGCCTTTACGGTAAAGACTGGTCACTGTGTGCATATGACAACAATATCCCAAGCACTCCACAATTCTATCCTATATGATAGGGTGGCAAAAAGGAAGCCATTACTCAAAAAAGCCCACCTTGAGTCTCGTTTATGGTTTGCAAAAAAATGCAATGCGGAGATTCTAAAGCCATGTGGCAAAATTTTTTTTTGTCCGACGAAACCAACATGGAACATTTTGGACTAAATGCAAAACGTTGCATTTGGTGCAAACCAATACAGAACATCACCCAAAGAACACAATCCCTACTGTGAAGTGTAGTAGTGGCAGCATCATGATATGGGGATGTTTCTCATCAGCAGGGACTGGGGCACTTGTCAGGATAGAAGGGAAAATGGATAGAGCAAAATACAAAAAAATCCTAGAGGAAAACCTGCTGCTCTCTGCAAGAAAGCTGAAATTGGGACAGAAGTTCACCTTTCAGCATGACAACGACCCGAAACCCTGACCGAATTAGAGCCCCGACCGAAATTCAATCGACAATCTGTGGCATGACTTAAAGATTGCTGTCCATCAATACTCCCCACACATCTTGACTGAGCTTGAACAGTTTTGTTCAGAAGAATAGGGAAATATTTCCCAACAAGGTGTGTAAAGTCGGTAGAGATCTATCCCAACAGACTCACAGCTGTAATTGCTGTAAAAGATGCTTCCATCAAGTATTAATTAAGGAAGGTGGACACTTATCCAACCAAGATATTCTAGTTTTGTATTTTTCATTAATTTTCTGAAATTTTTCGAATTTGTTTTTCACTTGTAAGTTGTGGGTTACGATGTGTAAATAAAGGTGGAAAAAGTCCGATTTAATGAAATTTAATTCCAAGTTATAAGGTAACAAAAGGTGAAAATTTTGAAAGGGACTGAAAATATGCATCCCTGCATTTGTCTTTGTTTACCTCTGTTTTAGCAAATTAGGTTTGAAGAAATTCTTGATAATGGAATCCAGCACTTGTGAGGGACAGTAGTTTGTGCTCCAATGAGAACCTCGTTAGTTACCTCTTGCACCTCCTTTTCTCAAATGTATTTTCATACTTTAATCAACCTCTCCTCTAACTTTTTAACTGACATAATAAGAGAATAACTCCCAAGAAAAAAAATACACAAACAATGGCTGCTTTATTTTGTTTTATCGAAATTATATTTGTGGAATTACAACAGTTATCACTGTATTTTCCAAATTTGCACTTACCAGTTTAACTCACTGCCAAAACTATTTATATATTTAAATGCCTATTGTTATATCGAAACGCAAACATTGCATTCTCTGATCATCATTACAACAATTCATGTTTCTCAAGGGAGAGGGTAGTTAAATTTGATCAACATTTGATGGTTGCATTAACAGCGAAAATATCACATTCAGTGTTGCTCTCCTGAGTATACTTAAAAGTGGAACGATGAGTGAAATGAGTCAAGACAAGGAATTCAGAAAGACCTCCTGAGTGAGCACAGGCTGTGCGAAGGCTTCAGCCACAGTTAAACATGTATCGATAACCAACAGTGAAACAAGCGCTGGATAAATTTAAAACAAAACTTTTCAACTCATTGTAAAAACAATGCACTGGATATATATAGTTCTGGTTCTGCGAAACCGCATGCCTCGAAGGCAACAGCACCCAACATGATCCCCAGACAGTTATTTCGTGAGTACAGTTAGACCTTCCCCTCATGTCTAATGGGTCAATGGGACGAAGTGCGTTGCGTGGGTCTTATAGCTCGATCTAATTATATCTCTTACTTCCTTTCCACCATCAGAGAGGCCGCCCCCATCGGTACGTATGAATGTCCTCGTGGAGGCCAAGAAAAGCATCAACACTATGTTGAAAAACCCTCCACCGCAAGACTGCACGGGACGTACGTGGTGCGCCCTTTCATTGGAATCTGCATCTAATAATACATACAGACATAAACAGAGACATTTTGAAGGACATTGCCATAAAAAGAAAACCAAATAGCTTTTTGTTGTGCTCTCTTCAGATGAAATTCGCACAAAGTGAATGAGGTAATGAAGAAGAACAGTCTCATGGATGCCTATCAACAAAGTCAATTCTGATTGGACGTTCTCTCCTGCTGCGTCATCACCTCCCAATGGTCGAGGTGGGAGGAGCCTTTTCATTGTTCTGCTCTCCAATTGGAGGTTGCAGAGTCTGAGGTGGAGCCGATAAGGCTGTTGCAGAATCCTCTTCATCAACATCTGTGATTGTGAGACGAGTTCATGTTCCTCTTCTTCTTTGCACAAATAACCAAAGCGAATGGACAAACTCTTTGTGCCGACATAACATAGGATCCATGGAATCGATAAATGTGAGCCTCTAGTATTCGGAGATGAGTTCTGCTTCGTCCTCCACTCAATATCTTGAATGCATCCACATTATAATTTTTAGCACAGTTTACATTCTCAATCAAATGCTGTCCAACAGCAGATGCACACAATGTTGGGATTGATGCGAGGACCTTCCTACAAGCATGTACAGGTTGTAATCGTGTACCAATTGTGTTTTTCTTGATGGACAAAGGGACATGCTGCTTGATTCTGTCAGTCAGAGTCTGGGTAGTTCTGCCGACATACTGAGCATCACATCGGCACTTGAATTCATAAATAATATTGCTAAGTTTTGAGGCAGGCAGGACATCCTTCTTAAATGCAGGAATCAGACGTCGAGAGGTGAAAATCACTCTTGGACAAACAGCCAGATACGTGTTTGAGACAAATCTTTTGATGTGTTCCTCATATCTGTGACATTTTCCCTTTCCAAGGAATCTTGATTTTAGATCGGGCACTTTTCTGGACCCATCTTCCATTCATCTAAAGCAGTGAGGAATTTGTGCATAAACCTCCTGATGATATACTCAGGATATCCATTCTCACCGAGGATGCTGGCAATCTTGTCCATCTCTGTATGAAGTATGAAGTTGGAACATATCCTCTGAGCTAGACTCACTAATACATTGATCAAACCAATCTTGTAAAGCCCAACGAAACCAAACATTTTTGTTGGCTATCAAGAACTGCAGAATTTGACCAAGTTGCAGGTAACTCAATCCCCCCGTCGTATACTACAGATATGTGGATGACATATTTTGCCTGTTTGAATCCGTGATGTCCGTGAATACTTCTTGAATGAATGGAATTCTCTTCATCCTGCCCACAAGTTCACGACGAAATTGGAACATTCTGGTTGCTTACCCTTTCTGGACATCGTCATGTACTACGTCCATCTATTGAAAGCTCACTTTCCCCGGCGAGTATTCTCGATGGGACTCTCTTAGTTCAACGAGATACAAGATTGGTTTGATCAATGTATTAGTGAGTCGAGCGAAGGGGATATGTTCCAACTCCAAGCTTCATTCAGAGATGGACAAGATTGCCACCATCCTTGGTGAGAATGTACATCCTGAGTATATCATCAGGAGGTTGATGCACAAATTCCTCACTGCTATAGATGAACGGAAGATGGGTCCTGAAAAGTGCCCGGTCTATATCACGATTCCCTGGAAAGGGAAAATGTCGCAAAGATATGCGGAACAAATCAAAAGATGTGTTTCAAACACATCTGGCTGTTCATCTAAGAGTGATTTTCACCTCTCGACGTCTGATTCTTGCTTTTAAGAAGGATGTCCTGATGAACTCATAAATAATATTGCTAAGTGTTGAGGCAAAGTGCCGACGTGATGCTCGGTATGTAGGTAGAACTACCAAGACTCTGAATGACAGAATCAAACAGCATGTCCCTTTGTCCATCAGGAAAAACGCAGTTGGTACATGAATACAGCCGGTACGTGCTTGTAGGAAGGTCCCAGCATCAATCCCAACATCGTGTGCCTCTGCTATTGGACAGCATTTGATTGAGAATGCAAACTGTGCTGAACATTATAATGTGGATGCATTCAAGATATTGAGGAGAGGACAAAGTTTAACGCATCTCCGAAAACTAGAAGTGACATTTATCTATTCCGTGGACCCTATGTTATGTCAGCAAAAAGAGTTTGTCCACTCACTTTGCTTATTTGTGCAAAGAAGAAGAGGAACATAAACTCGTCTCACAATCATAGATGTTGATGAAGAAGATTCGACAATAGCCTTCGGGAGTCCGCCTCAGACTCTGTGGCCTCCAATTGGAGAGCTGAACACTGAACAGACTCCTCCCACCTAGACCATTGGGAGGTGATGACGCATCAGTTGAGATCGTCCAATCAGAATTGACTTTGTTGATAGTTGTCTATTGGACTGTTCTTCATCATTACTCACTCACTTTGTGCGAATTTCAGCTGTAGAGAGGACAACGAAAAGCTTTGTGGTTTTCTTTTTATGGTAATGTCCTTCAAAACGTTTCTGTTTATGTCTATGTTAAAGTTTTATGGTACCAAACATCTATCTAATAATTATATCTGTCTTCTTATCAACCCTGATTTATATCCAACCCTTTCCTTCAAGTCACGATACAAAGCGAAGCAGGTGCAAATGCACGATAGCAGACACACGCGCAGCCCTGTGATAATTACCATCGCACTGAATGGGGGCACATAGTGCACCTCTTCATTCGGGTCTGCGCGCTGATTTACAACGGCATCTTACCATCGACCTTCGCTTGCCGCTTTGGCCGCCGGTATCTCCCGCAAATGGCAGAATTCATTCCATGCCACCTCACACCTCTGCATCAATGCAGCCATAACCAGGCAGAGGCGTGCTGCATGGCCCAGATCACTCGGGCCACGTGGCATGTGGACGGAACAAGCACATTGTTCCGTCCACATGAGAACCAACCACAGAGCATTGAGGGGTGATCGAACAGGCATGCAGGATATGCGTGACCCTCGTCCGGTCGCTGGAGCACGGCCCGGAAGTTCAGTGCAAGACGATTCATGTCGCGGTGTGAAGGTGCAAGGCAATCCCGCGGCTCGTCCATGTCGCGCCGGATGTACGAATGACACCGGCCATAGCAGCCTGGCAGCGTGGGTCCGGGGCCCAATAGGAGTGCACAATCTGCGTGATTGCGCATCGCTTCAGTTCGTCACCCCACCCTTCACCACGTGGCTTATAAAAGGCGGATCGTGAAGCCGTCCATCTCTTGGGCCCACCTCGCGCTGAATTTCTACATTTGCTTGCTTCGCATCCTGATTCCACCTTTGTCCCTCGACCTTTGCCTCTCAACCACTGACTCTGCCTGCATCGCCTGAGTCCGCCTTTGTTCGATCTTTGCCTTTTGACCTCTGACTCCGCCTTCGCTTGACCTTTGCCTCTCCCCCTCTGACTCTGCTTGCATTGCCTGACTCCACCCTCTCTCGACCTTTGACTCAACTGCTGGCATCTACCCACTTTCTGGACCAGTGTACACGCTTCAACACGACACGGGACCGTGATTAGCAGGAGACAATGTGTCGACTCTCAAGGTGGGATCGCCCAGTGGAGCGCTTCCAAAAGCATACTGGGATCATGGACGGCCGACCATGCAAGGTATTGTGAGACTATTAGCCCTCAGTTCCTCTTCTTCCTGCTGATTATCTCCTCTTCATCGTGTGTGTGTGTGTGTGTGTGTGTGTGT
>NC_140965.1:121017640-121035140 GCF_056783735.1 Eptatretus burgeri | reverse complement strand
TCTCCAAACCACAGACGATGATGTCACAGACGAAGCCATCGTTTCGGCAGTCCAACGCGAAATGGGAATTGCTACTGACGCAAACTATGACGCCGACACTAAAGTGGAGGAAGAGGAGGAAGAGGAGATCTCTGTCCCGACCATCAAGGAAATGATGTCTGCAGCGAAGACGATCAGGCTTGGTTTGCTATCACATGGGTTCAGTGACATGGCCTTCCTGCGCAAACTTGACAGGGAGGTCACCGCCATTGCCACAGACTCGTTAAAGCAGGCAACAATCGACAATTTTTTCATTACAGAGTAGGCTCATTGACAAACCTATGTTGTTTTGCTTTGAAAAGTACATATGTACTGTACGTGTAATTGTTTTATTTTCAGTAGTAAGTTACATTGTTTTGAGCAAGTGTGTCATATAAATCAAACTAAATGCTGAGTATTTGTCTCTGTATGTGTACTCGACATTTGATCCGCTTGATACTCCACAACTCTGGTGAACTCGGATATTAGAATCACCCGCTTATTAGAATCAAATTTGTCCGGCCCAAAGTGATTCTATTAAGCGGGTCCCACTGTATATATATATATATATATATATATATGTATATATATATATATATATATATATATATATATATATATATATATATATATATATATATATATATATATATATATATATATATATATATATATATATATATATATATATATATATATATATATATATATATATATATATATATATATATATATATATATATATATATATATATATATATATGTATATATGTTAGCCTGGTGTTAGCACAGTGGTTAGGGCAGTGGCTTGGGATCCAAAAGGTCCTGAGTTCAAGCCCCGTTGGGCCACTGAATTAATACACCAGGGGGTTGACTCAGCCTGTCATCCTTCCGAGGTCGGCGAAATGAGTACCAGTATGCTGGGCCGGTGTATACCCCGGTTAAAATAGGTGTACCATATCCCTGTGTCGTAAAAGGTGACCAAGGTTGCGTCAGGAAGGGCATCCGGCGTAAAATATGTGCCAAATCACTATGCGGATCATACGGATGATCCGCTGTGGCGACCCCTAACGGGAGCAGCCGAAAGAATAATAATAACAATAATAAGATATATATATATATATATATATATATATATATATATATATATATATATATATATATATATATATATACACATATATACATATACACAGACACGACAGCAGCATCCAAGATGTCATTGAATGACTGGATCTTAGTTTTGACCTAGGAAACCCATAATCCCAGCGGCTCAGACTCCTCATTCAGCACCTCAAGGACCCCCGAAAGGATATCTAAAGTCTCTGCAAAGATGACTGCATCATCTGCGAAATTGAGGTCAGAGATCTTGACATTCCCAAACGATGCACCGCAACTTTATCTTTCTGACATCCTCCTTAGAATCCAGTCCATACTATTGCTGAAAAGTGTGGGGGCTCGTACACACCCCTGACGAAATCCAGTAACAACTGGAAATAAGTCAGAGATGGTCCCATCACATCTCACAGCACTCTCAGTACCAGAGTAGAGTTCAGATATCAGATCGATCAGTTTTGGTGGCACCCCACGAAGACATAGAATCCTCCAGAGAGCATCCCAATTCGCTGAATCGAACGCTTTCCAGAGATCAACATAGGCTGCACGAAGCCCTGCCGAAACTCTCATCTGCGTTCGGTGAGGACACAAAGAGCAAGGATACGGTCAATCGTTGACCTCTTTGGTGTAAAGCCTGACTGCTCTGGATGCTAGTGCTCAGGCAGATGGTGGTGAACCCCATCAAGAATTACCCAAGTGAAGACCTTGCACGGCACTGAGAGTAGCGTTAGCCCTCGGTAGTTGTTGCAGTGTTGGCGATCACCCTTCCCTTTTCAGAGAGGGACAACAAGGCCCCTCTTCCAGTCAGTTGGGATGATGCCTGTGTTACAGGCAGAGCACAGAACTGCATGCAATGACACAAGTGCAGCATTTCCACCAGCCTTGAGAAGTTCAGCATGGATGCCACAGATCCGTGGAGCTTTACCCCATTTCAACCGGTTCACCGCAGCCTGTGTTTCCACAAGCGAAGGTGGACCACAGTTTATTGGAGGGTCAGCAACAGGGATTTTAACACCCCTGATGTCCAACTCGACAGCTGGTGGATCAGCCTGGTACAACCGCTCAAAGTAACCAGCCCAGTGGGCCTTCAATTCGGACGCATCTGTCAAGAGCCTACCACCCTCTGCTCGAACTGCATTACACCGAGGGATGGGCTTGGATGAATGCAATGGGCGAATTCCCCTGTAAGCAGGACGAGAATCACTTGACCACAGGTGATGCTCTACCCCCTCACAGATTCCTCACACGTAGGCCTCCTTGTCCACCCTTAGCACACATACAGTTTTACGCCTCAGCCCCGTGAACAGCTCAGCTCTGCCATTCAGCCTGGCCCTGTGACTCTGGTCAATGGTATCCAGTGTCCCTTAAGAGACAAAATTCTTCTTTGCCCTGCGGTGAGTTCCAAGACATCCACCGGCAATATCAAGGACGGTGGTCTTGAAGGCACTCCACAACTCATCAGGAACTCCCAAAGCACCCAGACCCCCCCCCCCCAAATCTCTACTCAGCTTGTTCGCACACACCTCAGCTACCCTCTCATCTTTGAGCTTGCCAACATCCAACCTAGACTGGGATGCTAATATTCTCCTGGATTTAAGGTGCAACGTCAGAGTTGCTACAACAAGCCAGTGGTCAGTATTGAGGAACTGAGCACTCCGGTAGACCCTGCAGTTCTGGATCATCCTCCAGCGACCATCAATGAGGACATGGTCAATCTCTTTTGCCACACCGCCAGCATTGGAATACCAATACAGCGATGAGCTTGTGGGCGCTGAAACCATGAACCGGCCACCCTAAGTCCATGACTTCTTGCAAAGTCAAGGAACTTAGTGCTATTCTGGTTCATAGTTCCTGACCCGTGGGGACCAACACACACCTCATAACCATCCCTATCCGTTCCAGTCGATGTATTGAAATCCCCCAAGACTGGAAGTGTATCTCGTCTGGGGCACTGATCAACCACAGACTCGAAAGTGGCATAGAATGCATCCTTCACGGTGAGGTCACTCGCTACAGTCAGAGCATAAACAGAGAACAGGGAAATGACACCTAAGGAGTGATGAAACCGTAGTCTCATAATACGCTCGTTGACCGGTGTTACCTCAATTATCATTGGGATCAGCTTATTGGACACAGCTACAGCAACTCCTTGGGAATGGTAACCATAATAGCGACCAGACCAATAGGAGGTGTAACCACCCCCAATGATCTCACCGCAATCACGTCTCCGAACCTCAGAGTGTGCTGCAATACTGATGTCCAAACGCTTGAGCTCAGATGACAACAGAGACAGGTGATCATCCTCTCTTTGGGATAGGACATTCCAGGCACCCACCCAAACGGTCTGCTGAAGGTTAACCCAAGGAGACCGCTGTCTGGTGAATGACACTTCACCACCACCCCGACGCACATCACTGTAACCTGACGCAGGAAGGTTAACTCATGTTTTTCCTCCTATCAACAAATAATGAGGGTCCTGAGGCTTTGCACCAATCCCATCATCCGATGAGCTACCGAGTGAATGGAAGCTGCACAGGAGGTACTCACACAGAGTGGGTTTTCAGTTTTCTGTGCGGTTTTTGTGTGTTTTGTGGAATGAATTGTTTTAGGGTGGCCGGAGTGCAAATTCTGCCACCAACCTCCGAGAAAAAAAAGTAATCCAACTGCAGGAGGACGTCCACAGACACAGTTGGCAACCCGGTATGGATGGTCATTGGCTCACAAGGAGCTCCTCCACCCTTTGACTGGTTTTGTATTTAATCTTGCTGGGTGTCCATTTCCATACACTCTTCTCACCAGGAAACCTTGTGGGGAAGTCAGTTTAGTCACCGACAACCCGACCATGAAACAGCTTCGTACAGGTCTACATATTACCTGCAGCAATTCACAGATCTGATCCTGCCTGACCTGAAAATAAATCTCATCATACCCTCCAGGTTAAAGGTCAAGGTCTTACACCCCTATGAGTTGCCATGTGGTGGAGTGCCACATTGAAACTTAATTTACATCATTCCCTTCCAAGTTAAAGGTCAAGTTTAAATGGCGCTCTGAATAAATAACGGATTTTTTTTTTGTCATCGCTCAATTTTCACAATGTGGAATCTCAAAAACTGCTTTGCCTTCCAAGATACTCTTGCAGCAGAATAACATTCCTGCACTGATGTTGTGCACCTTATATTTGATTGGTATGCTTGACCTACTTTTTGGAATTGTGATGTAATTAACAAAAAACACCTCTTTGGTCAAAACTCGAATCATTTTTCTCTTATTTTTCATGATGTTTGGTGTTATGGATACATTGTAGATGGGGACACATTTTTTTGAAGTTACACTCGATCCCAAAATGTTGAAGGTCAACGTCACATCGTGATCCAAAAAGAACATGTCCGTCATTGGATTGCGGGCCAAGGATAAGTTGTGGGCGATTACCAAGGGAAAGCCACCCCGGTCGGAGGAGGCTTACCCTTGTCCTTGGTGATCGCTTTGTGATCACAGATATCAAATTATTATTATCTTTTTTATTATCATTATCATCATCAACATCAGCAATGTGATTATCATTATCGACCTTATAATTTTAATTTGAATTCTCATTATGTACTGTTTTCATTGTCATTATCATTACCATTATAATTTCATTAGTACGTAATTAATACACGTACTCACGATCTGTATGGCCAAACAGACAGACAAACAGACCGAAATCCAACAGCCTCTCCTCTGACAAGGGTTAAAATAAGGTTTAAATACGTTTGGAAATTACACCATGACAGCTTGCATGAACAAAAGAAAAACTGAACGAAAGTGTATGTTGACAACAGATGTTTTCAAAGGTTGCATTATCAAATGGCATCAAACTCAGCAATGCGTTTGGGGTTTAAGGATGCTTTATGGAAAGTTGAGTATTATGAGGAAGAGTTAAATGTCATTCTCAAAAGGTTACAGATGTCATTGTAGGTGCAACTCATTAAAAGCCTTTCCTGATGCACTTGCTCTGGCAGCATGACATTGCTCAAAAGGCATGATTAAGGCCAAAGTCAATGCTGCCTATGATCAAAAATGGTAGCTTGTGTTGGAATTGGAGCTCACACTCGTATAGCCTGTGAGTGGAGTGTCTCAGTGCAATTATTTTGGAGAAGTGAAAAGGAAGACAGAAAATAATAGTGAACACTAGAAGGGCACTCCACCACATAATGCCTGATGCATGAGAACATATCAGGTCCAATACTTTTTTGAGATATCATGCTATACAGTACTATATCGTTTTGGGCCCAATCTCTCAATGGTGAAGACTCACTTTGAAAATTAAATAATGTCTTCCCACATGTGCAATATCACTGTGCCATACAAATATAAGAATAAAATGGATAGAATTATCCACTATGAAAGATCACAAAAAGAGCCTTCACTGCAGCTAAGGAACCATTTTATTCCTCTGATTGTATTCTACCGTGCGCCTTTCGCAGATCACTGTTTTTGTGCTGGGATTACCAACAACATTTGTACGCTAATATGCCGTGTCCACTGCTGAGCATGAGCGACACCTCATATGCTTCAGAGGCACCTGCTGTGAAGGTCTCAATCTTTCTGGAGACATCTCTCTTATTGGTGTACGTCTCAACTCCACATGACAACACACTAAGCATCACAGCACAGTAAACTAGTCTTTATGCACACGCATGCGCACACACACAAATTTTGGTATCAGGAATTGTATCAACGGTGGACAGGTTACCAGTCAACTGCATAGCCCAGTACACTTTTATCAGGAACAACTGAGACCAGGAATCCTTGGGGAAGGGGGAGGTATGTTATGGTGAGACATGATAGCAATATAATGAGAATATCATTAGATGACATTATTTTTTTATATAAGGGATGCTCTTTGTAGTCTCTGCATCTATCAGTTTACTCGATCGAGCCGTACTTCGCCCGGTGGCCTAGCACTGATCGTCGATCCCTCCGGCGTTGACACTGTGCTGAATGGATATTGACAACCCGTTCTTGATTAGCGTCAGCACTGTCAAAGCCTTGTTCCACGTACTGGCACTGCCAGACAAGCTGGAAGACTTTTCTGAATAGCTCCAACCATTTCACAGACTTTGTCCTCTAACTTTTGTCTCCTGTGGGCTATGTCTCCACTCCCATTATAAGGAGGAAGCTTGGCACACAGAGACAATCTCATTAAGAGAGGAAATTGATTTATTTTCCACAATAACAAAAAAACCAATCCCGTTTTCAGGATATTACCTTAATTGTGTTGAAATACACAATCGAAGTATGTTTCACATATTGAATTAATGAATGCTGTCTGCATTTGGAAAAATTGAGGCTTTGGACGTTCATGTGAAACTAGTGATTTGGGTAAAGCAGGCAGGCAACGGAGACAAACTCCATTAGTTTCACATGTCGTCTGGGTGCCGATACCCTCTTTTATTTTCCCTCACTCTGTCATGTCCATTTTGCCTCCACCCCCACCTTTCCACCCACGAAGGCAAAGGCACAGCTCCCATTGATAGATCTGGTAGCCGTACGGCATGCAATGCTCGGCAGGAGCGCTATCGGCACACAAATCAACATGTGCCTTATTGTGTTGATTTCCCTCGGGTACCTTTTACTGTTTGAAAATTTAAGCTAGAAGATTATGGCCGACGAGACGGACCTAAATCAGTTGCGACACCGGGCGATCGATGGTTTTGATCAGAAAGTGAGCTGTACTTTGGCTGTTCAACATTCCTTGTCTAATTTGTAAATGAGCGCAAGGAAACCACTACATTGTTTTTAACCTTGCTTGATTCCAATTTCCAGAGGTGAACAAAGGATTTAAATAGACATTGGTGACCAAATCCTTTTTTGAGCTGAAATAACCACCGGCTCGACTTATGTGGTCCGCTGAAGTCATTTAGGAATGGCCTACTCATAACTGACCAAGAGATGCCAAAGTTAATTTAATTCTTTTTCACATATTTCAGCATAAATTAGACATTTTCTCAAAATGCAGTTTATTTTTTTTTTAATTCTTCTGAAATTATACACATTTTTGTATTTAGTTTTTAAATTTTTTTTCGTATCTTGAACTATTGATATCGTTTGCAGAACTTTATCAACACCTCTCTTAAGCTCAATTCCATGTCCAGTGAACACATGTACAGTAAAAATCACTCACCCGGCGAACGTCCCTTCCAAAGAGTTCACTGTAACTTGTGCCTAAGATCTCAAACTGCACGTTGTGGTTGACATTATCTTCCCCAAAATCCATGATTCCTGTAAGACCACTCACACGACCCTGGAGTGGCACATTGAAAAATGAAGGAGAAAGAGATTAAAGGTTTATGGTCTATGTATTTACTATAAATATATGTATGTTGGGGTGGGGGGAGGAGTGGTCAAAATAAATGACAAAATTAACATTGAGGAAGGGAAAATAAGGGAGGATGATAGGAGAGAGACGGTAAATAAGGGGATTGTGGAAGGATTGTGGAGAGAAGGGAAAGGATTAAGATAAGGAAGATATAGAGGAATAAGTGGAGGAATGCAAGGAAGCATAAATGGGGGAGGGGGGAAGGAGTAGTAAAAAAACAAATCTGCCATACTTGCAAAATTGATAATAAAATGGACAGCTGGAGGACAAAGAGAGCATTAATAAAAAGGGTTTTTCTTAATTTCCAAGAAATGTCGAATTGCTTATCCTGCTCTTGCTTCCAAATCAGCCAAGTCCTCAGAGGCACCTTTAATTTGTGCATAATCCACCCACCTCCATCACCCATCTCCAAGCTACATTGCACTTCCGTGGAGCTATTCATTGCCTTTGCCATGGTACCAGCTATTTTCCTCAAAGGTTAGTGGCACTGCACAATGCATCCTTTATTTGCTATTCTCTCAATTCCTGGCCATCTCCACCTGCCCAGACTTGGCCATCCTGGTATATGCAATCAGCCGCTTGTTATTCCGGACATATAGCCATGAGGATTTCAAGTTTTTAGCTCAGCCCATAGTCCTGGATAACCCATGACAAGTAGAAATATGAGACTAATCTGTCTGCCCCCATCTTTATTTGCTTTTAAAAACACTGTGAACCCAGTTGTCTTTGAAGTCAATTTTTGATTTTGAAAACCAATTCCATATGTACCTATATTGTAAATATGTACTGTCCTTTTCAGCAATTTTCCTGCACATTAGACGATTCTTTGTGTCTTCCATGTACATTATTTGAGTTGGCAAAAACAACAACAGCACGTGCATGGCTACCCTTCAATGGCAGCGATTTCCACTTCCTCATTTCTGATCATGTTTTAGCCATGCGAACCCAAAGTGAGCACATGATGACCATCTATTTCACCCCTCTCTCCCTGTGTCTCCATTTCACACCAACACAAGCTGAGCTGGCACCTTCCGAATGGTGTCGAGTGTGGAGCGTCCGCCGTTCCATGGCTTGGAAGACTTGCGAAGACAGTTCAGGCTGGCCATGCTGTGCCATTTACGATCTTCAAGCTTGCGGTGGAAGGCGTTTGCCAGCAGTAGCACACTGTCGTACACGTAGCGGCTGGACACCTGCCAGAAAGTGGAATATAATCACTTACCAAAATCCTTGTGTAGGTATCAACAACTTAACTATTCAATGACAATAGCAACATGAGGAGGAAATCGAATTTCATGACATCACTACTCATACTTGTGTTAAATCCACAATGGTTCCATTTAATTTGCCTTGCTCCACATTCTAAAGTGTGTGTGTGTGTGTGTATGTGTGTGTGTGTGTGTGTGTGTGTGTGTGTGTGTGTGTGTGTGTGTGTGTGTGTGTGTGTGTGTGTGTGTGTGTGTGTGTGTGTGTGTGTGTGTGTGTGTGTGTGTGTGTTCAACAAAACGAATTCAGAAACAACAGAATGATTTCTTATACATAACATCACCCATTGTTATTCTTCTTTTTTACACTACTAACAATGGCCTGTCTTCCAAACAAGCTAATTTATGGGTGAGAACAGAGACGAAACTCCATCCTGCCATTCTTTGGCCAAATGTGAACTCATTTTGGTCCTCCCTGCTTTTCCAGCTCCTCTCCACCAGTTATTTCATTCAACCACAAAGCCTGGGAAGTGGCTCCGCAGTTAGTAACGCCCCAGCACATCTCAATGACTCAAGAGTCCATGAGGCTTCAAATATTGTGTGCTCTTTGTGGGGATGTTTCAGAGCATTTTCTTCTTTTGGCAATTAGTACGCTCTTACATCTATAACCAATGGAAGCTGGAAGTCAATTTGCTGGGGCCTGTGCCACGAGAACAAACACAAAGAGGAAATCAGCCACAAACATTTGATGTTCCAGGATCCAATGATGCGTAAAAGAAAAAAAAAAGTTTGTTCTGTATGTCTAGAATTCCTACAATGCCATTGTTCCACTGCATTATCATTCTAGAGGTATGCCCCCTTCCCTGGGCCTTCCCAGATTCAGTCTAAATTATGTAACAGAGTTACTAGAAAGAAAACCAACCAATCTGGTTGGTCCAGTCGAGGGACATCAGTAGTCGGTGGATATTTTATTTACTTAGCAATGAACTCAATAACAAAACAATTAAAATCAATCCTTTTCCAAATGGCAATGGGAAAACTGGTTCATTCTCATGGCACAAATATCAATCAAAACTCAAAATTCCCTTCGATAATATTAGATGATCAAATCGACAGGAAATTTGTCGATCAATTCACACTTATCAATTTTACTTATTAAATGGTTACTATTGATCATTTTTGCCAAGTCTACCGCATTATTGATCAGAAAGTTTTCGTTCCGTGAACATACATTATGTCTACTGAGCTGAAACTCCAGGCATCTGATTGTAAATCGGCATACAAAATGGAAGGGCAACACCAACGGTGCTGAGTCCTAATGTATTATAAACAATTCAGGACTGTTACTCAATGCAAATGCACAAGCATCATGTCCACATCACATTTCTTAATTAATCGGGTTCCTGCAACCTGGCAATGGACAAACACTGTCTCCAGGACTTCATCCCTCTCCACTACGTCAGATTTATGTTTCGAGCCAGGTAAGCAAACTAGTAGTGTTCTTCTCTCGGATTTAGCATGTACCTGCATGTTTGAATGATTATGAGGAAGCATGGCTGTGCAGCTGATTCACCTTGTCATTTATGGCAGGAGTCTCTGGAATATGGACAGGGTGCTGTCGATGATTTGGCGACTCTTCATGAAAAGAGACGGTGGGATCTTTAACGTTCACAAGATAATCCTTGTAGATTGGACACCCAGCTGAATGCCCATGAAACACGCTGTCCATAAAATGTCGATCTGACAGTTTATCGTCCATGGAAGAATCAAACCAAGACAAGACAGCTGAATACAAGACTTTCAAAATGATGTATGAATGCTTACGAAGCCTTCCGCGCATGCTCTGTGTGGGAGTTTTCAGCGACTCGCTTTTGCTGGCACGAGCACTTTTAACCTGCCGTTACTAGAGAGAAATGTATGATTCAAATCGGCTTTTTAACATAATTTTTACGTATTTAAATGAAAGAGTGGCAATTTCAAAATGGTTAACCACAATTATTGTGTTCCTAAATGCAAATTGGGCTTACAGAACTGTAGGAAATACGTGAAATATCCGTGAATGCGATGTGTCGAGTTCCTACCATTTCCTGTAATACAAGCAAGTAGTGGCGCGCGCACACGCACGCACACACACACACACACACACACACACACACACACACACACACACACACACACACACACACACACACACCATTTTAGCATGAAGATGTTCTTTATCGAAGAGGTGGTAACCATTACTTTGTTGGCAATGAAGCACAGCAGCCTCTTTACAATAATTGCAAACATACATTGAATAAATCACCAAGCCTGTCATCCTAACACGTGACATTCCCATGAGGTTCAAAGTTCATTTACTGGTAGCGATCTGTTGGGGGTTTTGGTGCAACTCACCCATCCAAAATTTGGACCCGGCACCGGCCCACATGGTCCGGATATTGCAGTAAGAGCATCTGGAAGATCTCGGCCCTTTTGGTAAGCTGAGAAGGTTCTCCAACTCTTTCATTGTGCATCCCTTTCTCTCAGGTTCTTTTACAAGTATTTTCGACATTTCTTTTGAAGCTTTGTAAGTCATTTTAGGTAAAAATTGTTTCACCCATTGATATATTATGTTAATATGCCCTGATCAACATTGCTGCTCAGGGGTTTCTGCACATGCGGGCTAAGCATTGTGGGGTGGATTATGTCATTTTTGAAGTTCCATATTGGAAAGTGTTCTGCCATTGTACCATCCTGTGAGGACACAGATTAATCTGCCAAAACAATAAAACCTCCTTGTTTTTAACAAATGGCAAAGTTTGCTTTTTGAGTTGACCCAGAAGATGTACTTCCTTGCATTTTACCAGCAATAAGCTCTGAAGATGATCGAAAGCATGCTGGGTGGAGACAGCATAGATTTCTTGGGTATTTTTGGAAATTAAGGAAGCCCGGCACCTTCTTGGATGCCAGCATTTTGCCTCTTGAGTATTAAAGGTGGTGGCATCTGATGAAAGTTGGGATTGGGACAGAGACACCAGGGTGGAAGCACTAAAGGTGAAAGCTGTTCTCTCTTCAATCAAAACATTGGCCACGTACATAATAATCAAGAACACCCCAGATGACAAGCTCCAAAAGTGTGATAAAGACATTGTTAAGACCGATATGATAGTTGATAAAGTCAATCAAACTATCAAAATGACGTAAAAAGCATCCATGCTACTTTCAGATCTTGGCTGGATAAGATCCTCCAGCTGGCTGCGAATGTTGGTGCAGCAGAGTCTGTACTCGGGAAGACGAACCTGCACAGGAACCTCAACAACCCAAGTGAAAGTCTGATTGAGCACTACCAAAGAGCAAATGTCATTCCACTTCGGGACTCCCTCATAAATCATAAGATGGAAGTAATTGGAGGGGAAGTAGGTCATTCAGTTGGACTCCTGTGCCCTGACCATCAATATTGCTTAGTTCTTGTGCAGAGCCTTTTGAGAACATGGAGGGCATGCTTCACTCGGAACGAGGCCTTATTTTTCTCAAAATCCTTCAAAAATGAACTCAGACAGAAAATATGAAATGAGGCAAAACAGAAAATATGAAATGTGGAAAAACAGAAAATATGAAATGTGGAAAAACAGAAAATAAGAAATGCTTTCACATTCTGAACGTTCTTTGGCTAGAAGTGCATGGGAGGTAATTTATTTGATAATCACAGCCTTCTAGGGTGGTACATTTGATCGAATAGCCATGGGGAATATAGTTTGAAATTTTTTTTCATATTCACCTTCATTGCCACAATTTAGCCTGAATGTGAGCAAAAGTGGTTGTTACATATCCTAATAATTAATAAATAATCAACAAAGCTGAGAATAATAGCAATTTATGTGACATAATAGGTGCATGGATGATACGGGTAAATGAGCCATCAGAGCAGTGGGCCATAATCGCAGCGTGTTTTGTTAACATTTATATTTTTCTTCAGAACGAGATTGCGAGGCGAGACTATGCGCTCTGCAAGTGCAGTGCCGGTTGTGTATTTTATTTGCTGTGGGATTGAGATGAAAAAATGTCAAAAGATGTCACGATGGCAATCTGTAAAAGGATTGTGGTGTTGTATGAGTAATGGTTAAAGCAACCGCTCTGATTGTCAGGGAGGTGGGTGGTTCAAATCCCCGCTAAACCAAATCAAAGGTTAAAAAAAAGTATGTGCTGCTCCTTGCGCTGGATGCTCAGCATTAAAAAAGATAGAGGATGGGCAAACAATGCTGGGAAGGCAATGGCAAACCACCTTGTGTAACCCTTGCCAATAAACTTCTCTGGCAGCACCAATGCTTTCTAAACAGTGCGATACGTCAAATCAACATATGTGTATGTATGTATATATATATATATATATATATATATATATATATATATATATATATATATATATATATATATATATATATATATATATATATATATATATATATATATATATATATATATATATATATATATATATATATATGATATTCAAGCAAATACAACTTGTTCAGATTTGGGGGAGGGGGAATGAGGGAGAGGAGGGAGGGTGGAGTGGTGGGAGAGAGAGGGAGAGGGGTGGAAGAGAGAGGGATAGGTTGGGAGAGAGAGGGATAGAGGTGGGAGAGAGAGAGGGGGATAGGGGTGGGAGAGAGGGATAGGTTGGGAGAGAGAGTGATAGAGGTGGGGCAGACAGAGAGGGATAGGGGTGGAAGAGAGAGGGATAGGTTGGAAGAGAGAAAGGGATAGAGGTGGGAGAGAGAAAGGGATAGGGGTGGGAGAGAGAGAGGGATAGTGGTGGGAGAGAGAGAGGGATAGGGGTGGGAGAGAGAGAGGGATAGGTTGGGAGAGAGAGAGTGATAGAGGTGGGAGAGAGAGGGATAGTGGTGGGAGAGAGAGAGAGAGGGATAGGGGTGGGAGAAAGAGGGATAAGGGTGGGAGAAAGAGGGATAGAGGTGGGAGAGAGAGGGATCGGGGGGGCGGGGAGAGAGGGATGGGATAGGGGAGGGAGAGAGAAAGAGATAGGGGAGGGAGAGAGAGGGAAAGGATCTCTATCTATCTCTCTCTCTCTCTCTCTCTCTCTCTCTCTCTCTCTCTCTCTCTCTCTCTCTCTCTCTCTCTCTCTCTCTCTCTCTCTCTCTCTCTCTCTCGTGCAGCCTGTGGCTGTTGGGACGCGGCTATGCCGCTGATGCAGAGTCCCCCTTACCAGTACACAGGTGCTCATTTTGCTGACCTCGGAAGAATGACAGGCTGAGTCAACCTCCTGGTGTATTTTTAATTCAGCGGCCAACGGGGCTTGAACTCAGGACCCTCGGATCCCAACCCACAACCCTAACCACTAAGCCAACACCAGGCTTCAGAGAGAGGGATAGGGGTGGGAGAGAGAGGGATAGGGGTGGGAGAGAGAGGGATAGGGGTGGTAGAGAGAGGGTTAGAGGTGGAGAGAGTGAGGGATAGGGGTGGGAGAGATGAGGGATGGTGTGGGAGAGAGAGGAATTGGGGTGGGAGAGAGAAGGATATATATATATATATATATATATATATATATATATATATATATATATATATATATATATATATATATATATATATATATATATATATATATATCTCTCGTGCAGCTTGTGGCTGCTGGTACCATCATTGGTTGGGACGCGGCTATGCTGCTGATGCAGTGTCCCCTTTACCAGTACGTGGCCCAGGGTAGATTTTTAAAATTTTCTTTCTCAAAATAAGTGATTTTTCCTTTTTTTGCAAAACCCTGTTCTGTGTGTACAGTTACAAAATCCTGTGTACAGTGTGTAGTTACAAAATCGTTTGTACAGTTTTAACAGGTATCATTACAGCAGTCATTGAGGTGGCCATTTTAGAGTAATGCGAATAAGGAGTGTTCTAATTGGTTTAATTTTTGGTTCAATAGATTCCCCATACCCAAATACCTAGAACTGGACACCAGAATTAGCTTTCTGTGTTGATTAGTTTGAGAGTTAGTGACTTTGTTTATACTGGGGATCATTATGGTGATGAAGGGGTCAGTTTATGGAAATTGGCAATAATGTTTTCATTTTTCCACATATAGACACGATTGTCCCCTTAAAATACAGCCGATGCCATTGAGCAGTTTCTAAAATAGGTTTGGGGGTAGCTTGTTTTCTATGACTACTTCGAAAATGGCCCCAAACTTGAAAAAAAAGGAACTCAAGTGAAAGTAAAAAACCAAAAAAATCACTTCTTTTGGGAACAAAAATGAAAAAAAAAAAAATCAACCCCAATTGGTGATCTGATCACAATGTTGTTTTCATTTGTAGTTGAGGAAATGAGTAAGCATCATTTCAGTGAAATTTGAACACTGTGGGCCATTTTTGACGTCACAGGAGCCAAAAATGTTAATTTCCCTTTGTTTCACTTGGCATGCATCAAAAATCACAACATATTTTGTGCTAACGCGTAAACGCCACCGAGTTGAATGACCAGACGCTCAGGTACTAGTGACCCAAGGTATGCTTTATCATAAAAAAACACACCAGACAAAGCAGACATTCTTGTAAATTAGCTCCAAAAGCTGGGGGTCTTATTACAGAAGGAAATATACCATCAGAGATGGGGAATCCCCCGCCATTGAAAAATAATTGAAATCAAATAAGCAGTTTTCCATTTATTACAAAAAACATTTTTTCAAGATGGCCGCCCCAGTTGGCCATCTTGGATCTGGCCACGCCCAAAATCAATAGGATTATTCCTTTTCAGGTGGTACATGTGTGACCCAAATTTCAAATCGATATGGCGAACAGTTTATGAGTTATCGCACTCACAGCTATAAATGTTGATGCCATAAATGTTGACGCCCAGCCAGCCAGCCGGACGACCGCCCGAGTCGGCCATGTTGGATCTGGCCACGCCCAAAATCAATAGGGTTCTTCCTTTTCAGGTGGTACATGTGTGACCCAAATTTTAAATCGATATGGCGAACAGTTTATGAGTTATCGCACTCAAAGCTATGAATGTTGACGCCATAAATGTTGATGACCAGCCAGCCAACCGGACGACCGCCACAGTCGGCCATCTTGGATCTGGCCACGCCCAAAATCAATAGGGTTCTTCCTTTTCACGTGGTACATGTGTGACCCAAATTTTAAAATCGATATGGCGAAATTTTATGAGTTATCGCACTCACACCAATAAATGTTGACGCCGCCCCAGTCGGCCATCTTGGAGCCGGCCATGCCCAAAATCAATAGGGTTCTTCCTTTCAGGTGGTACATGTGTGACCCAAATTTCAAATCGATATGGCGAACAGTTGATGATTTATCGCACTCACAGCTATAAATGTTGACGCCATAAATGTTGACGCCCAGCCAGCCAGCCGGACGACCGCCCGAGTCAGCCATGTTGGATCCGGCCACGCCCAGAATCAATAGGGTTCTTCCTTTTCAGGTGGTACATGTGTGACCCAAATTACAAATCGATATGGCGAAAAAACATTTTTTTCAAGATGGCCACCCCAGTCAGGCATCTTGGATCTGGCCATGCCGAAAATCAATAGGGTTCTTCCTTTTCAGGTGGTACATGTGTGACCCAAATTACAAATCGATATGGCGAAAAAACATTTTTTTCAAGATGGCCGCCCCAGTCGGCCATCTTGAATCCGGCCACGCCCAAAATCAATAGGGTTCTTCCTTTCAGGTGGTACATGTGTGACCCAAATTTCAAATCGATATGGCAAACAGTTTATGAGTTATCGCACTCACAGCTATAAATGTTGACGCCGCCCCAGTTGGCCATGTTGGAGCAGGCCATGCCCAAAATCAATAGGGTTCTTCCTTTTCAGGTGGTACATGTGTGACCGAAATTTCACATCGATACGGCGAACAGTTTATGAGTTATCGCACTCACAGCTATAAATGTTGACGCCCAGCCAGCCGGACGGATGGACGGACGGACAGCCGGACAGCCGGACGGATGACCCGGGTGATAACAATATACCCCTTCCGCCACGCGGCAGGGGGATAAAGAGGCACGTTGAATCTGCTTCAACACAGCAGGAGAAGTCACCGTAAAGCATATGTGTATGTATATATATATATATATATATATATATATATATATATATATATATATATATATATATATATATATATAAATATATATATATATATATATATATATATATATATATATATATATATATATATATACATATATATATATATATATATATATATATATATATATATATATATATATATATATATATATATATATATATATATATATATATATATATATATATATATATATATATATATATATATATATATATATATATATATATATATATATATATATATATATATATATATATATACATATATATCTGTATATACATATATATATATATATATATATATATATATATATATATATATATATATATATATATATATATATACATATATATATATATATATATATATATATATATATATATATATATATATATATATATATATATATATATATATATATATATATATATATATATATATATATATATATATATATATATATATATATATATATATATATATATATATATATATATATATATATATATATATATATATATACATATATATATATATATATATATATATATATATATATATATATATATATATATATATACATATACATATACATATATATACATACATATATATATATATATATATATATATATATATATATATATATATATATATACATATACATATACATATACATATACATATACATATACATATAT
>NC_140965.1:120975140-121015140 GCF_056783735.1 Eptatretus burgeri | reverse complement strand
TTTATGTTGGATTCCTAAATCTTCTTCTTCTACTGCACTGCAGATACAAACTTTGGGTTGGGTATTATTGAGTGATAAGCATGAAATTAGAGGTACTCTATTCTGCCAGAGAATCAATTTGTAGTTGCTAATATCAAAGGCCACTCTGGAGCTTGCTTCCTGAATGGCTTTATTCAGACTGACAAGGTATTGACAAGGTGAGTAACTGGCAGAAACAGGCCAGTCCTTGGAATATCAATGAAAGAAGGAATGAAGATTCTGTGAGATGAATCAGGGTGTTGGTATGTGCATTGGAGTGGCAAGATGAAAAAGCATCTGAAAAAGGTGACAAGGAAGATATTGTCTGCATTGTGTGGAGGTGACATTAATAATGTACAATGCATACTAGGTAGGAAGTATTACAAGTGAGGTGGTCATATATTGCATCCGGCTCTTTGCAATATAACAGCGTGACCTTATGAAACCACAATGCAGATGCATCACTTGCCAGGCACAATGCCTTCTGGAGCACATGAGGAGTGCGATATTCCTCGGTGGATTTGGCAGCTTTCAAAACGAGAATGTTTGGCATTTTATCCAACAGCTAAGCACGTGAGTTGTGTTAAAATGCCACATTTATAGTGGACATCTTGCTTCATTCTGTGCTGCAATGATTTTTCATTAATTGTTGTTTGTAAGAGAGTAAAATGATGAGGTTTAAACCCCACCATTTTTTTTTCAGGTTATTTTCCTCTATCCTTAGAACTTTCCCCATCGATGCTCATATTTTTTGAAATGAGATAATGTTCTCATTTTTCATCTGGGTCAAAAATTAAAGTGTTATCAGACTCTTCTGAAGATATGATACACATTATATACCACTAAAATAATGATTGGCCTGAATAAAGTAATCCTTTTCTATTTTGCTGGGATTTCTATATTTTTTTGATGCACCAAGGTATTCTATTTCGAGCGTTAATCTACACTCAATCTATATATTACTAAAATTCTCATCTTGTATGTATGAATTTATATATGTATGTTCCCGAAATACAGCCAAAATGGTACACGACAGCGCAAAAATTTTCGGCCCACCTTACTCACCATTCTCCTGCGGTGTGCAGTATCAAGTTTTGTTCAAATCAAATCGTTCAATAATTTATTCGACTTTCGTTTTTTTTCTTCACATTGATGCACAATATCAAGTTTCGTTCAAATCAGGCAACAACAAAAAATTATTAAAAAATCAATTTCCAATTCAGGCAAGTACTCTTCGGGAGTATTTGATCAATGCAAACAACCTCAGCGGTATAGTTCGCTGGAGCTATCTTTTCTTTTTTTGAAATGATTTTATTTTTATCAACTGCTGTCACAACGGGAACCCAACAGGTTCACGGGTCATCTAGTGTCCATTAAAGTAGTGTGATTTTACTCCTCTTGTTGCTCCTTTAAACTATACCCTACTTTTAGTTGTCTTCCCATTCCTTCTCTTCCACCACCCCCAACATCACCGAATCCTGCACTACTTGCTTTATATCATTTCTTCCTTCCTTCCTCCCTCAACATAACAATAACCACAACATCCCCTCCCCTCCAACCTACAACCACGACATCAACATTGTCTATGAAAAGTACATTGCCCAATCTGAACCAAAATCCCACCTCCCACCATGCATCTTATGAGGCCATCTAAAAAGAGGCCTACTGCACCAATGTTATCTCAAGACAGGAGGTGGATTCCCAAGGACTGTCGCTCTATCATCTGGTTTTCCATTAGTGGGCTCTCATTTCAAACAAGCTTATATGTGGACTTGCTCCTGCTGCCGTTCAAACCTCTGCCCGCACCTACCGACCACAAGTCACTCGGATTCCTCCAAAAACCCTGCCTGCTCAACCTCACCAAGTACCACCTGGTTTCCCATTTGCATTCATCCGTCCCCTTAATCTCGAGATTGTGGAATCATCTCCCTGCATACATTGTCAAGTCCTCCTCAATTAAAACTTTCAAATGCTCGACCGATCATGACCTCATGTACTCACACATTCAGCTCGATGATCTCTTCGACACATCGTGATTCTCTTCCCATTGTGTTCCTCTCTGGTGCATTGTACAAAATAGAAATTGTCTCTCATGGTGGGGGGGGGGGGACGACAACCCAAATGGAAAACATAACCTCCGGACTTATCTTGTACTTGTGCTACATTTACTGTTTGTTTTCTTTAATAACCTATGTTTCTGCGAGTTGCTTCTTTGAAAAAAAATGTGAAAATTAAATTTCCCTTCATGTCAAAATCATTGAGTATTTTTGATTCTAGAGCGTCAAAAATCATCATTTTGTCGTGTTAAAATTCCTCCCTAATGGATAAAAATAAGAGTTGTCATAAAAAGAAAATGACGGCGTAAAAATCAAAACTAAATAATTACTTTGTCATGTCTATCTTTTAGTTTTTAAATATTACAAAAAACAAAATGTAACTTTTTAAGTTTAGCAAATCATAGAAAACCAAGTAATAGCCTCAATTACAATGCAATCTTGACCTTTATGACAGAGAATAACCAATTAAGACCACACTATGATTTCAACCACAGATTTATGCTGAAAATAAATAACAGGATGCTTACAAATTGGAGCATATCCCCCAACCAAGAGTTATCAAAAATGAACGAGTAGTGAGGATGCCCCTCTAGCAGGATGGTCTACAGGTACACACACTCGCCTCTCGGCTGTCTGGCCTGGGTTTGAATCCTGACCCAGCTATAAACTGTCAGCACGGTGTTTCACAGGCAGGGTGATTCATCAAAGTGTGTGCCGTCCCTTGGATGGATGTTAAACTGGGCGTCCAATCTGCGGGCATGAGTGAGTGGACGGTAAAGATCCGATGGTGTTGTTCAGGAAGAGTAGGTGAGCTATCGTCGGCACCATGGCCAAATTCAAAATTCCTGCCCGAACCTTAGTCCGTCGGGCCCAGCCAGTTCATGAAATACTTGGGCCAAGCTTCCCCCGGCCAATCCCACAAGAAGATGGAAACAATTGTGGCTGTTAAAGAAGAGGAAGAAGAAGAAGAAGAAGAAGAAGAAGAAGAAGAAGAAGAAGAAGAAGAAGAAGAAGAAGAAGAAGAAGAAGAAGAAGAAGAAGAAGAAGAAGAAGAAGAAGAAGAAGAAGAAGAAGAAGAAGAAGAAGAAGAAGAAGAAGAAGAAGAAGAAGAAGAAGAAGAAGAACTAAAGAAGAAAAGTGTTCCTATTACTGTGAAAAGTACATTCTATCAGTATCAGTATCAGTTCAAACATGGTCGGAAATGTGTTGTGCATTCCATAATTAGGTGAAATTTTTTAGACCTGATGGCATTCTTTTGCAAACCTCAAGGTTACGGCCGTTGCCTGATCCGAGGCTACAAAGAGACTCAGAGATATGGTGGTTGTTACGGATGCATCGTTGGCTTGCATTGCGAGCTATGGGGAAGCTCTGGCGGATAACAGTAAGCCGTCCGCTTGCTGCTGAAGCCAGTGCTTGCACCTCCATGTCGTTGATTTCCTGGCAAATTGAAGAGAAATGCACAAAAATAAAGTTAAGGAAAAGAAAATAATGCTACTTTCGTTTTCTAATTCGACATTTGTATTTTAATCAGTGTGTGTGTGTGTGTGTGTGTGTGTCTGTGTGTGTGTGTGTGTGTGTGTGTGTGTGTGTGTGTGTGTGTGTGTGTGTGTGTGTGTGTGTGTGTGTGTGTGTGTGTGTGTGTGTGTGTGTGTGTGTGTGTGTGTGTGTGTGTGTGTGTGTGTGTGTGTGTGTTAGAATAAATAAACACTCCTGGCAATAAATATTCAACAGGAATTAGTGATAAGCTCTTCCGTTGACTGTGGACACAGTGCACAATTGACACGAGAATTCTAGTCACCTCGTTGACGAAGACCCAGTGACTGTCCATAGCTGCAAGATTTGATTCAGTGGCCTGCAAGGGATGAAAAAAATAAGACATTGATTGTGAAAGTTATATTGATTGCCGATCAAGAACAATTACATAAACTCAGATGTTCTTATCCTCGCTTTGGGTCTGCAATTCTGAGATCATAAATGCTTTCCAATAATAAATGGATAAAATTAACAGCAGTCTTGACCTTGTATGACAAAATTCTCCCCCCCCCAAGTATTACCAATGCTTTGCACAATCTCCAGATGTCATATCATAACAAGTCTTGTTCCACTGCTCCCCCCCAATACAAAACCGACTTTAATCAAAGCCTGGTAAATATGCTTTGGCCTGCACATCCTGCTGGTCATTTACGCTAGAGAGCAGGCCACGATAAAGCCTTGTGTGAGTGACAGGAACTCTGCAATGTTTTTTCAACAAAGACCTCCTCCTGGTGGTGAATATATGATGTGAAAAGGAATTTTAAAAATATTGGTTTTGCATGTTTATTGGCTTTCACATCATTCCACAACATATTTACAGCAGGAAAAAAAAATGGACAAATTGTTCTTGAAAAAAGATGGAATCAAAAGCTTGATATCTAAAAAAAACAAAGAAAAGAAAAGAAAAGGATAGAGCAGAGAAAATGAACAAAACACAAAGTTGAAAATTTATAAAGCAATGAAATTCATGTGGCATGACGGTCATTAGCAAAGTCAACTGTGATAAATGAAACGAGATCTGTATCGAGTTTGACATTAATCAAATAGCAAGAATGAAACACACCAAGAACAGCTTTCACTTTCATTTTGTCCATCTCACACCAAATGAGAACACCTCCGCACTTCCCATGAAAGAGCAATGCTTCGTGTATTTATTTATTTATTTTCACTGTAAGAATCTGGAAAGAACAATCGTTTGGGTTGACGTATTAATTTTCAGTATTTACAATCTTCACATTTTCACAATAAATATTTTTAGTGTTTTGCATTCCTCGCTTCTCTTATTCAAAATTTCTGATTGATGGCAATTTGTAACAATCAGTGACGAGGTAGATTCATTTTGCAGAACTATGACACACTGGAGATAGGATTCTCTTTGCTACGTGATTTGAATGTTAGTGAAAAGTCTATCAGACTTATGAACTTAAAATAACGTACACACAATCAACCACAAGTGTTTCGATCGCATCTGAATGTCAAGTGCATCGCCGACACCTTGGACTCAGGTGTCAAGATTGCTTCAGCAGAGTTCATTTTGCCGCCGGGCTTCTTGAGCCATTGACATTTCTTCTAGAAAGGGCCACTGTTGTGAGTGCATATTTAATCGCCGTCATCAAGTTAACTTTATCCGTACAGCTAGATACAGTCGCTGTCCAAACACATCTCAATTCCCTTTAACTCCGTAATTACTTTCTCGTCCTTCTTCAAAAGTTTCATTTTGACTACATCAGTTGTAAAGTTCTTCACCTTCCGTCTTGACATTGGAATCCTCAACATTGAGCCTTCAGGAAATTATCGCTGAATTTATATCACTTTGTAACCGTCTCAGAGATATATGACAGCTCATTTGATGCTCATCGTGATGGGACTTTTCCACTTCCGAAGAAGTCTCCATCATGGTCTTCAACAGCATCGTTCAATGGGTTCACGGTGGAGTTTATCGCACTGAGCAATTTGCTCATTTCCTTCGAATCTCACTCGATTAAAAAAAAATTGTGTTCTTGGCTAGCTTCTTTTATTTGTTTTTTTGTATACACTGTTGAGGCGCGTATGAGAGCTAACACACAGAACATACAACAAGAGGAGCAGGAGACAAGAAGGGAGGGAGAAGGAAGGAAAAAACAGTGGGGAACAGAGACATGAGGAGATCTGTGGAAGCGAGAAAGATGGGGTGGGGTACACAGGGGAAACAATATGGACACGACAGGGACTTTCAGGAAGGAAAGGAGGCAATTTGAAGGAGGTGGGTTTGGGGTAGATTAACGAGGGTTAGGGAATATCGTGGTTTTGGATGGAGGAAGATAAGAGATGGAGGTGAACAGCTGTTTTTAAGACCTGGAGGGAAGAGTGGGATTGAAGAGAGTGTGGGAGTTTGTTCCAAATGTGGGGAAAAAGAGGAATGAAAGAGTGAAGGTGAGCAGTTATTCTTCATCATAGATAGGACTATTCCTTTTCATAAGATTTCCTGCAATAGTACTTCGAGCTGATTGAAGGAAATTCGACCTCCCTGTTTGCATTGGTGATCTCTATAAATGAAACACAACTCGTTCGATGGCATCAACTTCGATGCATTGTGTGCACAAAATCTGAGTTAAAGTCAAAGGAAGACTTTTGGTTTGTTAATTGTCTGTTCCTGGGTCAAGACCACATTAATCACACAAAATAACTCCCTTAGATCTGTCAATACTTCGTGTTCAATTATCAAGCATTTTCTTATTGTTCAACAAAGTTGTCAGTTGAAGGGTCATCCACTTGGAATAGTTGTTCCCAGTTGTAAACAAAAGGGCTATAATTTCCTCCAAGCGATGTATGCAAATCCTTTGTTCTGAAGGCCCGGAAGAAGAGTTTGAACAACTGCACAAGAGTGCAACACTGCATCCAGAGGTCAGGAGAAACACCATTCATCATCCGTGGAGTATTTTCATCTGACTTTTCATCCAACTGCATGAACTTCTTTAACTTAACTGTTTAATTTGCAGTGCTGGTTGGGCAATTGCCAAATCAGAGATAATTACCATGTCTTCTTTCCGACATTAATCAAAAACCTCGCCTGGATCCAGTGTTCATGGTCTCTTGCACCACATCGAGTCTTGTGGGAAGTTTAAATCCTAAATGGAAGCATTATACGGTACAAGTCCTCCAAAATGCACACTTACTGTGCTGAGTAGAGCATGCGTGTGTTTTGTAAAATTGTACTCATGAAACCATGGTCACCTTTCTCGAAGTACGAGTTGTAAATCTGAAATTTAGATTCCGATATTTATTTATGGAACAGTCCTCAAACTTTTCTGGCTCAGGAAGATGGACATGTAGACAGATCCATCCATTGGGAACATACTCTGTTCAGAGTGTTGGTGCTGCCAAAGCAGTCTCCTTGGTTATTGGACACAATCCTGGATGGGTTACCACTCCGACACAGGATACCAGCAAGCTGGCACTCATTTTGCCGACCTCGGAAGGATGACAGGCAGAGTTAACCCCACCTGGTATTAATTCAACAGCTGAGCGGAATTTGAACTCAGGACCCTCAGATCCAAAGCCCTCCACCCTAACTATTAAGCCAACACCATGAGACTTAGATCCAAGGCTGTAAGACTTTAAAGATCACAAGTGCCATTACACATGGAATTCAAAGATTTCATGTTTGGGGAATTTACAGAAAAGAACTTTACCTTAATTATATATCAAAGTCCACCATACTGCCAGAGATAACACGGCATGTCGATGTAAAAATTCATTGATAATGATGTAAAAATACCATACGGTCGAACATCCTTTTTCACACTCTTTTGTTTACAAAGCATCAAAATCCCATTTTTGAAGCCCATTATCAAGGAATTCATTTCTCCGGTATTCTGCCTGAAGGCAGGTTCAATGCTGCCAAAACAACCTCATGGCAAGGATTACAATAGGTGGTTTGCTATTGCCTTCTCAGTGGTAGTCAGAGTAGGAATTTTGAATTTATCCATGGTGCCAGCGATAACTCGCGTTGTCTTCATGAATGGCACCGTGGGATCTTCACTCAAGGCAGTGCAAGGGATGCCAAGTTTATCATCCATGTCCATCCAAGGAACGGCACACACATTGATGCCTCACCCTGCTTGTGAAACACCACTGTCGCAGTTTATCACAGCATTGGGATTCAAACCAAGACTAGATAGCTCAAAGGTATGTCTGGATACCTCTAGGCTCAAGGAATTATGAAGACAAAAAGTGTTTCCTGAACTTTAGATGCAATTCTTCATTTTCAATCATGTGCAGCACTACAACGTTGTGGGGTAGTATCATTGGCTGAGGGCACGGCTTTGCCACTGATGCAATGCCCTCTGCAGGTCAGGGCAGTAATTTGGAATTTGGCCATGGTGCCAGAGATAGCTCGCCTCCTCTTCAGGAAGGACACCGTGGAATATTTAACATCCACCAAGGAATGCTAGCAGATAGGTCTCCCATTTAACGTCCATCCGAGAGATGGCACACACATTGATTAATCGCCCTGCCTGTGAAACACTCGGATGACAGTTTATAGCCGAGTCAGGATTCAAATTCGAACCCAAGCTCGACTACTTAGAGGTGAGTGTGCGTTCCTCTAGCCTATAGTGTCAGTCCTTTAGATATTATGAAGACTCTCTTAAAACGCCTGCAACTCATGTATTACTCCTATATATTTGACAGTTTTGTGGAACGTTGTACAAGCTGTGCTGCCTATACAAAGAAATATCAGTTGCCCCTACACTGCTTAGAGTTAAACATAAACAGCCAAACTTGATGCTGAATTATTTCATTTGTGGTGATAAATAAAACAAAATATCACAATCACATATTCATGTCTTTCCCAATTTGTCAATTTTTTTTTTTAAAGATAATGAACAACTAGCATGAGCTACCCGGCACTGCCCGGCTGGGTGAGCGTTTCCCGGTGGTGGTTTCGGGATGTGTTGGACATTGAATACCAATGGAGTTATTGGACTCATGGTGGTTACCTTTTGCCTGTGGGCCAGGGCAGCATTACCTGACCCCAGATCCCAATATACACTTTATAGCAGCCTTTGGTGGTCTCAAAATGGACGTCTAGGTCAACGTGTGGTAGCCTGTAACCCTGCCCATATCCTGAAGGTATGTACACCCCAAACTTAGGTCCTCTTGATGCTATGGTTCGGCCATGAAAGAATAACGAATAAACTCACAAACACACACATACACAAACAATTCAAAATATTGATGTAGATAATAAAGTGATGAAATCACACAATGCAGAACAATATAAACACTTCACTCTCTTGAGATTTTCTGTACACCTTTGGTGGCATGCTCTATAATTATCCCTATAATCGGTGAGAGTGAGACACCTCAAATGGTGAGGGAAGCTTCTGAAACCTCCCCCATGAACCCACACCCAGGAAGACCAACTAACTGGATTGTTTGAGGGGGGAAAAATATCATTATTGTTGATTTAGTCCTTGATTAAAAAAATTAAAAGAGACCAATTAAATGATGAACAGACGTAAAAACAATTAACACCAATGGCTGACCCCACATTGCATACTCGGAGATTCTTGGATCGGCCAGCTGATAAAACTACATCATCATTCCAGACCTTTCTTGTGTTAGGGTGACATTCTCGTAGCCATATGATATCTCGGCATCTTGTGCTTGGCCAAACGACACACGTCATATGCAAATAATCACATCAACTTCATGACTGTGTGTAGCTATTTCATATTGTGATGGACGTTACCTCGGGATAACTCCAAATAGGTCGGCACGTCTTCAGACCACAAACACCGTCCATGCCACTCATCCCTGGCCAGCTACCCATGCCCAGCATAGTGTTACCGTTACCGGTGAGATTATCGTCATGGATAGAGTGTTGTGGCAGCAGCTACATAACAGATGTTAAATGGCCGAGCGACCCGACCCAACATTACATGCTTTCTCCAATATATCCAGACAATCAATCCCTCAATTGCCTTATGCCACCATCTAAACAGAGAGGAGAAGTCAGGATGCTAATTATTGCTAAACAGTGCTTTACGAACCAATGCACGTATTTAGAGATCAAATTCACAAGCAAGTATTTACAGGGCACGTACACATTCCCACTTATCCCCTCAGAAAACATTTGTGCCATCGGATGCCTAATACTGTTGCATCGCTTGAGCATTAACATTGGTGCCAATCACACGTCCGGCATGGAACGGAGAAATGGGAAAGGGTCAAGATGGAGAGAATGAGAAAAAAAGAAGATAGGGATGAATTGAGCCCTGGCACACCTTGCTCTAGCTTGAGTGAGCTAGAGCACCGCCCAATCATACTGGCACAAATGCTCCACTGATCTGCATGCCAGGTGATGTGTGTTCGCAGCACGCACTCTGCATGAGTTTTGGTGGGACCGCCAGGTGTCGAAGAGGTGAAGGGGTCCGGCGGCAAAGCCCGATTACTTGAGTGCAGATGAATGATGTGTAAGAGCAAAAGTGAAAGTAACAGAATGAAACGGAAAGTGAAAGTAGAAGGCATAAAGGAACAGAAGCGAAAGCACAGATGATGCCGGACAGACAAGAGGCCAGACTGCTCTAGGTTCAAGCACGCTGGACAGCAGACTCAAGACCCTCCTCTCTTTCTTTCTCCAGCAGACTGCGTGTGCTCCCTCATTTCCCCAACACCTCTCATTGGTGGAATCTCAGCTTAAGAGGGACCCTATTTTCTGCCTGTGATTGGCACATTCACAATCCCAATACCAGTGGCAACTCAGGATTGGCTTTCCCTGGATCGGGGTGTGGAGCGCTGCTGGGAATTGGTTTTGGTGCACTGTCACAATTAATGATGATGGATGTGCCATCTGGCATGGACTTCTTGGGAGGAAATGCACAAAATTGGTTTGAGGTGGTTTGGGGAGATTTGTGGGAGGTTGGGGGAGAAGGGCAAGGCATTACTATGCTGAGTGCAGGGAATAAACAACTGGGAAGCACGTTTTATGCTCCATGTGGTGAAGGAAATGGATGCAGTCCAGAGTGTACATATGTACATACAATGGGAGCATGCGCCACAGAACTTCACTACGTACACTTTCCGCTGGTACACCAGGGGCCTCTGTCTGGCCATCCCACAGGCAGATGCCTGGCCCATTTCCATCTCGTTGGGATAGGACATTCCATGCACCCACCCAAAGGGACCGCCTCAGTTTAACCCAAGGAGACCATCGTCTGGTGGATAACACCTCAGCACCACCCCGACACACACTGCAGTGTTTTGTGGAGTGAAGTGTTGTGTTGTGGTCAGAGTGCAAATCCTGCCACCAACCTCCTAGGGAAGGTAACCAACTGCTGGAGGAGGTCCGCAGACACAGTTGTCACCAGATGTGGATGACCGTTAGCTCAGAAGGAGCTCCTCCATTCTTTGGCATGTGTTCTATTTAATCTTGCTGAGTGTTGATGTCCATACACCCTCCACACCAGGGGGACCATGAGCATGTTAGTATGGGTTTTACGTGATACCTTGCCTGACCTGACAATCAGCATTGCTTGGTACCGTCTATTAGTGCAGCACCCATCCTCCAGCGATCCCCCAACCCCAACCTCTGAGTAGCCAGATTAAAGGCGCATGCCACTACACCCAGCAGACAAGCCAGAGTGTAGAAGCAGAAAATAACATGTATCTGACACATATCTATACACTTGCAATGCATATCTGCTTAAATGAACAACAAATACGTAACTAAACAAAATATGATGAAATAACTGCAGTTACACTATGTGAGTGACTTCCTTACCTCCTCGAAGCCAGAATCACAATAATATATATATATATATATATATATATATATATATATATATATATATATATATATATATATATATATATATATATATATATATATACTGTATATATGTCGATAGTTATGTACATAGCAGAGTTAAAGTATTTGAATGGCCTTATAAAAGTCTCAGAAGGATCTTACACTTTGTGAACTACACATTGGCTAATAATCTGATTTGTCCAATCTATCCTTATTGTGCTCAAAATGCTGTGACTTGACAAGATGCCCAGGCTCTTAGGTGCTTTGGGTGGACCCAGCATTATAACAATCCAACAACACCTTCATTCTCCAAATTGAATACCATTGCACTTGGACTCCTTCAAGGAGAAGCTCATCTCCTCAGGCGATTGGTTCTTCCTCTTTCAGGACTGCACTTCAACCTAAACCCTGTCCTAATCACTCTCTGCCAGGTTTAGACACAGCAAGTACAGTTACCTGTCCATTCGGCAATTTCATTCATTCACTGTATCCCTTTTAAAAGCAATTCCAATGACAAGTTCTTTCTTTTTGAAACTGGCAGGTTCGGAGACAATCTTCTTCGGAAGCTCTTGAGAATAAATACAGCTCTACTCATCATCATCATCATCATCTTCATCATCATCATTCTCATCATTATAGTTTCCCTCCTGTTACTAGTTGTAATGGTAACTTCATCCTGTATATATCAAGGATCTCTGTCTTCACATCAAGCATGTGCCAAAGTTTCAGCAAAACGTTTAATACAATTCAACATGCATCTTCAATTGTATAAACTTGACTCATGGTTATGAAACAACACTAGTTCCTAAATGTTTGGTAATTGGAATGGCTTTCAATCATTTCGGCTTTCCTCACAAATCGCAAGATGAAGGTGCTATTTGAGGGTCAATCTTCTCCGACGAGCTCCATCAATTTTGGTGTTCCACAGGGCTCTGTCCTTGTTCCCACTCTCTTCCTTGTTTATATCAATGATCTTCCTTTTAATGTTCTGTCTCGCCGAGCCATGTATGCTTATGACTCCTTACTTTACTGTACATCTGCTGATTCACTCAACAATATTCGTAAAGAGGTTGGAGTTTCGCTGGGCAATGATTGAGAGAATGTGTTGAACTGGGGGCATAAGTGGCTGCTAAACTTCAATGCAAAGAAAACTAAATTGTTGTCCATGTTTTGCTCCAAAAACAGGTCTTCCCTCCTCTGCACATGGAGTCTTCAACCTTAACAGAATCACCTGAGCTTCGGCCTCTTGGTCTGGACATCTCCTCTAACCTCCCTTGGGATAAGTACATTCCTGGTATTGCTCAGAGTGCTTCCAAGCGAGTTGGTTGTCTTTATCGAGCGCAGAGGTATTTACCTCCTGATGCTCTGATGTACCTGTAGAAGACAACTATACATCTCCTCATGGAGTACTGTTGCCACATTTGGGCTGGAGCACCAGACTCCCACTTGTCTTTACTGGAGATGCTCCAGAAATACATAGTTAACCTGATCGGTGCGGAGATGGGTTCAACTCTTCAACTCCTCTCTCACCGTATGTCAGTTGCCACTCTTAGTTTATTCTACAGATATTTTCATGGCAAACGTTCTGCTGGACTTCCCAACTTGGTGTCTCCTGTAAGAGTGTTTGGACACAACACTCGGTTTGCCATGTCTGCACACCCATGCATTGCAGCTGATCCCAAGTGCAGAACGAAAGGCGATGCAGATCGTTTTATCCCTCATGCCATCTCGCTTTGGAATTCACGACTTGTGTCATGCTCCCCATTGTCGTACGATCTACCAAGCTTGAGGAGGAATATCAATTCCTACTTCTTACATAGTTGAGGTTCCATTGTATTTTATCTGACTTCTGCTACTTCCTGTGTCTTGGATGTTTCCTTGTTATTTTCCTTACCTGGAGTGGCTTTATACTTTTTTGGGGGCAATTTCCATTAAAAAAAATGGCAACAAGTGTTCAAATATTTTCGTTCAGTGTAAAAAAAGATATCTGGTTGAAGATATGTGGGCAAAGCAATTGAAACAAGTTAAATAACACAGGTCTCGTTAGTCTCAAACCAATTGTACGCCTTCTGCGGAAGCTTTGTTGAAGTTTCGTTTAAGATTTAATGATTGTCAAGCATTGGCCAATCAGGGCCCTATGTGATAAAAAGCTGGTTGTTTAACTGCTGGTTTAGCTGGAAGGATTAGTTTCTCATGGTCTCAGAACAACAGTCATCCTTAGAATGATCTTTATTGTGAGAGGGAATGAACTGTGCCACCATAAAACCTGCTCCCAGGGTGGCTTTAAACCTCCACCCGCCCCCTTTGAAACACATGTGCATGTTGCCGTGATTAATTGAAAAAGTTGGGATGTCATGACCTATTCTCCATTTGTCATAACAAATTGTTACCAAAGTAGAAAGAAGAGAAGAACCATGCATGAGCAATGTAAAGAAAAGATCGTTGGACTGGACTAAGGGAAGCATGAGGTGGCAGGAGAAATAAAGAAAGACAGAAAGTGACCTTCATCTCATTTCTGCAGTCATTCTTCAAGTTGCGGAATTGTCTCTCTCATGTTTTCAAACACTACATGCACTTATTTATCTTCCTGTTAACACACGCGACAACTCAATTCAGCATTTTTGAGTGAAAGCATGGATGATTATAATCATAAGTAGGCCAGATGAGTGATATCAGACAGAACTCCCCTACCGAGTCTTCCCTCCAAGCATCATTTAATTGAGATACTTTTTTTTATGATAACGATATGGCAATTCTCCCTGGACTAGCAGACTATCAGGAAAATAATGCAAAAGGCAAAGCAAGCGAAGTCATTCGGTCGCTCCACCTGTGGAGGCTGTTGGGGAGCAGGTGGAAAGGGAAACATTTTGCCAATCGCAAGCAAGTCTGCAGGACAGGACAGCAATTTGCCTCCAGAGTATTCCTGAGATCGTCAATCTTATTTTCACACTTGTCTGAACAAACAGAATGTATCGTGCTCTTAACTAAAGTGATTGAACCATATCTTTGTTCTGCAAGTTGAGGCGAAAGGAGAAACCTGTTCTCAGAAACTTGGTGAGGAGGAAAGACACGTGTCAGAATACATTTGGATGATCACGTTTATCCCCAATATCGATTTCGGAATATTCGCTCAAAACTGCACTCTTATTGGCTATGTCTCAAAAAGGGTTCAGAGCCGTGTATCGCAGGAGGAGAGGAGGAATGTGGCGGACATTTTTGTCTTCACAAGGAGCAAAGAAAAGATTATTATTGAGACAGGCTTGACTTTATACTTCAGAGAGCTCGCTCAAGGAGTGATGAACCCTAATGTTGGCTACAGAGTGATTGACCCTGCCGCTTGATCCTCAAGGTCAGGTTTTGGAAACTGAACATTTATCAGACCAGTGAGACATTGCGATCCTGAAGGTGATTGTAATGAACCCAGTCGTTGGTCATTGCAACATAGAGACTTGTATATGATAATATGCTGATGTGGTATGTTTAGAGCTGAGCAAGTGATTGGAGCATTCGTGGCCGGGTTTGCACCTGTGCATTCTGTGTTGCAGTTGCGTGATTGAAGCACATCTGAGGGATCGGAAAAGCATATTGAGCTTCCTGCACAATACTGAAGGATAACGCCTGTGCCTAAGATGATTAGCATAAAGAGAGACATCCATGAGGTCGACAAAAAATTCGTATAATTTGTATACGAAGTCCAGGCTCATGGAGGAGTTAGAACACAGAATAAACCAGGATGTAACAGAATGAAAAGAACAGTGGGAATAGGGGGTGGGGTTGGGTGGGACACCAACAGCAGGGTTGACGGACAAACTCGAGGGAGACTTGTAGAAAAAAGGGACATCTGGAAAATGAGATCAAGGGGAAAACACATGGGGTGAACAGCATGGATATGGCTGAAACTCTCAATTATTAAGTACAGTACAAGCTATTTTATTAGCTCCGGTCAAAATTATTATGAACACAATTCACCAGATAAATAACCAAGGGACCGTTTCATTTGGTGCACTGAACACAACAGTTTCAGCACCAAATGATAATGATGTGCTTTGTGCAGAAAAAACCCCCCACTTTATCCAAGGCCTGGAGCAATGGGACCCAGAGGTGACACTGCTCCTGAACTTTTGTAACAGCAGTTCATGCTTTGGACAAAACCCTTCATCCAAAGTGAAATGATTCCCAGATAGTCTTTTTGGTCCTCGTAGTATATTGTGTAATTAACTCTGGGAAAAAAAAGCCAACCACTGAATTTTATCATCCACCGAGACCTTCACTAATTTTGGTTCCCAAAATTAATGGTTGAGATCACTTTGGTATACCTGGTATTGGTTTAATGGTTAGGGTGGTGGGCTTGGGATCCTAGGATCCTGAGTTCAAAACCCACTCATCTTTTGAATTAATACCAGTGGGGTTGACTCTGCCTGTCATCCTTTCGAGGTCGGCAATATGAGTGCCAGCATGCTGGTATACTGCGTCAGAGTGGCGACCTGTCCAGGATTGTGTGTAATAGCCAAGGAGACTGCTTATGCAACCCCAAGCTCTGCACAGAGTATGCTCCCAATGGATGGATGGATGGATCACTTTAGTCACCATAAATTCTGTGACCCCTTATCAAAGCTGCTCCCAGGGTGACTTTACACCTCTACCTCTACCTCCCCCACCCCTCCCCCTGGAATACCTATGTTTATGGTGCTGTCAATTAAAATGTGGGGATGTCATGGCCTATTCTCCAGTTGTCATTGCAGGTTGTACTGGAACAGAAATAAAATAAAAAGCATGTATGAGCAGTGCAAAGAAAAGATAATGGGACTAGACCAAGAGAAGTGCGCACACACGCATGCACACATGCACGCAGGGCCAGATTTATGTGTTGTGGAGCCCTGGGCCCTAGAAGTACGCGGGGCCCTCTCGGGGCCGCAGCCATTTTTACTTCATATATGCTTATAAAAGTATTCATATATAAATGCACCAACTAAGGCTGGGCAAAAGAAAAAAACCACGGTTTATGTGTAAAAACATGTATTTCAGAAACTCCAAGTAACAAAAGTTTATATACAAGAAACACCACTATGGATGAAAACAACGGAACAGAGAAAATAATCGCAAAACCAAAACGTGATGGTATCATCTCAAATCTCAATGTAGAAAGTTTTTTTGTCGTTTTTGCAGATATGATTGCATTATTGCACACTTTGGGGGTAATTGCTACAATATATTTGCGAGATGTTAAAAACCTACAGAATCTTTTAGCTTCTTCCTGGCTTTGATTCGCGCAAAGTCCTCGATTGTTTCGCGTATGCGTACTCTCCTGAATAGTTTGTGTTCAGCACTCAGTATGGCCAGCGATGCCAAACGATCTTGGCCGATCGTACTACACAGATAATTCTTGATCCTTTTCAATTTTGAGAATGATCGTTCGCCCGTACAGTTCGTGGCGAACATTGACAGGTATACCTGCAAAGCTATCTCCACGTTGGCGAACGCTGCCACCATATCGTAGTTGTGGATTGTGGAAAACATAGTAGTTTCAGACAATTTTTCCGAGTGTTCTATCTGCATCGTCTTGAGAAATGCCTGGAAATGTACAATTTCCGAAACCAGAGAAGGTTCCAGGTCGTTCTGGTAACTCTTGACCACCCGGAGGAAACCACCGTGTCTCGGCCATGACACATGATTTACATATGCCACCGGTAGGATTCGAACCCACTCTGCCAAATCCACATAGAGGTGACCAGTCAGCAACCTTACCACTCTGCCACCGAGACACACCTTATAAATATAATAAAATATTATGCGGTGTGTAAACTTGAATTACACAATTATAGTATAACCACCCCAGCAGTACGCCTGCACAGTACATAGCAAACATAGATTCAGGGCGGGCGTGTAATTTTGCAAAAATGAAATCGAGACGGCCATAGCTTGCTGGGATTGGGAAAACCCTCACTTTTTTCGTGTGACCTATTTCTGTGGTAGACCTTAAGATTGCGCTCTTATGATCAGTGGAAAGGAAAAAAAGTAAGTTCAAAGATGTAAAATAAATGATAAACATAACCAAACGGATGCCAAATTAACAGGGATATTGAGTATTTGTCTCGTGATTCACTGACCATTTACACAAACGAACTAGATTTTTTTCACAAACAAACAAAAGGGGGAAAATGGCAGAATTTCTTGTAATCTTTGCGTTTGCGCGGGGGCCCTGGGAGGCGCGGGGCCCCGGGCCGTGGCCCTGTGGGCCCTGCCCTAAATCCGGCCCTGCACGCACGCACACATGCACACAAACACACACACTTTGAGACCTGGAGGTCTCCGTTCCACCTTCTGAAACCCGCATAAGGAAACGAGAACGGGCACTCATAGAGCGCATACCTTCGCCGCCACTACTTTTTTTGTTCTTGGTATGAGTGTGGGGAACTGGTTTCATATGAATGGTCTTATGACACAGACCACATATCTATAATGTCATGACCCCCCCGACTTTCGGGGGCTACGGACTAAACAACAATCAACTCACGTCATTTTGGCGAGTCTTCACTCGCAAGCTCGGTTAATACAACGTTTCAACAAGAGAAGGTAATCTCGTTTGATGCTGGTTTCATGCAAATCGAATAAGAATTGACTGAGTTATGCCGAAAACCGCATATTTTTCAAGGGCGTGACCCCCCCCCGACATTTTACCCCAACCGGTGACATGTGTTATGACGTCATTGTGTCACAAGATTGGGCATTAAATTCTGAACATTTTGGTGCTGGGTTCATGTAAAGCGGACAAGAATTGACCGCGTTATGACAAAAACCGCATATTTTTCAAGGTCGTGACCCCCCTGACCTTTGACCCCTAACCGGTAACAAGAGTATGGGCGTCATTGTGTCATATTGCATATCACAAGATGAGGCATTGAATTCTGAACATTTTGGCGTTAGTTGCATGCAAATTGAATAAAAATTGACCGTGTTATCGTAAAAAGACGATTTTGACCTTTTCGTGACCTTGACCTTGACATTTGACCCGAACGATCCCAAAATCTAATCGAATGCTTCCTGGCTAATAACCAATCATCCCACCAAATTTCATGCAATTCGGTTTAATACTTTTTGAGTTATACGAATCACAAGATTACAAATAAATAAATAAATAAATAAATAAATAAATACATGCCGACCAAAACATGACCTTTCGCAGAATGCGAAGGTAATAATAACCATTTGTTGTTTCATTCCTATATGAGCCGAGACCTTTGTGGAGAAAGAAACAGACGAGGACACTTGGCAGAGAGTAAACCTCCGCCATGTAATACCTGATCCATGGAAACATATTGTGCCCAATACATTTTTGAAATATCATGCTATATAATCATTTTTGGCCATATTTCTGAATGGTGACGAATCTCTTTAAAAATTAAATAATTCTCATATTCAGATCCGGAATCGGATCTTCGCAAAAATCAAATCCGTTTGTCCTGGTCACACACCCAATCTGTCCAATAAGTTTCATAGAAACCCGTCGCCAACTTTTTGAGATATCGTGCTATACATTAGTTTAGTCCAATCTCTCAATGGTGAAGAATCACTTAAAAAATTCTAGTCGACGGATCCGGATCCGGACCTTCACCAAAATCTAATCAGTTCGTCCTCGTCACACAACAAACCTTCCCAACAAGTTTCATCCGGATCCATCAACCACTTTTGAGATATCCTGCACACAAACAGAGACAGACAGACAGACAGGCAAACAGAAAGGGGTGAAAACATAACCTCCTTCACCTTCGGTGGTAAAGGTAAAAGACACCTAGCAAGAGCTACATGAAGGGTGGGGAAAAAGGGGGCAAGGGGAGTGGGGCAATATTAGAGAAGAAGAGAGGAAAGAGTGGTAGTCATCATGGGGTGGCTCTTTTTCCTCACTCCAATGTGCATAGCAGATTTTGTGAGATGCAAGAAGTTTATGCAACCAAGTGGATGCATCTTGGGAAGCCATGCCTCCACAAAAAGGAATGCTGTAAGTTTTGATGTAACGATCCAAAACAACGAAACAGGGAGAGGACTCGATGGAGTAGTTTCAACCAGCTCCTCTATAGAATATAACTGCTCATTTAGGTCACATGGGACAGTTGCTTGCAGATACAAATTTTTCGGTTGCTTGTATATATAAAGATTTTTAGGCTTGTGGTAGAACAGAATAGCAGGGGGAAAAGGATCAACAGACAAAATGGCACAAAGAGAAATCTGTGCGAAAACAAGTATTGGATGAATCACAGCACACGGAGAGTAAATGCAGGAGATGGGTTGGAACAGTGTGTAGCAAATCTCAGTCGTGGAAACGAACTATATCACGAGGAAAACAAATTGTAAATCCTGCAGAGATAAATGTGAGACAAAGAACTCAGGGAGACAGTTCTAGCGTCGAGAAAAGAAGGAGATAAAACAAAGAAAAACAACATAAAATGTCATACATCCCGTTGTTTTAGTAATTTTGCTGTTCAGAGTTAAAGGGCCAGCCCATATTTATATAAAACAAAAATGGCTGCCACTCTACCAGTTGGCCATCTTTGATGAAATCACAAAATAAAGTTAGGCTAACATGTATGCCAACATGTACTGTGCTTTTGCCAACTTTGAACAAAATCGGACCATGCATGTCTGAGAAATGGTTGCGAACACATTGAAAGGAACAAAATGGCCACCAGTCGGCCATATTGGATCTGATCTTGAAGAAAAATGATGCGATATGTATTACATCATTCCTTATCTGTATGCCAAGTTTGAACAAAATCAGTAAATGCATATCGGAGAAATGGTTGAGAACTTGTTCAACATTGGGTATTTTACAACTTTAATGGCCACCAGTCGGCCATCTTGGATATGATCTCTTCAAAAAAAAACTGATGTGCATATTGTATAACATCATTTGTTCTCTTTTTGCCAAGTATGATAAAATTGGTTGAAACATGTGCAAGACATGGTTGCAGACGAAGGCACGCACACAGGCACGAAAACCGAGACCAAATCCATCAGCCCCCATTTCAGACTAAGTCAAACGGTGGTTATTGAAGTGGAAAACAACTTCAAGGCCACCAACCTGCCAAAGGAGAGCAAGCAGACCGTGAGTCTCTGCTTCCTGATGTGAGCTTTCAATGACACAGAAGAACTTAGATTGCAGAGCCTCAAGCGAAAGAAGATGGCAGCTACACCAGTCCACAGAGGGATAAAAATTCCACGACACTCTGTATATGGTTGTCGGATGAAGAGTGAACAAACACCCACAGAACATTCATCTTTTCAGAAAACCCTCTCACAGACATCACAATCAGTTTACATACATCCATTCACCCGTGCATCTGCAAGTTACCTACCAGTCCCGCTCAATATCCTCTCACACCGGTGCTTTTTGGTACCATCTAATTCCAGTTTAAAACAACCTTCAGCTTTTGCTGCCACTACCATTCCTGGTGGACTATTCCATGCATTAATTAACGAGAATGGGACTCAGTGGAGCGCATATCTCCACAAGACTGAACAGTTTACGTTTTGTATCCCACTGATAGGCCGGATCTGCAACCAGACCTTAACCAAAATCGAATCGGCTTGTTCTTGTCACCTATTTAACTCATCCACCAAGTTTCATCCAAACCGTAAATAACTTTTTGAGATATCATGCCGTGTATTATTTTTGGCCCGATCTCTCAATGAAGAATCACTTTTAAAAATTATTGGATTTGATTCTGTATCTGGATATTCACCAAAATCTAATCAATTAGTCCTTGTCACACACCAAACCTGTCCACCAAGTTTCATCCAAATCCATCTGTAACGTTTTGAGATATCTTTCGCAAAGACAGACAGATAAAAAAATAAGGAAGATGTCATGCAGAGCACAATACTTAGGAAATCCCCCAAAAAAATTTGACCCCAAAAATAATTGGTGGTTGAATTCAGTGACCAATATGTGCATTCTCTTCAAATTTCAAGTCAATCGGATGAAAATTCAGGACTTTATACGTAAATATCAATACAGTAGTTGACCTACAAGGAAATACAAGGAAAACAGACACAGGTGGACGCCATTCAGCCCATCATGCCTGCGTGGACACCATTCAAAATTATCAACACAAGATCCAAAGAAGAAAATGCAATTTTTTTTTTAAAAATCGATTTATTTTAAGTTTTTGGATCCCCCCCCCTCCCTCAGGGGAGCGGGCATGGGCTTGGTTAAAACACACAACATGAACCACACATCCCATGATGAGACCCCCACCAACAGCACTCAGGGAGACACATGCACACAATAACCCATCAATGTTCAAACTTCCTAAAAGTCCTGTCAAAATCCCTTTTCCCCTCTATCTCCATAGCTCCAGGTACCCATGTAATTGCAATTTAAATTTATCCACTGTTTCTGCTGCAACCTTTCCAGGGAGACCATTCCATGCATTAACTATTCTCTGAGTAAAAGACCCCTGCCTTGCTACCGTCTTACCTCTCCTCTTCTTTACTCTCAGGCAATGGCCCCTGGTCCTATCACTGTCGACTCTGCTGAATAATTCATCTGCACTTATTTTATGTTTACCTTTCATTATCTTAAACATCTCGATATTATCTCCTCGTAACTGCCTCCTTCCTCGTGAATAAAGTCCCGTCTCCTTCAGCCGCTCCTCATAGCTGAGTCGAGCTCGGCCCAGAATCAATTTAGTCGCCTGCGCTGAACCCTCTCTGTGGCATCAATGTCCTTCCTGAATTGTGATGACCAAAATTGTACACAATATTCTCGATGTGGCCCTCACAAAATTCCTGTACAATGTTAATACCACCTATTTTAATTTATAAATGATCCCCCTCTGAATACAACCTAAAACCCTATTTGCTTTACCTACAGCTGCCTTGCACTGTGCTGCCTCCTTACCTCCTGTACCTATTACCACCCCCAGATCCTTCTCCTGTGTGACACTCTCCAAAATTACTCCGTGCATCCTGTAATCTCTATTTTCATTGTTCTTTCCCATCCCCAACACCTTACACTTTCTCAGGTTAAATTCCATCTGCCAATCTTTTGCCCAATCTATACAAGTATCAATACTTTCCCGAATCTGATCACCACCCTCTCTGATATCCACCTTACCTCCAAGCCTTGTGTCATCTGCAAATTTGGAAAGCTTACTTCACCCCATTATCCAAATTGTTGATGTAAATAATGAATAGTGATGGTCTGAATACTGATCCCTGAGGTACCCCACTACTTACATCCTCCCATCAAGACATTCTCCCACTCACAGCCACTCTTTGCTTCCTATTACTAAGCCAGTTTGCAATCCAATTTGCTGCCTGACCAGCCACTCCACAAGCCCTCACTTTGGCTAACAACCTCCGATGTGGTACCTTATCAAATGCCTTCTTAAAGTCTACATATACTATGTCAACTGCTTTTCCATCATCCACCCAATCAGACACTGCTTCATAGAACTCTAAAAGATTTGTGAGACATGAACTACCTTTTGGTAAACCCATACTGACTACCTTTAATTAGCTTGTATTTATTCAAATGGTTCCTCATCTGGTCCTTAATTAATGTCTCCAACAAAATCCCCACAACTGAAGTCAAACTAACAGGTCTATAGTTTCCCAATTCTTCTCTGGATCCTTTCTAAAATAATGGTGTTACATTTACTCCTCTCCAATCCTCCAATACCTGTCCTGACTCCAGGAAACTGGAAAATACCCGTTCTCTCCAAATGTCTCTGAAATGAAAGACCATTGGCCTATTTTGACCTCAAAAATAATGGCTGGTTGAATTCAGTGAACGTGATATGTAAACCCGATTCAAATTTCATTTCAATCGGATGTAAATTGACAATTTTAGAAATTTAGCCGGTCGACTTTTTGGCCGATATTGACCTTTTGGCCTATGTTTACCTCAAAAATACTTGTTCAATGAACTCAGTCTTCTGAATTATAAATCCTCTTCAAATTTTAATTCAATCGGATGAAAATTGAGGATTTCAGAAATTTGACAAAGTTGTTGACCTTTGGCCGATGTTGACCTTTTGACCTTTTGACTCAAAAACAATAGGCTTCTTGCTTATGATGAATTCTACCAGGTGCTGAAGTTTCATGAAGATCGGTTTAAAATTGTGACCTTTTGGCGATTGACATACAACCAAACAAATAGACAGACACAATAACACGTGACCAACCAATAAAGTTGAAAAATCTTCGATTTTGGCAAGTAAAAAGAGTGGCAATCACTCACGGAGTGACACTTGGTGAAACAGAATGAATGAGAACTGCACTCGGGAGAGTGCATACCTCAACCAAGATCAACAGTTTACGTTTTATTTCCAACTGATGAGCCAAATCTGAATTCTGACCTGAACGAAGATCGAATCGGCTTGGAAAACGATGTGAGACAAAGCTGCTGTTTGCCTCTGCACAAAGAAAGAGTGAAGGGAGACACGGTATTTGGTTTGGGTGATTCTGAACCCCAATGGGAAGGGCATATTCTGGAGCTTGTGAATGGACAGAGTAAGTTTAAAATCAATTTTTAAAATTATATTTACTGTTAATGATGTTGGGGAGGGGGTGGAGCTATAAGGGAATTATAAATGTAATTTATATTTGATTCTGCGGCTAAAAGATAAATTATCCTCGATTTTTGCATCGATTACTAAAAGGACAAGCATCCATCCGTATGTACTGCGTGTACATGTGTGCGTGTGTGTATTTACAAGGAAATTATGCACAGGAGGAGGCCATTCGCCCCATCATGCCTACACCACAACAATACCAGATTTTAATAAATGCATCATACCCCTTCCCTTCGTGTTGAGCCGTTTGGCTGCAACACCGGTACTCATTTCGCCAACTGCAGAAGGATGACAGGCTAAGTCAACCCCCTGGTGTTAATTCAGCAGCCAACAGGGCTTGAACTCAGGACCCCAGGATCCGAAGCCACCACCCTAACCACTAAGCCAACACCAGGTTCGTTTTGTTTCCAACTGATGATGTCAGTGTGTCACCTCGATAACTCCAAAACCATGAAACCTATCAGACTGAAAATCTGCATGGACACGAGGAAAACTCCGAGGAAGTGCAAGAGTGAAAATTGGGTGCTTAGGTTAATTAAAACACCCCCTTTTGAAGATAATTAACGGGCTTACTTAACCGTATCATGAATCAAGTGATCCTCAGCCACCTCGCTCTCTGGGGTCTTTTGGCATTTCCTGGGTAACCTTGCTGGGGTCTGAAGCCGCCATGTTTTGTGGCCTACTCAACCATGCCTTGACTTGGAATAGGCCGCAACGATTTCTTCACAATAAAGTTATTTTTTCACTTTCCTCAGTCATATTATCGAATGCTTGTTCATTATAGCTACGAATTGCTGCATACAACACTTTTGTAAGCACTGTAGTTTTCAAATTAAGAGTTAGGAGTGATTTCATGCATTATATGATATGATTTTCCACGATCTACTCTTACGGACTAATTAGAGTAAAGTAAAGAAAAAGTAAAGAAGGGGAGATTTAAGACAGTATCAAGGCAGAGGACTTTTAGTCAGAGAATAGTTAATGCATGCAATGGTCTCCCTGGAAAGGTAGTTGTTGTTAGCAGAAACAGTGGATAAGTTTAAATTGGAATTAGATAGGTACCTGGAAGTTATGGAGATAGAGGGGTATGGGGATGTTGGCAGGACTTTTAGGTAGTTTGAGGATTGATGGGTGATTGTGTACATGTGTCCGAAGTGCTGTTCGTGGGGGTCTCGTCAAGGGGGGTTGTGTGGTTGACGTTGTGTGCTTTCACGAAGTCCATGTCCCCTCCCTGAGGGGAAGAAGGAAAAAAAATTCAAAAACTTAAAATAAATGGATAAAAATGTAGATATATATTTGCGTTTTCTTCTTTGAATCTTGTGTAGGTAAAATATAATGTTGTTCATGCAGGCATGATGGGCTGAATGGCCACAACCTGTGTCTGTTTTCCTTGTGTTAATTGAAGGATATAATCAAAATATTATTTCGGTTTTGAGGATCGGACATCGTCAGGACTAAATAAGTGTCAAAATCTGTTGTGAAATCTGATAATTTAAAGAAATAACGAGTCTTATAATGAAGCCGATACACCTATTTACCGAAAGCAAGCAAGGCTTTGTTCCCTCCTCCATTCTTACACAAGAAAATGTGAAATTTCCAAAGCATTAAACTTACCTTTTTCTACTGTTTGGAGAATTATATTGAGAAAACCAAAAATTTAGGAACGTAACAAAATTAACGAGCTTCATTGAGCTTTATGATTTAATGCATTCACGGTGAGACCTCATGCCCTGTCCCCCAGAGGAACTGCCTATCCAACGCATCTGTCAGATGTGTGTCTATATTTTCGGAGGCTTCCCGAGGTGCTCTACAGGGAATCATAGGAAATCTGGGAAAAACGGACAATTAAAAAAAAGCTATCACGTTTGCGTGGACTCCGAACCGATGCACCACGTGACACGTGCACAGACAAGCAGATGGCAGATGATCTGCAAAGTTTATTTCATGGGCGATTGATCTTTGCGATGTCTCCAGGGATGTTCTGCATTAAGCTGTAATTATTTTGTGAATAAAATCACTATTTGAACAAATTCATATTATTAATTAACTGCTGCATGTGCGGTGAACACCAGTTTTAAGGTAAAAGGGATCTGATATGATATGCAGTGACAGGCTAGCCATCTGTTCCTTAGCAACCATTTAATTGGAGTGCTTGCATGAGTGCTAAAGCGACTTGCCAAATGCCTTTCGGTCGATAGCGGGATGGCGCTACATCCTTCTGAGTGAATCGTTCACTCACTGCGGACGCTTTTGCCCAACACGTCATTTCAGAACAAGTGGTTCGTGCTCCATCACCCTGAGTGAGTGGTTCATGCTCCGTCAACCTGAGTGAGTGGTTCGTGCTCCGTCACCCTGAGCGAGTGATTCGTGCTCCGTCATCCTGAATAAGTGGTTTATGCTCCATCATCCTGAGCGAGTGGTTCATGCTCCGGCATGCTGAGTGAGTGATTTGTGCTCCATCAAATCCTGGCAAGGATTTTATATTCCTGGCAATATTCCTGGCAAGTTTCAATGAGACTGGACCGGCGGTCGTCGAGAAACGGCGGTCGCAGACAGACAGACAGACAGACAGACAGAATTAAGGAATTACTGTCGGCCAGAATGCTTGAAGCCTGGGGTCTCCACAAACAGTGTGCTTCAGAATGCCTGTGACGCCAATGGGCTGCATCCTTCCAACAACTGATGATGCTTTTAAAAGTCACCCTTGGTCATTTTCACAATGAAGAGAAAACTTATAGGGAAGTAATGGTGATTGTGAAGATAAATAACACTTCAGTTTTGAGCCATTTTACCTTACTCCCGCAGAGCCTATTATTTAATTATATTGGGTTGAAAAAAAAATCACCTTTTCCGAAAAATATTCCGATTTCACTCTAGATTTTGACTTAATTATTTAGGCATGAGTTCCGATCCTCAAATATGGAATCAGATTTCGAATATCAGCTTTTAATGCCTTGGAAAAAGAGCACAACGAACTATGTTAACCCGGATATACACCTGAACATGGATTTCGCCCAAGGCAGAAAAACCCCTTTGGGAGAGGAGCAAATTAAGTAACTATAACCTCCATCGTGTGTCACTTCGTCTTGCTGTCTAGTTTGGTTAGGAATGGATAAGTAACGACTGAATGTATCGCAGACAGACAGACAGACAGATAGACACCAAATTGCATATTTTAGTATGATATATGAAAATGTTTGTTTGTTTGTGATCAAACTCCTCTGAGCTCCTGAGGTTTATCACCACAAACTTTATAGGATAATGCTGTTTGCTACGATGCATCTAAATAGAGGTTTTTAACAGTCATTTTCTCACAATTCATATATTATAAACACACGAGCTGCCACCTCTAACCATCTCCGCAAGGGTAAATCCATATATACAATGCTTCATAAAAAGTCCATTTTGTTTTGGAATTCAACCCGGATACTGATATATTTGGTGAGGGGGTATCCTCTTATAGTCAAATGTGAAAAAATATCTGTAATCAAGACGTTATCATGATCGATAAGATCAGCAAAGAAGGAGTCACTTGACCGCGAAAATGCACAAATCATTCAAAAACCAAACATAGCACAAATACAACCTATACATCGACTTAAACGTAATTATAAGACTCATCTAAAGATCTAACTCTCAAGGATGAAAAAAGAGTTTATACAAAAAAAGAATGTCATCTTAGCGAACTTCACCAAGTATACACCTCCAAATATACATTTTGTTTGAAAGAACCAAGTTTACATCATGATTTGATTTTTGATCGTAATTTGATTGTAGATGTTTGATTAATTTCAACGTAGATGTCTCACCTCAAATGAGAAATTTTTTTAGGGAATCTATTGTTGTTGGAAATGGGAATTCAGTGAAAAATTCAGTGATGAGTTATTGTCGTGGGTGGAACTAGTCATCTTGGCAACCATCATTTTTTTCGATTTTCAAATGGTTTCTGGTCACCATCAGAGAAATATCCAATCACAGGTGAGATATATTTCAGTTCTTTCAATATTATCGATATCTCCGAACTCTTAATGACGTCTTATCGAAGGGGCCATTGAAAAAATACATGCCCAACACGTTGCGGTTGCGGTTTGGAGATGGGTGGGGTGGGTGTATGCCCAGATTTTATTGAGTTTTACAGGGGGTGGTGGGTGGTTCCAGAGCCGTTACACAACAACCTTTTTCAACACATGTTAAAACGAGTTATTAAAGGACTTTATGGACATTTCTGGGTGACCTTTCTCGTAACCTTGAATGAGGTTCTGATACAGCTTTTCGCTATTAGCCATGGATTTGCCGAGAGTTTTCACTGTAAGCTGAAGAATGGAAGAAAAAAATGTGATGCCACCTCCTTGAGAATGGGTAACACAGAGGGGAAAAAGAGACCGCAGCAGTAAAATATGTTGTCCATCAGGTCAGATCCAGATATGGGAGCATGCTCCGGAAAAGCACGTCACTGCGTCCACTTTCCGCCGGTACTCCAAGGGCCTCTGTCTGGCCATCCCCCAGGCAGATGCCTGACCCATCCCATCTCGTTGAGATGCCAATCATCGAACAGCAACCACGAGGCATGTGGTCGGCCAATTGGCCTCGTCCACTCACAAGGTTCCCTCTCTGAGAGAATCTGGTGAGCAGGATCAGCGTCAGGAAAATGAGCCACATGTCCATACAGCCACAACTGATGCTCATGGACTATGCAGGTCGCAAATCTCATTTTGATCACTCTCAACAACCGCTCATTGGACACAAAGTCCAACCAGTGAGAGCCAAGGATTCTCTGAAAAGACCTGGTACCAAAGGAATGAAGTCTCCATTTCAGATCCCTGGTCAGAGTCCAAGTCTCACATCTGTAGAGCAAGACCTGGAGCATCAACGACCTGAAGACTCGGACGTTCGTCCTCCTGCATAGGTACTGGCAGCATCAAACCCCATGATTCAGTGAATCCATGACTCCCCTGGACCGACCCAATCGTCTCTTGACCTCTGGATAACAGCCAGCAGAGACATGAATATCAATGCCAAGGTAAATTAATCCCTCCATGACCTCAACATCCTCACCCCAAACAGCGACAGACAAGATGGCAGAATTCAAGATGTCATTGAAAGCATATATCTTAGTTTTGACCCAGGAAACCCGTAATCCCAGTGGTTCCAACTCCTCATTCAGTACCTCGAGGGCCCCCAAAAGGACATCCAGAGTGTCCACAAAGATGACTGCATCATCTGCGAAATAAAGGCCAGAGATCTTGACATTCCCAAGTGATGCAACACACCTTGATATCTCCAACATCCACCCCAGAATCCAGTCCATACAAGCGCTGAAAAGTGTGGGGGCAGCCAATACCCTTGCTGAACTTGAGCAACAACTGGAAATAAGTGGAAGATGGTATCTCCACAACTCATAGCACTCTCAGTGCCAGAGTACAGTTAAAACATCAGATTGATCAGTTTTGCGGGCACCCCATGAAGACCAAGAATCCTCCAGAGGGAATGCCGATTCGCTGAATTGAATGCTTTGCAGAGATAAACATAGGCTGCAAGCAGCCCCTGCCAAAACTATCCTCTGCGTTCAGTGAGGACCCGAAGAGCAAAGAAACGGTCAATCGTTGACCTCTTTTGTGTAAAGCCTGACTTTTCTGGACACTGGTGCTCAAGCAGATGGTGGCGAACCCTATCAAGAATTATCCAAGCAAAGACCTTGCCCGGCACTGAGAGCAGCGTCAACCCTTGGTAGTTGTTGCAGTCTTGGTGATCACCCTTTCTCTTTCCAGAGAGGGACAACAAGGCCCCTCTTCCAGGCAGTTAGGATGATGCCTGTGTTCCAGGCAGAGCACAGAACCGCAGAGCACAGAACTGCATGCAACGACTCGAGTGCAACATTTCCACCAGCTTTGAGAAGTTCAGCATGGATGCCACAGATCCCTGGAGCTTTACCCCCATTTCAACCGGTTCACAGCAGCCTGTGTTTCCACAAATGAAGATGGATCACAGTTGATTGGAGGGTCAGCAATAGGGATAGTGGGCCTTCACTTCGGACTTCTGTATCAAAAACTCACCAACCTCCGCTCTTACTGCAGTACACCGAGGGATGGGCTTGGAGGAATGCAACGTGCAAATTCCCTTGAAAGCAGGATGAGAATCACTTGACCACAGGTGATGCTCTACCCCCTCACAGATTCGTCACACATAGCCCTCCTTGTCCACCATTAGTGCATGTGCAGCTTTTTGCCTGAGCTTTCCTGAACAGCTCAGCTCTGCCATTCAGTCTGGCCCTGCAACTCTGGTCAATGGTATCCAGTGTCCCTTGAGAGACAAAATTCTTCTTTGCCCTACGGTGAGTTCCAAGACATCCATTGTCAACAACAAGGAGGCTGGTCTTGAAGGCACTCCACAACTCATCAGGATCACACAAAGCACCCAGATCCCCCAAATCTCCACTCAGCCTGTTCGCAAACTCATCTACCCTCTTATCCTTGAGCTTGCCAACATCCAGCCTCGGCTGGGATGGTAACATTTTTTTCTGGATTTACGCTGCAACTTCAGAGTTGCTACAACAAGCCTGTGGTGGATATTGAGGAACTGAGCACTCCAGTCGACCCTGCAGTTCTGGATCATCCTCCATTGACCATCAATGAGCACATGGCCAATCTCCTTTGCCACACCCCCAGCGTTGGAATATCAAGTCCAGCGATGAACCTGTGGGTGCTGAAACCTTGAATCAGCCACCCTAATTCCATTACCTCTTGCAAAGTCAACGAACTTCGTGCTATTCTGGTTCACAGTTCCAGACCCCTGGAGACAAACACATATCTCAAAAGCATCCCTATCAGTTCCAGTTAGTACAAATGAAATCCCCCAAGACTACAGGATTATCTCCCCTGAGGCACTGATCAACCACAGACTTGAGCGTGGCATAGTATGGGTCCTTCACGGTGAGATCACTCGCCTCAGTCGGAGCATAAACAGAGACCAGGGAAATGACACCCAAGGAGTGAGAAATCCTTCATCTAATATAGTTGACTGGTGTTTCCTCAATTATCATTGGAGTTAGCTTATTGGACACGGCTGCAGCAACTGCTTTGGCGTGGTAACCATCAGAGTGACCAGTACAATTGTAAGTGTAACCACCCTCCATGATCTCGCCACTATCCGGTTTCCGAACCACAGAGAGTGCTGCAATACGAATGTTCAAACGCGTGAGCTCAGATGATATCTGAGACAGCTGATCATTCTCTCTTTGCGTGAGGACATTCCAGGTACCCACCCAAAGGGACTGCCTCAAGTTAACCAAAGGAGACCACCTTCTGGTGGACGACACCTCAGCACCAGTCCACCACACACCACCGAAATCTGACACTGGAGGTTTACCCCATGGTTTTTCTCCGATTGTCATGGAATGGGGGTCCCGAAAGACTTGCCCTAATCCTGTCATCTGGTGAGTTGCCATGTGGAGGGAAGCAGTACTCCAGCAGTACAGGAGGTACTCCCATGGAGTGGGTATTCGTATTTCCTTACATTTGTGGGTTTTGCTGAATGTAGTGTTTTGCGGTGGCTGGAGTGCAAATTCTGTCGCCAACCTCCTAAAAAATAGTAACCTAACTGCAAGAGGATGTCCGCAGACACAGTTGGGTACTGGAAATGGATAGTTGTTGGCACACAAGGATCTCCTCCACCCTTTGACAGGTTTGGTTTTTCATCCTGCTGGGTGTCCATGTCCATACACCCTCCTTACCAGAAAACCTGGTGGGGGAGATAGTTTTGTTGCCGATAACCCGACCATGAAACAGGTTATTACTGATTTACTTCGTACCTGTAGCAAGTCACAGATCTAATCTGGCCTGGCCTGACAATATATCAGTGTCCTTCTCCATTCAAATTAGTGAAATGTTTTTTTTGTTTGTGACTTTACTACTTTGAACTCCGAAAGTTTGGTTCACAACAAAACTTTCTATGAACAGATTTTTAACCATGATGCACCTAAATAGGTATTTTAAACAGCCCCGAGGAGGTCATTTGACTCATTATTGCCGTGTTGTACTCCAGAGCTAATTTATTTCCCAAAATAAAGTAATTTCTTTGCTACAGCTTCACTCCTTTACACCCTGCATGGCCTGTAAGACCCATTAAACCCTTTACACCCATTAGGCGGCTGAATATCCATTTATACCCTTTTAAGACCTTTTAGACCCCTTCATACCCATTTAGACCCTTTTCAAATGTGTTGACCTTCTTTGTCCCTTTCAACACTTTTCAGACCTCCAGACCTTTCATGACCCTTTGGACAATTTGAGACCATGTTAACACTACAAAGTCCTTTTTTCTCTTTTGCCCCTTTCAACATTTAGACCCATTTAAAACCCATAAACCCTTTAAACTCTTTAGACCCCTTTTTGACCCCCTTTCGACCTTTTAATACCCTTAAGTCACCTCCACACCCCGAAGAAAATTGAAAAAAAAAGTCCCCCGAAAATCGCTATTGACGATCTTTTTCATGCACTATTCGCATCACATCACAAATTTCCCAAAGTGAAACTGAAACTACTGATCAGTGAATCATCGAATGGGAAACCAGAATGAAATGATGCGAGAAATATTGAATGGAAACTGCCAAAAGCAAAGCTATGGGTAGTGTCAAGAGAGGGGGCAGGTTGGTGGTCTGAAAAAGCGATGTGGAGAGGGATATGTGCGTGCAAGTAAGTTGTCGATTGGCATGGAAAGAACTTCAGTGATTTTCCATTCGGCGCTAGGCCAAAAACGTGCCGAAATTCCTTTCCGAGTCGAGCTTTCACAACATCACACTCACTCCCAAGCAGTACTTCAGAAGTACAAGCATGGATTGAAAATCTTCGCTGGTGGAATGGCATGAGGTTGCTGAGGTTACTAGCTCTTCCTACTGCGATATCTGCACATTAAATATTTACTCTAAATTCTCGTTTCTTCCAATACACACTCATTTGAGATGAGACATTGCTTATTCCATATATACTGTATATATACCCATTTACAAAAGGCACCAAAGGCTCATGGCCTGTGCAATCCTTTTCTCCACATCAGCACACATTCTGCAATATAATGCTATCACTGACCCAAGATATGAAAGTTCAGTGGCTTGTTTTTGACGGTACTAATCCAAGTCACCCAAGCTTCATATCCCTGCGTCCACCTAATCCACCTTTTTGCCCTTGCACTTTTCCCATAAACCATGAATTATCGGTCTTTCTCACAACGTGCTTAATAGCCCCACGAGCCCTTGCAAACTTCAGCTGATCACTCTCATGACAATTGTACAGTCAACTTCAATGAAAATGGTTTCTTTTATGGAAAAGGGTTCAAGGGAATCGGCATTCTCCCTGAACCATTGTGGACACTTGCACTTCTCAGTGCCCAGCATTGCCATTGTGGCTTTCATTGGAGACGATCATAATGCTGACCATTTTCCTTCAGGTGAACCATTTGGCCAATTATCTTTGGCCATGAAGCTTGCCAATTTTGTTAAAGTGCCCTTGTATGTGTTCTCTTCTTTGACATCTGCACTTCCTTGATGAAGCTTAGACATATCAAACCTGGTGATTCCTCTATTCTTGGATGTACAGCAGCACTTCCACCCGAACATCCTAAGCTTGATGCAGAGCAGCTGGTGGTCCGTGCTGCACTCAGAAGCTTCATCATCAAATATAATTTGGTTAAATGTTAAAAAAACCACATACACACACACACACACACACACACACACACACACACACACACACACACACACACACACACACAATTATCATTCTCTTTACATACCATCGGTTCTCCCAAAGCTGAGTCTTGTCAGGGGCTACAGTCCTGTATGTGTCGCCATTCATTCCCGGAGTATTTGACTGTAGGTACAGGAATTTTGAATTTGTTCAAGGTGTCAGCGATAGATCGCCTACTCGCCATACAGGACACCATGCAACCTTTAACCAACTAACGCTGGCAGATGAGACACGAAGCTTCACATACATCCGAGGGACAGCACACATGTTGTTGCATTTCTTTGCATGCAAAACACCAGGATGACAGTTTATAGCTGAGTCAGGATGCAAACCCAGCCTTGACAACTCATAGATGGGTGTGCACACACCTACACACTCTTGCAATAAACATTCCTTTTTCACTCACGTCCATCCCTGGCTATTATTTGTTTCATGACGACAGTCCTGATTATCGCTTTGGAGGTGGCATCCTTATTGTGCTTATAACTTTATTTTCCATTAGAGTTGTCCTTTCCTGTCTCCACTTGACTTCCCTGGATGGTTACAGATTCCTGTTCTCTTTGCAATAACCATCTGTTTACCTTTCCTTTTGTCTCCTCTTCCACTTTCCAATTAAAATGATATAATTTCTGATGTCATTGGCTTCATTATGAATTACCTTGTCCCCCCCATACATCAGCTCACAATTTCTGCTCTGCGTTGATTTAACTCACTGCAACATCTTGTCTACACATCACAATACTTACTGACCTCCAAACATGGCTTTTGCATCCAAGCCCTTGTTTAAGATAATAGCCTATTTCAATCGGTCATCTTTGGACTCGGCTTTCTGCCAATATTTCAAGTTCTCTGCTTGTGCTTGCTTGCATATAATGTTCCATCAAACTTATTCCTCTCCTCTACTGCTCCTCTGGGGTCATAATATGTTCTTGGGAAGAAGATGCTTTTGCTGGCAGTCTTCAGAGTCACTCGATGGCCGTAAGGCTTGGAAATTTGATCAAGCCAGATGGTTCAGTCAGATACTGTCTCATACAATACAAGGGTTATTCATGCTGCTCCTTGGTGGGAGACATCACACATCATGCATGAAAATACCTTCAGAACGAAAAACTTGCTCTTGTCAACTGATACATTCCTTTCTGCCTCCAACTATCTTCATATTATTTTAAGCCAGCCATGACACAAGCTTTTGTGTAATCAAGCAATATGTGTTTTCCTTTCCCTTAAAGGTAAATTGCACCATCTCATACCTCTCCATTAAGCTTGGGAAAAGTAAGTAGCCATATTTAAACAAGGAAGAAACAATTATTATTTCCCTCCTGAAAATGTATGCAACACAACTCGCTAGCTGTTCACGATTCATTATGCCTTTGGTCAACTTGGTGGTGGCATTTAGTGATGATGAGTCAATTCTGTCCCTGGTGTGTGCTTTTCACCTATTCTCATCTCAATCGTTCTTTTTGCACCACCTAACTTACCCTCAAACGTTGCTTGATGCTGACCTTCACTCCCAACATGGCAGGGAGGTTCTTAAGTTATATTTACACCACATCCACCTGACTTGATGGCATCAGAACATTTTGAGTAATAAGGTCCTGCTCCATTGAGCAGGCAAGTGCTGTACATTGTTTTCTCCCAAAAGATCTTCTCGGTTTGGTTACCCAATGTATGCTATTAAGGTGACAAATGTCATCATGATCCATAAACTTATGCCAAGACCCGTCCTCTCAATTACAGACTTTCTGTCACAAGCAAATTCAAATAACCTATTATTTCAGCCAAACTGAAATCATATGTATTTCAAAACACAGTCATCATGAACAAACAGTTCAGTTTCACCTCAATCGTATAATTCTGGATTACAGTATATGCTGTGGTTAATGGAGGTCCTGAATCTCAAAGAATAAGGGTTAGAACAATAAGGATGCCAACAGGATTAGAACAGCAATGGGCAATGCTGGGAACAGCACCGGTACACCGACTAGACTCTTATATCAGTTCACTGGAGTCAGGATGGGTACCAGAGGAAAGCAGAGAAGAAAATGTAAGTGTTATTTAATAAAGGATCCAGAGAGTAATTTGGGAACTAGAGACTTGTTAGTTTAACTTCAGTTCTGGGGAAGATGATTGAGATGCCAATTAAGGATCTGGTGCAGTATGACCACTCCTTGCCAAGGCGAGCCAATGAAAAAAGCCAAGAATTCACAAGGTTTCGATAAAGCGATGATAATAGAAAACCTATACACCAAGAAAACCTATAGAAAACCAAGACGCCAGGGTGAACAACAAATAGCCAAGATCTTGTGAAAAAAGCCAAGGAGTGGTCACACTGATCTGGTGGGGAAGCATTCAAATAAATTCAAACTAATCCAGGACTTTCAAAATGATGTACACTCAACACGACTCATAATGAGGTTGGAGTTTTGCTTTACAATGATTTAGAGAATGTGTTGAAGTGTGAGCATGACTGACTGGTAACCTTCAATGCAAAGAAAATTAGATTGTTGTCCATGTCTTTCTCCAGAAACAGGTCTTTCCCTCCTGTGCATATGGGGTATTCAACCGAAACAGAATCACCTGAGCTTTGGCTTCTTGGTCTGGACATCTCCTCTAACTCCCCTTTGGATAAGTACATTTCTGGTATTGCTCAGATCTCTTCCAAGCGAGTTGGTTGTCATTATTGAGTGCAGAGATATTTACCTCCTGTTGCTGTTTTGTACCTGCATAAGACAACTATACATCTCCTCATGGAGTACTGTTGCCACATTTGGGCTGGAGTACAAGACTCACACTTGTCTTTACTGGATAGACTCCAGAAACGCATAGTTAACCGGATTGGTGAGGAGATGGGCTCAACTCTTCAACCCCTCTCTCACCATAGGTCAGTTGCCACTCTTAGTTTGTCCTACAGACATTTTCATGGCAAATGTTCTGCTGGACTTTCTAACTTGGTTTCTCCTGTACAAGTGTTTGGATGCAAAGCTCGGTTTGCCATCTCTGGGCATACATGAACTACAGCTGATCCCAAGTGCATAATGGAAGGCCATGCAGATAGTTTTATCCCTCGTGCCATCTCCCTTTGGAATTCACGACCTGTAACGTGCTCCCCGTTATCCCCCAATCTACCCAGCACTGAGAGGAATGTCAATTCCTACTTCTTACATCGAAGAGGTTCCATTGTATTTACCTGACTTCTGCAACTTCATGTGTCTTGGATGTTTTCTTGTTATTTTTCTCTTTCTCTTATTTTATTTTGCTTTATCAAAAAATGATGAAACCAGTCCAGCAGCTGAGGGTGTACAGCATTGTGATTCTCATGTGTGTACTATTTGTGAATGTCTTCACAGCTGTGGTGGAACTCTGGGAAGGATTTATAACAGCAAAGGGCTTTCCTTGGGGTGCCTTTCATGGTTGCTTTATGCAGCTTCATTGGCAAGGATAGCATGGGAGGAGTCTATTTATTTATATAATCCTCACCACTTGGATTTAATTGATCAGGTGAGAGCAAATTCGTTATTCCCTCCATTCGAATGTGAGAGATGTCAGTGGTTCTTTTTTAGAAAAGGAATGCAGAGAAGAAAATGCAAGTGTTATTTAATATCCCATTTTGACCTGTTCCAATTTCCCATTCCCTCATTGCAAATAATTAATGGGACATAATGCAAAACTTTGTGTGTGTTGTTATCCACTGTGTTGTGTTGAGTTTTGTGCACTTATCATTTTGATGGGCTCCCCCCCCCCCCCCCGAGTACATACAAGACTGAAAAAAAAACAGTCCGTCCGTGAAGCCTTGGTATATTTCTCTTGATTGAATACTGTTTGAATGTCAGTTGCATCCTGACTACACGTAAATCATATAATTGTGTACTATTGGAATGTAAGTTTTAAACCTTTCCACCCTTTTGACTGTTAAGACCCCTTCGACCTTGGACCCTTGAGATGCCAGTAGACATTTATATCCTTTAGACGTCTTAGATCTCTCTTTACCTTTAGAACTCTTGAGACCAAATAAGCCCCTAAGATTCCCGAGAACTTTAAGATCCTTGAAGCCTCCAAAGGCCATTAAGACCCCTCAAGACCCCCAAGACACTTTAAGACAAAAAGACTCTAAAGACCTCCAAAAACCCATAAGATCACTCGTCTCCAAGAGTTGTAGACCCCGTAAGTCTGTCAAAACCCTTTAAGACCGACTTTACAAAGTGGAGAGCTTGCTGCCAAACCTTAACTCAGATTCTGCAACCGGTCCAGACGGCATCGGCCCACGTGTCCTAAAAACCTGCTCTTCTGCTCTTGCTCACCCTCTCTCTGTTCTATTCACCCTCTCATTTGCTCAAGGTCATCTGCCATCTGCTTGGAAATCTGCAAACATCCCTGCCCTGCATAAAAAGGTGCAAAAACAGATCCCTATAACTACAGACCAATCAGCCTTCTCCCAATCATCAGCAAGGTTATGGAATCCATCATCGCTTCAGACATGAAATCCTTCCTCTTCTCCAATGGCTTGATTTCCGATCATCAATTTGTTTTCAGACCAGGTCACTCCACCCTGGATATTCTGCTTCTGCTCTCCCAACAATGGATGGAGGTCCTCAATGCCAGACAGGAAATCCAAACCGTATCCTTGGACATATCACGTGCTTTTGACATGGTCTGGCACCCAGCTCGACTCACCAAACTCTCTTCCAATGGTATCCAAGGCCATCTCCACTCATGGCTCGCAGACTTCCTCTCCTGTCGCAGTCAACGTGTGGCCCTAAATGGAGTTCTTTCATCCCCTCTTCCTGTCCAGGCTGGAGTTCCTCAAGGCAGTGTTCTGGTCCTTGTTCTTTTTCTGGTTTTCATCAATGATCTCTCTGGAAAATCATCTATATCTCTTTGCTGATGACTCCACCCTCTGCCGTACCATCAGTCATCCCTCAGACCAGGATGTCTTGCAGGATGTCTTCCATCCTGGGGTGTCTTCCACGATGACAATGCCCCCATCTACAGAGCACGAGTGGTCGCCCAATAGTTTGATGAGTGTGACATTGATATTATCCATGTCATGTCCTTTTCAGTCACCAGATCTGAACCCAATGGAGCATTTATGGGATATTCTGGAATGACGCCTGAGACAGCATTTTCCACCTCCATCAAACAGGTGTGAGTTGTTTTACTTTCTCATGGAAGAATGGTGCCGCATCCCTCCTGCAGAATTTCAGACACTGGTGGGCTCTATGCCATGGCGCATACAGACCATACTGGTCACATATGGTGGCCCAATGCCCTTTAAGTGACTTTACATTGGTGTTTCCATTGGTTTTGTCCACTATCTGTGCATATATTACCACTGATGCAGTGGCCCCTGTAGGTAAGAGGTGGAATTTTGAATTTGTTGAGGATGCCAGTGTTAATTTGTCTTCTCTTCGCAAAACACACAATGAGATATTTAATATCCACCAACATCTTGCAAATTGAATCCCCCAGTTAATCGCATTCCCAACACAGACTCCCTTGACAATGCATCTCCCTGCATGTGATATACCAGGGTGTTGTTATATATCTGGGTCGAGATTCAAACTCAGGCAAGAGAGCCTAAAGAGGAGTGTGCATACTTTTCTACTACACCATCAGCCTTCCGATTAGCTATCCCTGCACAAGCTCTGGCAACACAGGAAGTTTGCAAACTTGGAGAATTCCAATATGTTCAGTCGGGTAAATAGCATAATTCCAATGTCGAATTAATGGCTCAAATCAAGTTCATGAAATCAACAAAATAAACCAAATGGCCTCTTTTTGCAACCTTATTTCCTTGTTCATATAAACTACGAGTATGTTACATGGAGCAATTGTTTTACACAGTTGTCCTTTGTTTAAATTAATGTCATCTCAATAGCTCACTCTGTGGTTGTTTCTGTTTGTTTTTTTGTTTTTTTGCCATTTATGTACAGAAATATTGAGACGAAATGATGGTGCACACATGTGCGGCATTGACCTGACATTATGTCTGATATCAATCCACAAGCTTCTATTTTAGGGCATTTAGGGCAATCTTTCTGATTACAATTCTGTCCATGCAGTCATGGTCGATAACAACAGTTTCCTAAAGGAATAGGAAAAAAAATTGGAATTTTGCTAAACGGGTCAAATTTAAATGACATGGTATTAAGTCATTAAAAAAGAAAAGAAACAAAAGAACAAAATAACATACATCTCTGTCATTTTTTGCTGGAAAATGACTGAATGAAATGAATACAAAGTAGACAAACGATATCCCTGCTGGGGCGCCCCTTCTTACAGCACTAC
>NC_140965.1:120900140-120962640 GCF_056783735.1 Eptatretus burgeri | reverse complement strand
GTCATGAGATTAGCAGTAAAATTACCTTTAAGAGGATGTGGAGGTTATGTTTGTACTATTTTCTGATTTGGAATAATTAGCGATGAGCACATTTGAGGGATCACACGACTCCTTCATCACCAAACTTCGCAATCATTGTAATGACCTAATTAAGTTATTTTTCACATCTGATACCATACTTGACAAAAGGAGCTCACCATCACACCAATTATTTAGGTATCTCGGTTGAAATCTAAAAAAAAATTGGCTCTTCATAAAGCATTGTTTTTATGGATCTATCCTCAGAGATGGCAACATGTGGTGGCTCGTGTGTTTGCTAAGTTATGACTCGTGAGAAAATGGCTGTTTGAAACGCCTAGTAAGGTGCATCACGGTAAAAATGTGATGCTGTAAAGTTTTGTTGTGCTTAACCTTGGGAGCTCAGAAGAGTAGCATCACAAACAAACATACAACGTCTCATTCACTTTTATATAGAACATAACCACTCCAAGCTCTGAATTAAATGAAATAACATCCTAAATGAAAGCAGATTGCACAAAAAGATGAAAAAAATGCAATATCATATAAATAATTTTTTTTATAGATTTAAATCTAGCAAATACAGCCAGTTCTACCAGGACCAAAAAAAAGGATTATATCGCTGTGAAAAAAAAAGGATTGCTGTCGACTGCATCACCATGGCTTGCAAACAAACAACCATCGAAGAATACCACTCAAAGTTGAGCAACCAAATCATGACAAATATTTGCACAAAAAGTCAAATAAAGCAAATGGAAAGGAGAGAATGGTGAAATAGAGATATGTTCCGTTACCAAGCAGCTTGGAGAGCCCTCGACAAGTGGCTTAAGTACACAAGCAAATACTGCAACGAAATGGTTGATAAGGAATGGCTGACTTGACAAGCAGTTAGCGATGTCTCCACCAATTCGTAGGGATGAAAATCAGGCATTCCATGATATGAGTGAGGAAAGTATAAAAAATACATTTTGAGCGCTTTATCGTACAGAAACCGTTGTAGCCTGTTCCAAGACAAAGCATTTTTGAGCAGACCAAAATAAAATGGTGTTTTCACGAAAAACGGTCAGGCTTTTTTTGTTTTTTCATGATGAGCACCCCGTTAATTATCTTCAAAAGGGGTGTTTAAATTTACCCAAATACCCAGTATTCATCCATGTACTCCCTTGGAGTTCACTTAGTAGGCATGCAAAGCTCCAGAGCGGTCGGTTTCATGGTTTTGGAGTTATGGAGGAGACACACACAAACTAACACACACACTGACATTTTTTTTTTTTATAGAAGAAGATAAATATAAATAATATAACACTCACCAGTGATGTTAATTCAACTTATGATTTTATATGGAAGAATACTGAAAACTCAATTGTCAAGTTTTAGTCCTTTGTTTGACCTAAACATTTGTTTTTATGCGGGTTTTTTGCTCAGATGAATGGCTAATGCTCAGATTCTCAGGCACATGCACTTCATTTCTCAAAGCAGTGAACAGCTTGTTATCAACTTTCAGTTGATATAAAGTCCACCGTTTACCTCGTCCACCAACACCAGCTTTTCCAAAAATAATATTTTTTTCAAAAAGCATTTCAACCTTGAAGCACAACCTACAAAACCATCCATACACTGGGCATACTGATAATTACAATTATTTATTTGAAAAATCAGATTTACACAAAGTATGTAAAGATTTTGTCTGCAACTCAAGGGAGTACTACTCTCCCCGATAGGCTGAAGCTCCAGAATCACATCTGTCTCTTCTGTATTCTGTATGATCTCAAGCACTCAATATAATTGGATCTTATTTGATAAAGCCAAAGCATGAGATCTGCTGCTCTCGTACTGCAGGCAGCTCAGTGGCCTCTGGATTTCCTGCCTCATATCTAGTTTAAATCCCTCTGCACTCTCAGCCCTGCAACCCTCAATAACAACTCCAGGATGCAAGCATTCTTCCATAAACCAACTCCTGGTTAAACTCTCAGAATCCAGGCTGACTGCACACTTAACTCCTTTGTTTCTCAATTCTCCTGTATGTGGAACCAACTTCCAGAGGATGTGCTCCCTTACTCTTCCCTCCCAGGATTTAAGCAGGCAATGCACCACTACCTCAACTCATCCCCATCCTTACCCACATTAATCCTTCCGAACACAACCCACTTCCTGACAGGTTGCAGTATTTCCTCCTCCCCTCTTTTCTTGTTCGTTCATTCCATTGCTTATGGCATTGAAGCATCGAAGTGTTGCTCGGATGCCCAACTGTGAGTTCATAACCTCTGTCACCTTACTCTTCCATGAGATAAATCGTGTGAAGAAAAAAGTTGGAAAATATATATATATATATATATATATATATATATATATATATATATATATATATATATATATATATATATATATACATACATATACATACATATACATACATACATATACATACATATACATACATATACATACATACATATATATATATATATATATATATATATATATATATATACATACATATATATATATATATATATATACATACATATATATATATATATATATATATATATATATATATATATATATATATATATATATATATATATATATATATATATATATATATATATATATATATATATATATATATATATATATATATATATATATATATATATATATATATACCGGGCGTAGTGGTGTGTGCCTGTACTCTGGCTACCCGGAGGCTTGGGTTGGAGGATCGCTTGAGGACGGGTGCTCTGTGCTGGGCTGGGCTGTGCTATGAGAGGGTGTAGGGCAGCCCGGAATAATGGCGAAACGCAATCCTTATCCCTGTGTCGTAAGAGGCGACCAGGGTTGCGTGAGGAAGGGCATCCGGCGTAAAACCTATGCCAAATTAGTATGCGGATCATAACGGATGATCCGCTGTGGCGACCCCTAACAGGAGTAGCCGAAAAACTAACAATAACATATATATAAGTATGTATGTATGTATGTATGTATGTATGTATGTATGTATGTATGTATATATATATATATATATATATATATATATATATATATATATATATATATATATATATATATATATATATATATATATATATATATATATATATATATATATATATATATATATATACATACATATATATATATATACATATATATATATATATATATATATATATATATATATATATATATATATATATATATATATATATATATATATATATATATATACATATATATATATATATATATATATATATATATATATATATATATATATATATATATATATATATATATATATATATATATATATATATATATATATATATATATATATATATATATATATATATATATATATATATATATATATGAGCCTGGTGTTGGCGCAGTGGTTATGGCAGCGGCTTCCAAAAGGTCCTGGTATGGATCCAAAAGGTATGGATCCAAAAGGTCCTGAGTTCAAGCCCCGTTGAGCCACTGAATTAATACACCAGGGGGTTGACTTAGCCTGTCATCCTTCCGAGGTCGGCGAAATGAGTACCAGTGTACTGGGCCGGTGTATACCCCGGTTAAAATAGGTGCACCATATCCCTGTGTCATAAGAGGCGACCAGGGTTGCGTCAGGAAGGGCATCCGGCGTAAAACCTGTGCCAAATCACTATGCGGATCATACAGATGATCCGCTGTGGCGACCCCTAAAGGGAGCAGCCGAAAGAAGAAGATATATATATATATATATATGTATATATATGTATATATATATATATATATATATATATATATATATATATATATATATATTTATATATATATATATATATATATATACATACACAATTTAATATATACAAGTGCGGGACCGTAGGAGCGGGCCCGTAGGTGCGTGCCAGTATGTGCAGCTTCGTGCCTGCAGTATCAGGTCCCCAGCATCAATTGTGACGAAATATCAAACGAAGAAGAAGAATTGTGACGCCCCATCTCTCTCGCCCCCACTCCCACCCCCTCTCTCACACACCCCCTCTCACACCCCCTCCCCCGTCCCCCTCTCGCTCTCTCTCTCCCGTCCCCCTCTCTCACTCACCCCTCTCTCCCCCTCCTCTGTCCCCCTCCTCTCTCGCCCCACCTCTCTCGCCCCTCCTCTCTTCCTCGCCTCTCTTGCCGCCCCTCTCACCCCTCTCTCACCCTTCTCTCTCATCCTTCTCTCTCCCCCTCCTCTCTCCCTTCTCTTGCCGCCTCTCATCCCCCTCTCTCGCCCTTCTCTTCCCCCCTCTCACCCCATCTCATCCCCCTCTCTCGCCCTTCTCTTCCCCCCTCTCACCCCATCTCTCGCCCTTCTCTCTCTCCCCTCCTCTCTCCCCCTCCTCTCGCCCTTCTCTCTCGCCCCTCTCTCCCCCTCCTCTCTCCCTCCTCCTCTCTCGTCCCTTTCTCCCCCTCCTCTCTCCCCCTCCTCTCTCCCCCTCCTCTGTCCCCCTCCTCTCTTGCCCTCTATCGCCCCTCTCTCCCCCTCCTCTCTCCCCCTCCTCTCTCCCCCTCCTCTCTCGTCCCTCTCTCTGTAAATGTATTTACAAATGTCTACCAAGCACAACGATTAATTCCAACCTTGGGAAAAAACAGCTTTCAAACCCTTGGGAAACAGCTGTTTCCCTCGGGAAAATTCGAACCTTGGGATTAATTAATAATTTGAATAATAATCAAACCTTAGGAGTTTGGCACATACCCAGGTATGGCACATACCCAGAGAAAGGCACATACCCAGGTCCCCAGTGTCGATTGTGACGTCATACCAAATGAAGAAGAATTGTGACGTCAATCCTTCCCCAAAAATTAAATAATGAATTAAATAAACATTGTGACGTCATTCGTGATGTCATAGCACCGTGTCCTGTCATTACTTCACAGATACATGGCCGTAACTTGGGAACCACTCGTCCGATCGATATCAAACCTCGAAAAGGCACATCCGCGGGTCCCCGGCAATATTCCTGGCAAGTTTCAATGAGACTGGACCGGTGGTCGTCGAGAACCGGCGGTCGCCGAGAAACGGCGGTCGCATACAGACAGACAGACAGACAGACACACAGAGATTGCTGGAAATATATATATATATATATATATATATATATATATATATATATATATATATATATATATATATATATATATATATATATATATATATATATATATATATATATATATATATATATATATATATCTTCTTCTTTTGGCTGCTCCCGTTAGGGGTCGCCATAGCGGACCATCCGTTATGATCCGCATAATGATTTCGCACAGGTTTTACGCCGGATGCCCTTTCTGACGCAACCCTGGTCACCTCTTACGATGCAGGGATATATATATATATATATATATATATATATATATATATATATATATATATATATATATATATATATATATGTGTGTGTACATATATATGTATATATATTTATGTATATATTTATATCTATATATCTATCGATAATTCCAGCAATCTCTGTGTGTCTGTCTGTTTGTCTGTTTGTCTGCGACCGCCGTTTCTCGATGACCGCTGGTCCGATCTCATTGAAACTTGCCAGGAATATTGCCGTGGACCCGCGGATGTGCCTTTTCGAGGTTTGATGTCGATCGGACGAGCGGTTCCCAAGTTACTGCCATTTTACTGCTTTTTCAGTGTTGAAAAGGTGTATATATGGCAGCTGAAGGTGTCGTTCCACCTTCTCGACTTATCATGCCAATTTTTTCCCAAATTATTAATAACCGAACGACCACCGGTCCGATCGGATTGAAACTTGCCAGGAATATTGCCGGGGACCCGTGGATGTGCCTTTTCGAGGTTTGATATCGATCGGACGAGCGATTCCCAATTTCGGCCATTTTACTGCTTTTTCAGTGTTGAAAAGGTGTCAATATGGCAGATGAAGGTGTCTTTCCACCTTCTCACCTTATCCTGCCAATTTTTTCCCCAAATTATTAATAACCGGACGACCACCGGTCCGATCGGATTGAAACTTGCCAGGAATATTGCCGGGGACCCGCGGATGTGCCTTTTCGAGGTTTGATATCGATCGGACGAGCGGTTCCCAAGTCATGGCCACTTATCTGTCGACCAATGACAGGACACGTTGCGATGACACCACGAATGACGTCACAATTAATGTTTATTTATTTATTATTTATTATTTTTGTTTGCACGATTGACGGTCCGATCTGATTGAAACTTGCCAGGAATATTGCTGGGGACCCGTGGATGTGCCTTTTCAAGGTTCGATATTACTCAGATAAGCAGTTCCCAAGTTGCGGCCATTTATCTGTCGACCAATGACAAGACACGGTGCTATGGCATCACGAATGACGTCACAATTAATGTTTATTTGTGTATTTATTATTATTATTTTTTTTTGCACGATTGATGGTCCGATCTGATTGAAACTTGCCAGGAATATTGCTGGGGACCCAGGGATGTGCCTTTTTGAGGTTTGATATTAATCGGACGAGTGGTTTCCAAGTTCCGGCCATTTATCTGTCGACCAATATCTGTGAGAGAGGGGGACGGGAGAGGGGGGATGAGAGTGGGGGCGAGAGAGAGGGGCGAGAGAGAGGGGCGAGAGAGAGTGGGTGGGAGTGGGGACGAGAGAGAGAGAGAGAGTGAGAGAGGGGACGGGAGAGAGAGCGAGAGAGGGGGACGGGAGAGGGGGTGTGAGAGGGGGTGTGTGAGAGAGGGGGTGGGAGTGGGGGCGAGAGAGAGGGGGCGTCACAATTCTTCTTCATTTGATATGACGTCACAATTGACGCTGGAGACCTGAATATGTTTTGTCGGTATTTTCCAAGTTATGGCCATTTATGATACGGTTGGTCCGATCTAATTGAAATAATGCCCCAATCGAGTCATCGTTTACGCACCTACGGGCCCGTACTAGTATATATAATTATATATAAATCTAAATATATAAATCTAAATATATATATATATATATATATATATATATATATATATATATATATATATATATATATATATATATATATATATATATATATATATAAATATATAAATATATATATATATATATATATATATATATATATATATATATGTATATAAATATATGTATATCTCTATTATAATTCCAAGCTTGCATACTAAAAACTCGGCTCGCCATCACACGATCCCTATGAAATTGCTGTGGCACTTAGCTGACATGACAACGATGTTTGGGAAGTCTTGGCGTTCCATAGTACCACTTGCATTTTGCACAATGCATATTTTTGTCATTCCCGTGTACGGTCTGTCGTCTCCTACCAGCTATGTTGTACTGCTATCCCGTGCATGTGCACGGGTATCGCTGGTATATATATATATATATATATATATATATATATATATATATATATATATATATATATATATATATATATATATATATATATATATATATATATATATATATATATATATATACTGTATATACAAGGTGTGTTCAAAAAGTATCCAACCTTAATTTTTCGTGCGTAAACAAATGAAGCTCAGGAGGCGCGATTTGGTGCACGTATGTAAGCGATCCTAATCCGTATGCGTGAATATTTTCCTGCCTGCAGAAGCTGTCAGTCGCCGACAGACCGCCGATGAGTGAGGAAGTGTAAGTGAGCACCGTCGGATTTTCGTTTTTGACAAAATGACGGAAAAACTTGAACAACGCTACTGCATCAAATTTTGTGTAAAGCTTGGCGATTCCCAAGTGGAAACGATCCGCAAGATTGAACAGGCCTTCTGGAACGAAGCAATGGGCATCACACAGATAAAAGTGGTACAACCGCTTCAAAGATGGTCGCACATCAGTAGAAAGTGAAGCACGTTCTGGTAGGCCCTCAACATCCCGAAATGAGATAATCATTGACCAAGTCAGGACCCTGCTGATGCAGGATCGTCGAATCACGATCAGAGAACTTGCAGACGAGGCGGGCATCAGCATTGGATCCCTTAATTCCATTGTGAATGAGGATTTGGGCTTTAGGAGAATCTCAGCGAAGTTCGTGCAAAAGCTGCTAACGATCGAGCAGAAGCAACTCCGTTTGGAGATGGCACAGGACATGCTGGAGGCTGTGAACAGCGATCCGAACTTATTCAACACAGTGATCACTGGCGATGAGACCACAGTGATCCGTCATTTTGTCAAAAACGAAAATCCGACGGTGCTCCCTTACACTTCCTCACTCATCGGCGGTCTGTTGGCGACTGACAGCTTCTGCAGGCGGGAAAATATTCACGCATACGAATTAGGATCGCCTACATACGTGCACCAAACCACACCTCTCTAGGTTCATTTGTTTACACATGAAAAATTAAGGTTGGATACTTTTTGAACACACCTCGTATATATACTACCAAATACCACCTGTTGCTTTGCTGATGGGAATACTAAAGGGGGGGGGGAAGCGGAGGGAAGAGAGAGGGGTGTGGGAAACAGAGGGGGCTGAGTGAAGAGGAGGGAGGGGAGCAAGGAGGGGTGTGGGAGCAAGGAGGTTAACAGTGTGAGATGAGAGGAAGGGAAGGCAGACATGTGGTGGAGCACTAATTACGATTCATACTGCCCTGTCAAAATGATTCTGCAGAGAATAACAGTGAATATGGGGGAAAAAACGTCTGAAATCCATTTTCTACCGTTCATCCTATAAACACTGCCTGGAGACAAACACCACCCTGACACGTCCGGAGAAAAAAACCCACCGGATGCATCCGGGGCAAAGCTGTCAAGACACAAACACTGCTTGGACATATCCAAAGACAAACTCCCACCTTAAACAAACTCCCATCCGGAGATGTCCACAGACAAACTCCTAGCCGGACACATCCAGAGACAAACTCCCATCCGGACACGTCTGGAGACAAACTCCCGTCCGGTCACATCTGGAGATCAACTCCCGTCTGAGCTCATCCGGAAAAAACCCCCGTCCAGACATAAACACTGCCCGGACGCATCTGGAGACAAGCACCACCCAGACAGGTCTGGAGATAAACACCACCTGGACGCGTCCAGAGATAAACCAGTCCGGACATGTCTGGACATGTCTGGACAGTCCGGACAGACATAAATACCACCCAGGTTTATTTAGAGACAAACACCGCCTGGATACTTTCGGAGCCAAGCTGTCCAGAGACAAACACCACTCGGATACGTCAGGAGACAAACTCCTGTCTGGACATAAACACCGCCCGGAGACACCGAGAGACACACTCCCACCCAGTCATGTCCAGAGATAAACACCATCCGGACAAGTCTGGAGACAAACCCCACCCGGACATGTCTGAAAACAAACATTGTTCAGCTATAACCACCATCCGGATATGTCCAGAGACAGGGGCAGAGAGACACAGAGAATGGGAGTGAGAGTGAGAGACAGAGACAGAGACAGAGACAGAGACAGAGACAGAGACAGAGACAGAGACAGAGACAGAGACAGAGACAGAGACAGAGACAGAGACAGAGACAGAGACAGAGACAGAGACAGAGACAGAGACAGAGAGAGAGAGAGAGAGAGAGAGAGAGAGAGAGAGAGAGAGAGAGAGAGAGAGAGAGAGAGAGAGAGAGAGAGAGAGAGAGAGAGAGAGAGAGAGAGAGAGAGAGAGAGAGAGAGGTGTGGGAGGATGGTGCTACACTGTATTGGTAGTGGGTAGGGCAAGGATGGGAGAAAGAGAAAGAGGGGAGTCAGGGTAGGAGAGTAAGCAGAGAGAATATGTTATGCTTGATGAACAACACACACACACACACACACACACACACACACACACACACACACACACACACACACACACACACACACACACACACACACACACACACACACACACACACCTGGCCGACATTGTCAAGGAATCGGCAGTCAGTGTGTTTACTCACTGCAGTCACGACTGTATACAACCTAAAAAAAAACTATCATAGCTTTCACTGAAAAACAACATTACATTATATTTCGATGTTTCAGGGATACATTCACATAGATGAATTTATATAAGCAGCTTTGTGTGATGGGTGGAAAAAATATTTGGCTCGGAAATTTGGAAAACACGTTAATACAGCAAACAGAACATAAATCGGGTGTTAATACGCTCATAATGACAAAGCACAAATAACTCGATCAGGATGACGGAGCACGAACAACTCACTCAGGATGACCGAGAATGAACAACTCGCTCAGGATGACGGAGCATGAACAACTCGCTCAGGATGACCGAGCATGAACAACTCGCTCAGGATGACGGAGCATGAACAACTCGCTCAGGATGACCGAGCATGAACAGCTTGCTCAGGATGATGGAGCACGAACCACTCGCTCAGGATGATGGAGCACGAACCACTTGCTCAGGATGATGGAGCACGAACCACTCGCTCAAGATGATGGAGCACAAATCACTCACTCAGCATGCCGGAGCATGAACCACTCGCTCAGGATGATGGAGCATAAACCACTTATTCAGGATGACGGAGCATGAACCACTCGCTCAGCATGCCAGATCACGAACCACTCACTCAGGATGATGGAGCATGAGCCACTCACTCAGGATGATGGAGCACAAAATACTCGCTCAGCATGCCGGAACATGAACCACTCGCTCAGGATGATGGAGCATGAGCCACTAACTCAGGATGATGGGGCATGAACCACTCAATCAAGATGACAGAGCCCGAACCACTCGCTCAGGATGATGGAGCCTGAACCACTCGCTCAGGATGATGGAGCACGAACAACTTACTCAGGAATACGGAGGACGAACCACTCACTCAGGATGACGGAGCACGAACCACTCACTCTGAATGATGTGGCATGGCAAAAGTGCCCACAGTGAGTGAACAATTTTCTCAGGATGATAAAACGTGGTGCCGCTATCGACTATCGGGCACTCGGCAAGTGGCTTAAGAACTCCATTAAATGGTGGATAAGGAATTGCTGGCCAGGCTGTGGCTGCATACCATATAGGATCCCTTTACTTTTTTTGTGGGTAGGTCTTCACCGTGTCACAGCAGTTAAAGAAATTAAATGAATTCGTTCAAACAATGACTCTTATCCACAAAAGAGTTGCTGTTTAATGCAGAACAACCTGGAGATATCGCACAGTTAAATTGCCTGTGAAATAAACATTGCAGATAATCCACTACGTTGCCTGCTCTTCTGTGCACGTGTCACGTATTACATCGGTTCGGGGTCTGCACAAATGTTATCACTGTATTTTACAACATCCGTTTTTCACCAGATTTACTTCGATTTCCTGTAGAGCATGCATGGTTGGCTTAATGGTTTGGGTGGTGGGCTTGGGACCATTGGGTTCTGAGTTCAAATCCTGCTCAGCTGTTGAATTAATACCAGGTGAGGTTAACTCATCCTGTCATCCTTCCGAGGTCGGCAAAATAAGTGCCAGCATGCTGGTATCCTGTGTTTGAGTGGTGACCCGTCCAGGATTGTGCCCAACAGCCGAGGATACTGCTTAAGCAGCACCAACGCTCTGCACAGAGTAATGGTCCCAATCTCCTCCTCCCCCTCCTCCTCCTGTAGAGCACCTCGCGAATCGTCCAAAATATAGAGACAGATTTCGCAGACACTATGGATAAGCAGTCCCTCTGGGGACAGGGTGTGAGGTAAAGCAGTGAATGTATTAAATCATATAGTTCAATGAAGCTGGTTAATTTTGGCACATCGTTTAATCTCTTGATCACTCAATATAATTGGCCAAACAGTAGAAAAAGGTTTATTGCTTTGAAAATTTCGCATTTTCTTGTGTAGACATGTATAAGGAGGGAAAATAACCTTGCTTACTTAAAGTAAATACAGGCATGGCAGAAGTAAATAGACAACTTAAATTTCTTCATTTCATATGTTTAAAGCAAGTTTTACTCAGTGATTTGTATGAATGTTCAACTATTTATTTGCAGAAAAGAGTTCCTGGCTCTTGTAAAACAATTAACTATGCCTCAAACAAAGGGAGCACACGACCTTGGCAATTTTCAAAGAGGACGAATTTCAAAGAGGAGGTCCAAGTAAGCTCAAGAACTGCCATGGCAGTACCTTCATCAACTGGGCTACCATGGGAGAGCAGCTCAGAGAAAACCTCTTCTTAGACCAGCCAACATTCAAAGGAGAAAGAAGTGGGCTGATAAGATGGCCACCAGAACCTTGGATTCTTGGCAAACTGTATTTTTTTTCAGATGAGACCCAATTTGATCAATTTTCTGAAAGTGGACATGTATGTGTCTGGAGACTTCCCAGTCAAGAGTTCTCTTTGAACCGATTACAGACAACTGTCCAACATGGTGGTTTTTTCAGTGAAGGTGTGGGGAGCAATCTGGAGCACTGGTCAATTAGAGCTTGTGGAGTGTGTTGGCATATTCAACTCGACGATATACAATTCTCTCCTTGAGGATGGACTTCTCCCTGTCCTCTCCACCAGTCAGATGGTCAAAAATAACACTCTTTTCATGGAAGATGGAGCTCTCCATGCCACACTGAAAAAGGACCAAACAATACCAGGAAAGAAATGGGATCAAGCGACTTCCATGGCCAAGTCAGTCTCGTCACATGAATCCCATTGAACAACTCTGGGCCATAATGGACTGAGCCTTGCGAAAATAGTTCAGGAAATCTACATCATGGGCAGAATTGCTGAACATTTTGCGTGAAGCCTGGGCAGAAATCTCAGAAGAGAAAATTTTGGAACTCGTTAGTTCTATGCCTGAAAGAATAAAAGTGTTGAAATCTGCAAATGGCAAGTCTACAAAATACTAGTGTATGTATTAAAATGGATCAAATGTACTTCAAATGTTCAAAAAATGAATTCTTTAAAAATCATGGTGTCTATTTACTTCTGTCATGTCTCTGTAGGTGCATTGGCTTAGTTATAAGCCTGGTTATTTCATTAAATTATCAGATTTCACTCTAGATTTTGACACCTATTTAGTCCAGATAATATCAGGTCAGGTCACGTCAGGTATGGGAGCATGCACCAGAGCAGCGCGTTGCTGCATTCACTTTCCGCCGGTACTCCAGTGGCCTCCATCTGGCCATCCCCCAGGCAGATGGCTGGCCCATCCCCATCTCCTTGAGATGCTGATCAACCTGCTGCAACCACGAGGCAGGTGGTCGGCCCATTGGCCTCCTCCACTCATTAGACTCCCTCGCTGAGAGGATCTGGTGAGCAGGATCAGCATCAGGAAAATGAGCCACATGCCCATACAGCCACAGCTGATGCTCATGGACTATGCGGGTAACAAAAGTCATTTGAGGCTCTCTCAGCAACTGATTGTTGGACGCAAAGTCCAACCCGCGATAGCCAAGGATTCTCCGAAGAGACCTGCTACCAAAGGAATTAAGTCTCCATCTCAGATCCCTGGTCAGAGTCCAAGTCTCACATCCATAGAGCAAGACTGGAAGCACCAAGGACCTGAAGACTTGGACTTTCGTCCTCCCGCACACGTACCGGCAGAGCCACACCAAATTATCAAATTAATCCATGACTCCCCAGGCCCGACCCAGACGTCTATTGACCTCTGACTCACAGCCAGCAAAGACATGAATGTCACTGCCAAGGTAAGGACGATACTATCACTGCCAAGGCAAGGGCGATATCTGATCCTCAAAACCGAAATATTTTGATGATATACGTTTATTAGTCCGTGAGAGTAGATCAAGGAAAATCTTATCATATAATGGATGAAATAACTCTAAGCTCCTAATTTGAAAACTCGAGTACTTACAAAAGCGAGGTATACAGAGATTCATAGCTATGATGAACAGGCATTCAATAATATGAGTGAGGAAAGTAAAAAAACACTTTCTCGGAAAGATATCATTTCGACCTGCATAAAGTCAGGGTAAGGTTGAGCAGGCCAAAAAACATGGCGGCTTCAGACCCCAGCAAGGTTGTCCAAGAGACACTTTACGACCCCAAAGAGTGAGGTGGCCGAGGATGTGCCTGATGAAGGATAAAATTAAATAATGTCATTAATTATCTTCAAAAGGGGCGTTCTACTTCACCCAAACACCCAATTTTCACTCTTGCACTTCCGTGGAGTTTTCTTCGTATGCGTGCAACGTTTCAGGCTGATAGGTATTATGGTTTTAGAGGAGATACACAAACATTGCCTTTTATTAGTATATATATATATATATATATATATATATATATATATATATATATATATATATATATATATATATATATATATATATATATATATATATATATATATATATATACAGATACGTAAATGATTGACCCCTCTTACACTCCTCCAGTCAAAGTAGCTGCATAAATCAACCCAAGAAGACTTACACAAGGTAAGTGCTAACGCTGATTTGAACCCTTCCCAGAGTTCCTCAACAACTATTATGCAGAGATGTTTACCCATAGTACACACATGAGAATCCCAATGCTACACATCCCCTCAGCTACCAGACCGCTTTCATTGCTTAATGGCAAATCATCAGCAATAGCGTAGACAGCCATTCATACCAATGAGGCTCCCAAGCATGTACCATGTGCAAATGCCAAAAGCAGTCAATATATAAATAAAGACTTACCCACATCTGTCACCAATTAATGGACGGAATAGCCAATCAGCTCTCACCTAATCAACTCCACCCATTTACAGGTGAGAGATGTGGGTGGTTTGCCTCTAACCTTTGTCTACACTGCTATCCCACATGCCCCATTTATCTATAACCTAAAATGTTGGCGACTTTGATTGAGTTATGCAACATGTTTTTCAATATTTTCCAGAAAACGGTAAAAGGGTGTGTTGCAGAGATTTATAGATACAAGAATTGGTTTCAGCCTGGTCTAAACTCTAAAACATATATATATATATTTTAACACCAAGATCACTTCCAACGGACAGCTCTATCAATTACTACAACGAAAAGTTGCATTTTTTGGAGCCAATTGGTGGCCCTCTTAGAAAATGGCCACCATGTTGGAATGTCAAGTGGCTAGCACTTTCTCCTTGAAAAGTGACCCAAACAGAATAACCGTGACAATTTTCATGCTGGTATCATCATTTGAATGCTTCGACTAAAAAATAAAATCACTCTTTTCTACTCCACTATTGACACAAGATCCTAAATATACTTTGTGCAAATAGCCAAGGAACAAACTTTTTGCTCAGTTTCAGTGCTTCTTGTGCAAAAGGAATGAGTTGATGAATTTCAGATGAGGAATGACAAAATAGTTATCAGAAAGTGGGACTCTCTAGTCGCTATCAGATCAATTAAATTGTCCTCGCAATGTCCAAGTCACCTGTTGGAAATGTCATCATACACCGCAAGACTAAAGGTAACACTGCTCCTGATCATCCATCTTGAAGAGTGTCAAAAATTACTTCAAGAGTGATGAAAATCTTCAAACAAATCGTTTGAAGGAACAGACATGACTATTTCATCAGATAAAACCTCTGGAGTATGACGAATGAGTATCGGGGAGTCAGTGGGGTGTAGGACAAGCATCAGTTCAATTCACTGAAAAATTCAATCTATATAATAAAATGGAAGCGCAGCTGCACAAAAGCTTTTCATAAATGTAGTCAATACATTCGATCATGTGCAGTGGCACATCCAACTCATTGCCTGGAGCCTTTAAATGTGGAAATGTGTTTTGTGGAGTGATAGTTGAGGGAAATATTGTTCAAGTCTTGTGTCATGGTCTGCAGGATGTGTTGGGACATAATTTAAGTGTACCACAATTTCTTAAGCACTGGGACATGTATGTTGTCATTTCTGTGTTTGTATGGAATAATAATCCACTTATCACATTGAGTTGTACTACTAAGGGTGGCTTGTTCTTCCTGACATTCCAACTACAATGATCATTGCATTGTTCCATGTTGTGTGATGTATTGTCATGCTATTTCTTACTGCTCTGCTCTGTTCCAAGTCCAATGATGTGTACAGACTGAAAGTGATATATAGCTAACTTGATGCCATGCCATCCTCAGCACAAGCTGCTTTGAGTTCCCTGACATACTTCACTAGAATTGGCCAACATGCCCCTCTAAGATAAGGCCAACGGAGCTTTTCTCAACATAAGACAGGGCAATGCTGACTGCTGAAAGGAAGAACAAAACGATTGGAAAACAAGAATATACCCCTCTACGATAATCCACCCCAAACCCACCTCCTTCAAATCCCCTGCTTTTCTTACTCAAAGTCCCTGTAATGTCCATCTTGTTTACCCCGTGTTCGCTGCCCCATCCATCTCCCTTCCACAGATCTCCAAATGTCTGTTCCGCACTGTTTTGTCCTTCCCTCTCCTGCCCCTCTTGTCTCATGCTCCTCTTGCTGTGTGTTGTGTGTTAGCTCTCATATGAGCCTCGACAATGTATACAATATATATATATATATATATATATATATATATATATATATATATATATATATATATATATATATATATGTATGTACACGTGATGACACAATGGTCTTGGTTTTATCAATGACATGATGTTATTAAACAGACAGGTCTAATCACCCCAGTTGAAACAACTTCTCAATATAATTTCAAGTACTGGTATTAAGTATGGAAACGGGGAAACCAAACGGCACCCGTTGGCACATCCCTCCGCTCGGCTGAACAGTAAAGTTTTATATCCCACTGATGGGCCCGATCTGAATCCGGACGTCCAAAATCCAATTGGCTTGTTCTTGTCACCTACCCAAGTCATCCACCAAGTTTTGTCCGAATCTGTCAACAATTTTTTGAGATATCATGTTACATATCGTTTTTGGCATTATCTCTCAATAACAAAGAATCACTAATAAAAAATTGAAAATTCTCGATTCAGATCTTCACCAAAGTTTAATAATTTATTCCTTGTCACACACCCAACCTGCATAATCAGGTTTCGTCCAAATCCGTCAACAACTTTTTGAGATATCCTGCTTACAGTCAGACGAACACACAGACAAACAGACAGACAGGGGTGAAAACATAACCTTCGGTGGCCGACGTTAAAAGGGCACAAAAGGCGAATATTACTGGAATTTCACTGCTTAATCATACAATATTAGATTTCACCATGGTACAGTCACTTTATAGAAAGAGACCTGAATGATAGTTCCCACTTTGATCCATTACAATCTAATATAACAGAATGTGCCACAGCAGTGAAGCACAATTATAAAGTCCTTGATAGTCATTACATGCCCATTCGGATAGTGGTTGTGTGAATATAATTTTTGGTTTGTGAAGAACTGTTGGTGTGAAAAATTACAGCAACACTCCATGTTTCAATATTTGTATGCAGGATTCTGAAGGAGGTAAATAAAACTGGCTTTGTGAATATTACCGAGTTCCTCAAGGAAGAAAATTGAAAAATTACAAAAGTAAAGTCAGTGTCTCAGGATGCATCCTTTACGTGAAATACAATGGTCAAGGATCGATCTATCGAATATCGTTGTTATAAATTGGAAATAGCAAGATTAGCGTGGGTAACAAGAGATCTCAATAGCTGCTGTGTCACTGCTTGCAAACTTCGACTGAGACAAAAGGTAGTGGAAATTGAATTACTGGCCTCCGGATTAATTTTAAGTACTACAAGCAGAAACTGATGCAAATCCATCAATAACATGACATCACTCAATAGGTGTGGGTGCATCTCCAATCAGGACAAAAACCACAAATGAGAGCAAATGAGGTGAAATAACAGCTTGATGGTAAAGAGAATAAAGCACCCCTCACAGCTGTGGATGAGCCAGCACAAAGATCAAACATGAACATTGCTGAAGCTGCAGGAGTTCAAATGGAAAATGAGAAAGTCAAGGGGTGAACAAGCAACCATAGTGGAATTGTGGGGAGCAATACCGGTTATTTGGAACAACAATTCCACAATTTTGCATTGAAAAACAGGCAGCATGCAAATGCGGTAGAATGCTCTGTGTAATCCAAAGGTCTAACATACAAAATGTGAATGTAATATGCAGACTATTTATTTTTCTTTTATATTTTCTATAAAACTCCGTTGTAATAATAATATTGTTTGTGTCTTGTATACAGTATGTAAAGATATCACATGTGTTATTACATTTCCTTCTCACAATTTCCACTACTTTGCCACAGAGTGCTATTTCTGCAGTTTCAAGGCAAAGCATGGATTAGGAGGTTTGCCATTGCATGGCCAGCTGAACAGCAATGGTAATGGAATGCACGAATGAGAACAATGTAAACAAGACCTCCCCCACTTTATTGCTTTTATCAGTTGCTTTATGCAGCTTTCCTGGCTGGAAGAGCAAGGGAGTTAATTTATTTCATAATCCTAGCCACCTGGGGTAATTGATTAAATGAGAGTTCATTGGTTATTCCCTCCAAATATGGGTGAGGGACGTCATTAGGTCTTGTTATTTATATGTTGACTGCTAATGACATTGGACATGGAACATGTTGGGAACCTCAGTGGTGCACGTTTCTGTCTATGCTGTTGCTGATGACTCTCCAATAAGTGAAGAAACTGGTCTAGCAGATGACGATGTGTGCAGCATTGGGATTCTCATGTACTATTTGTGAATGACTGAAGTTGTAGAGGAAGTCGGGTAGAGTTTGAAACAGCAAGGGGTTTACCTTGTGCAGCTTGTGTAGGTAGGTAATCATTTAAAGCCAGGTGGCTTGGATTATACAGTATAAATAAATCGACTCCTCCCATTTTCTTCTCACCGAAGAAGCTGAATAAAGCAACCATGAAAGGCCACACAAGGTAAACCTGTTGCTATTTTAAACCCTTCCCAGAGTTCCTCTACAGCTGGAAAGACATTTATTGGGGACAACAGAGTGTTCACAAATTATAATTGATAGGTCACATTCTTTCGCAGCCATTCGGATTGATTGAAGGTGAATATTGAAAAAATATTTCTCTTAAGCTGCTTAAGCTGTTGAAGTCAAACATTAAAATATGTTCTACTTGTCAAGGGGAATGCATGATTAAAATTTCAATGTGATCGGTCGCACGGTCTGGCAGCCAGCATTTTTTTTTATTATTTAAAGAAGAAAAAAACCTTCCAATTATATCTTCTCCAGCCTTGTGACGAACGAGCAATGTCCGATGATGAGATCCATGAAGGTGCATCTGCTAAGTTACCAGCACAGCAACGAGTGCAATAACCAGTGCAGCAAGCAGTGCAGGCTCGCTCGTTTTGTGCTTTTCTTTTTTTTGTAACTTGAAACTTTGGGACAGTTAATTGTTTTACACTAAATTTTTACACCTTTCTGAGCAATCGCTTCCTTCCTTTGTTGGCATATTCTGGTAACTAGCAGTGTAAGAGGGGGCGACTTGTCATTTACTTTTACATCGTGAACTTTGTTCCATTCACTTGTCCAACCAATAGCAGAAGTGTACGCGAGTTAAAAAAAAAAAAAAAAGATTTTGAACCAATAATTTTGCCCCACACAATTACGGGTCTTTATGACCTCTCGCTCTCTCGCAGGATGAGGAGAGAAAGAAAGTGCTTTTACTTCAGGCAGCTTGCCATCGTACACCATCGTCGTTCTTCTTTGCCAGGCAGCTCGCCATTTACAACCTCATCATTCTCCTTGCCAGGCAGCTCGCCATTTTACACCCTCATCATTCTCCTTGCCTGGCAGTTTGCAATTTTACACCCTCATGGAAATGATTCACTGACTTGAGTTTCACTGGAGTTAAACAGGAGTACACTGGAGTTAAACCACATTTCGCACCACTATCTTCAGCAACACATTTCATCTCAGACAAATGGAGCTTCATACCCTTACCCTATGTGACATTGCGGATCATTATCTTCAGTGGATTTTCACTGCTTTTAACCGTGGAACTTCTATTTTCCTACCCCTTTTTGGGAGCAGCTTATTCACACGGGAAATGGACGTTTATGACACCCGTGTCATCGAGTAAATCATATTGCTTCATGGACACAATGCCGAATTGGCCCAATGGTGAAAAGCTGTTATCGTCTTTCTTGCTTCGTATTAAAATAATGACTGTATTTACTTGCACTCAAGCTGAACAGCTTATGAGACACCGCTCAGACTGGATGAGGTCATCACCTTTAACGGTGAGTCGAATATATCTACCTATCTATCTACCTGTGTGTGTGTCTGTCCATCCATCTGTTTGTGTCTGTCTATCTATCTATCTATCTATCTATCTATCCCTGTGTCTGTCTGTCCAACTATCTGTCTGTTGTAAGAATGTCTGTGTAATGTCTGTGTGATGCAATTTTGTACCGACTGTCTGTCTGTCAATCTGATGTAAGAATGAGTGATCGAGGAAAGAATGCACTTTTGATTTTACGAGAAAGTTGCCCATGTCTGCATAGGAATCTAAATGGGGTCAGAACTGGTCCGGTCAGATATGGCAGCATGTGCTGGAGCAGCACGTCACTGCGTCCATTTTCCGCCGGTACTCCAACGGCCACCGTCTGGCCATCCCCCAGGCAGATGCCTGGCCCATCCCAATCTCCTTGAGATGCTGATCAACTTGCTGCAACTACGAGGCACGTGGTCGGCCCATTGCCCTCCTCCACTCACGAGACTCCCTCGCTGAGAGAATCTGGTGAGCAGGATCAGCATCAGGAAAATGAGCCACATGCCCATACAGCCGCAGCTGACGCTTACGGACTATGCAGGTAACAAATCTCGTTTGAGGTTCTCTCAGCAACCATGGGTTGAACACAAAGTCTGACCAGTGATAGCCAAGGATTGTCCGAAGAGACCTGGTACCAATGAAATTAAGTCTCCATATCAGATCCCTGGTCAGAGTCGAAGTCTAACATCTTTAAAAGCAAGACTGGAAGCACCAAGGACCTGAAGACTCAGATTTTCATGTTCCTGCAAAGGTACCGGCAGGGACACACCCATTGATCCAGTGAATCCATGAATTCCGAGGTTCGACCCAGACTTCTATTGTCCTCTGGCTCACAGCCAGCAGAGACATGAATATCACTGCCAAGGGAAGTGAATCTCTCTGCGACCTCAACATCCTCACCATAAATAGATGCAGACATGATAGTAGCATCCAAGATGTCACTGAAAGCCTGGATCTTAGTTTCGATCCAGGAAACGCATAATCCCAGCAACCCCAAATCCTAATTCAGTGCTTTGAGGGCCACCAAAAGTATTTCCAGAGCCTCCACAAAGATGATGGCATCGTCTGCGAAATCAAGTTCAGGGATCTTGACACTCCCAAATGACACAACGCAGCTTGATATCTCCAACATCCTCCCCAGAATTAAGTCCATACAAGTGCTGAGAAGTGTGGGCCAGTACACACCTCTGAAGGACTCCATTAACAACTGGACATAAGTTGGAGATGGTGTCACTACATCTCACATCACTCTCAGTTCCAAAGTATAGTTTAGACATCAGATTGATCAGTTTTGGTGGCAACCCAGGAAGACTAAGAATGCTCTGATTTTGATCTGATTTTGACAAATCTCCCTGAAGATATCTGCTGTTCTTCTTCCAATCCAATCGGTTCATCTGACCACATGCTTGTCAAATTAAACATTTCTCTGGCTGTTATGAGAGAACAACTTCAGTGTCATCGAATCTGGCATTTCACTCAAGCAGCCATCAAGCTTCTCGACTGGTCTACCATCTCTACTTTATCTGACATCAACTCATCCTAGGAATTCTTTCAAAGAAATTAGTTCTCTCCCCTGCACAGATTTATCCTATCTTGTCTTCAGTTGTCCTACCCTTCTTCCCACCCATGGCACACTGAAGCTTGTGGTGAGGCAGTTGTCCTGAAACAACTTGCCTTTGCCTCATGGAAGGCAAATACAACTGAAGGCAATCTCAGTTCCCACAAAGCTCAGAGCAAGTGTGTGTCTACCTCAGTCGGGCCAGCAAACAACATCTATCTAATCTCAAGTATGAACTCTCAAACCTGTCTCCATCCTCCAAATCCTCGTGGAGTCGAGTTACCTCCGCCACCGACGGTGAAGGAGGTTATGTTTTCACCCCTTTCTGTCTTTGTTACTTACGAAATCTAAAGATTTCGTAAGTATATTGATCACTTCCGTTTCTGTTTGTTTGTTTGTGTGTTTGTTTGTGTGTTTGTTTGTTTGTTTGTAGGCACGATAACTCGAGAACAGAAGAAGCTACCAATGTCAAATTACACCACGTGATTCAGGATGGTGATGGCTAGCGCTGATTAGATTTTGGTCAAAATCGGTCAAAGGTCAAGGTCACAGTGAGGTCAAACATAATTCCATAAATTAATGTGGAGAAATGGAGTATTTTTGCTTCGCTCGACGTTACGAGTTCGTTTTAACTTCGATTTTAATTTTGTCTTCGGTTTTTGCGATCGCTTAAAACTCGGTTGTCGAAATTCTGCGAAAAATCGGATGTTTTGGAGACGTTTTAAGATTGTACAAAAAATATTTCACTCGACGCGTCACGGGTCGTCACGTGATGCAGTACGCTCGAGCAGACGCGTCGTTGAGTCACGTATGGTTTTGCGTGTGCGCTGACGGTGTTTTCGATAAAGATGGTGTTTAAAAGTCATTTTTTATCCCAATAAAGGTTATCGTCGCATGCCTGACTCGCTGAGCCGTCGGATTATGTAAAGATTGTTGGTGGATGGCCGAATATTACGGTTTTGTGACTTTGATAAAATAATATTGAATAATTGCGTGGAGAAATGGAGATTTTTGCTTCGTTCGACGTTACGAGTTCGTTTGTCTTTTTTTGCTTGTATGCAGGATATCTCAAAAAGTTGTGAACGGATCGGGATGAAATTTTGTGAACAGGACGAACTCATCAGATTTTGGTGAAGACCCGGATCCAGATTCGGATCCGGCAACAAGAATTATTTTGAGACAAGGTGGAGAACTTGCTGTCAAACCTCGACTCAGATTCTACAACCGGTCCAGAAGGCATCAGCCAACGTGTCCTAAAAACCTGCTCTGCTGCTCTTGCTCACCCTCACTGTTCTATTCACCCTCTCATTTGCTTAAAGTCATCTGCCATCTGCTTGGAAATCAGCAAACATGACTGCCCTGCATAAAAAGGTGCAAAACGAGATCCCTGCAACTACAGACCAAACAGCCTTCTCCCAATCATCAGCAAGGTTATGGAATCCATCATCGCTTTAGACATTAAATCCTCCTCTTCTCCACTGGCTTGATTTCTGATCATCAATTTGGATTCAGACCAGGTCACTCTACCCTGGACTTGCTGCCCCTGCTTTCCAAAAAATGGATGGAGGTTGTCAATGTCAGACATGTGATCAGAGCCATCTTCCAAAACATATTGCGTGCTTTCGATAAGTTCTGGCACCTCGCCCTGCTCACCAAACTCTCTTCCTCTGGTGTCGATGGCATTCTCCACTCTTAGCTCGCAGACTCCCTCTGTTGCAGTGAACATGTGACCCTAAATGGAATTCTCTCATCCCCTCTTCCTGTTCAGGCTGGAGTTCATCAAGAGAGTGTTCTGGGCCCATTGCTTTTTCTCGTTTTTATCAATGATCTCTCCGACTCTGGAAAATCCTCTTTATCTCTTTGCTGATGACTCCACCCTCTGCCGTGCCATCTGTCATCCCTCAGATTGAAAAGCTGCAGCCTCTTCACTCTCTGCAGATCTGGATAAAATCACAAGCTGGTCCAACGTGTGGAACATGTCTTTCAATCGTGACAAATCTCACACTCTCCCTTTGTCTCTCCAAAAGGACTGTCTGGAAAACCCCCCATCTATTTTCTCAACAATCCTCTTGAAGATATCCTTCCATTCAAACTTTTGGGCCTCACTATCTGCCATGATCTTTCTTGAGAAAGCCACATCTCCAAGCTGGCCACCAAAACCAGTCGCTTGATTGAGCATCCTCCATTGTACAAAGTCCTTCCTCAGCACACCTGAGTTCCTGACCATTTACAAAGCTTTCATCTACAGCTTGATGGAGTCCTGCTCTCCCCTCTGACCTGGTACGCCACACTCTGGAACACAAAGCTTTTAATATCAACGGTATCTCCCGTGATGAGGCTGAGTCTTTGGGTATCTCACTCTCTCACCACAGACAGGTCGGTGGTCTTTCTGTCTTCTTCCATCTCGTCTCCTGTCTCGTACCCCCTGCTCTGTCTGATATCTGTCCCACCCATATTTCTGCAGGTTCTCAAGATCCACCAGCAACCCCCTTCTGGTTAAACTACCAACATCAAGAATCACTGCTCACCTTCACTCTTTCATTCCTCTTTTTTCCCCCACCTTTGGAACAAACTCCCACACACTCTTCAATCCCATTCTTCCCTCCACGTCTTCAAAACAGCAATTCACCACCATCTCTTATCATCCCCTCTCCAAAACCACAATCTTTTATACCCCCATCAATCCACCCCAAACCCACCTCCCTCAAATTCCTTATTTTAATTCCTGAAAATCCCTGTCATGTAAGGTCCTGAAAGTCCCTGTTGTGTCCATCTTGTTTACCCTGTGTACCCCGCCCCATCCCTCTCCCTTCCAGAGTTCTCCTCACGTCTCTGTTCACCACTGTTTTGTCTTTCACTCTCCCACACCTCTTGTTTCCTGCTCCCCTTGTTGTACATTCTGTGTGTTCGCTGTTATACGAGCCTCGACATTGTATTAAAAAAAAATTGTTGTTATTGTTTCGTATGCATCCCGTGACTGCCGGTTGCATCATTTTTCTGGGGGTATGGCTGTGCCGCTGATGCAGTGCCACCTGTTAGTAGTAAGCTGGTACTCATTTTGCCGACCTCAGAAGGATGACAGATAGTACAGGCATTTTAGCAGAAATATTTGGTCAACCTCACACAAATTGCAACAAAAGCAAACTCAACAGATTTTGGTTCCTGAATATGTCCTCAGTGGCAGAAAAAAAAGTCCTAAGGGATCCTCCGCGGGGAAAGTCCTGAAATCATGGAAATCCAATATGGCCGCCACCCAGCTTCGGCGAAAATGTGAAAATTGTAAAGACTTATATTTTAATATGTAAATATATGTTTTTCTGCATTCTAATTGTTTCTAGTTATGGTCAGTATATTGATATACAAGAATAATTATAAAAAAGTGAAATGTATTGTGGGTAAAATAAAAAATTATAGCTTTTTTGTCCAAAAATGTCAATATTTTTTCCCTAAAAAATATTTTGACTTGAGAAAGTTTGTTCATATAAGAACAAATGTATTCCCAGGCATACATACTATATACTTCCAGATACAGGGATATTAGTACTATCCTGGTGAAAGAATTAACACACAATATTAATTTTTATTGAATTTATTTCCATTTGCCTACCCCTTCCCCCTTAATTTGAAATATATGCACTTTGTGCGGATTCGGTCCAAACAAAGGATAAACGCCTGGCTATAGCAAATACATTAATAGGATTAAGACAAATTATGATTTTAAATACCATAGCTATGTTTATTTGTTAATATAACAGAGTCAGTTCAAACTTTAAAACAATTATACGAATTCTGGATTTTTATTTTCAGGCATGGAGGGACCTGAACGGTGTGCCATCTGCAAACAGGATGGAGGAGGCCCATCAGCTTCAACTCTAACAGAAAAGGGGTGTTCAGCCATCAACCAGCACAAGGAAAGACAGCATTCACACTGTACCTGGGGAAAGGGTGCACAAAGACTGCCGGCGTATATACTGCAACCCACATCAGATAGCCAAGGATACCAGGAAAGAAGAGTCAAAGGCCAGTACAAGCAGTGATAGACATGTGCTTAGGTCATCTGAGGAGGGGTTTTCCTTCAACACTGATTGCCTTTTCTGTGCTAGACCAGCCAAGTTTGGGAGGAAGCGGAGGACGCAGGATGTGCTTCAAGTAAAGACAATTGAATTGAAGGACACGCTCCTGGCAATATGCCGCGAACGAGCCGATGTTTGGTCAGATGCTGTGAAGGCACGGATGCTGCATGTGCATGACTTGCACGCAGCAGATGCAGTTTACCACCAGACATGCAGTGTTAACTTTCGTACAAATAAACAGATACCAATAGCTCAGATGACGGACACCGAAGAATCCAAGAGGACAAAGCTTGGATGGCCTCGAGGCGATGAGAAGACAGCAGCATTCTTGCAAGTGGCAAGATATCTTGAAGAAAATGATGATGAGCAGATCACCATCAATGATCTCATTGACCTCATGACACAGAAACTGGCAGGCACTAACCACGAAGCATACAGCTACACCCACATGAAGGCAAGGCTGTGGGAACACTGGTGACAGGATAATCCAAACTGCGATCAACGGCAAGCTGAGCGTGGTCACCTTCAGGACAACAGCCAGGCAGTGCTTCAGGAATATTACAACAACCAGCAGCAGGAAAAAGACACTACTGAAGAGAAAATCAAGCTTGTACAGGCTGCTGCCAAACTCATCAAAGAAGACATTAAAACCATTGAAACATCCCATGAAGTCTACCCATGTGGTGAAGACCTGCAATCGCAAGAGGCTGGCATTAAATACTTACCAGATACTCTGCTGGTACTGCTTGAAGGACTGTTTGTGGGAAAAAAAAGATGGTGTTAAAGTGGCTTCAATTGGGCAAGCCATAGTGCAGGCAACGAGACCCAGCGTCTTACTGGCACCACTGCAGGTTGGGTTGGGTGTGCAGCTATATCACCACTTCGCATCACGATTTCTCATTGACGCCCTTCACCATCACGGGTTCTGCTGTTCATATGAAGAGGTGCATCAGTTTGAACGAAATGCTGCTCAGTCACATGGAACAGACACCCCTAACCTGACAACAGAGTTTGTGCAGTATGCAGCTGACAATGTGGACCATAACATTCGCACACTGGATGGCCATGGCACATTCCATGGCATGGGGATGATTGCCGCCATCACCCCTGGAACCAGATCAGGCCGGCCAATACCCAGGGCTAAGGTGATGTCTCATGATGTCACAATGGTTGGAAGGGTGCAGATACGGTACCACAAGGAAGAAAGTCACGGGATGACAGCAGTGACGTACCAGAAACTTGTCAACCTAAAAGCCCAGAACTGCTCTGAAAATATTGATGTTCTGTGGAAGATATCCATCTTGTTTGAGTCCTCCAGACCTGCATGGTCAGGAATGATGCAATTCATATACAAGGGTGACCACCCTGGCAAGGCGGCTATCATGTTTCTGCCCATGATAGACATGAACTCTAGTGACAGCACATGCATATACTGGACCCTGATGTTTGTCAGTGAACATGCACGACACCACGGTGTCACTCCAGTAATCACCTTTGATCAGCCCCTCTGGTGGAAGGCCCTCATGATCATCAACTCGGAGCCTATGGGAAGTGATCTGAAAGGGATTGTCCTACGCTTGGGCAGCTTCCACGCAGAGATGAGTTTCCTCAGATGTATTGGACACCTGATGGTGTCATCCGGGCTTCAAGAACTGATGGAGTTGATATATGCCCCCAATGCAGTGATTCATACGTTTAGTGGCAAGGCCATTGCCCGCATAGTTCCCGCACACCTAATTGTTGATGCAGCCCTCAATGCCTTGCTGTTGACAAATGTGCTCAATGTGCCTCTACCATACCTACCTGAAACATCCGACGGCAATGGGAATGAAGATCCGGACTTAGCCGAAGCAGCTGCAAGGCCGCAACATGACCAGCATACAGATCTAAGCAATAATCTAGACTTCAACGAAGCTTGTACCCTCTATGAGAAGCTGATGGCTGGGACACTGTCTGTGGAAGAAGTCTGCAAGTCTGACGTCTTGAAACGAATCAAAGACCACCTTCAGAAGCATGCCGAGTCTGCAAAGATATCTTCGAGAACTTCAGCGCTCTGGGTTCAGTATATGGACATGCTAGACATTCTATGCAAATACATCCGGGCAGAGCGCACTGGGAACTGGGCACTACATCTACAGGCCATGCAGGAAATGCTGCCTTACCTGGCAGCCTCGAGCGACAACCTGTATGCCAAATCTGCGAGGGTGTATCTGCAGCAGATGTCCAACCTCAAAACTCAACATCCCAATGTCCAACAACATTTTGATGAGGGGTTCCATGTGGTTCGGCGAAGTGATCGCCTGTGGGCAGGTCTTTCATCTGACCTGATCATCAAACAAGTTCTGATGAGAAGTTTGAAGACCAGCGGGGGGCTCACACGAGGGCGAGGAATGACAGAGCAACAACAGCTGGTATGGCAACAATCAATGCCTGCCTGTGCAGAAATAAACCAGGCAATGCAGGAGCTCACAGGTGTGAATGCTAACACTGGAGAGCAGAAGAAGGACATGACCAAGGCAAGACAATCTCGTGACTGGAAGGACACACTATCAGCTCTTCAGTATTTACAGGAACGGAATCTGTTCAGTCGTGATCCACGTCTGAGGAACATTGCCACTGGAGTTCATGCACACCCCACCGTCAACGTCGATACAGCACATGCTGTAGGAGCCAACATATTGAAATCTATGGATGGGAAAACACCTGCCGAGGACACATTTAAGAGGAAAGACCAAGTTGTCACCCTCGGCATGACGTCATCTGTCAAGATTGATGGAGAGCAAGTCCAGCTTGACCAACAACTCCTCTTCCAGAGACTGATCACTGCTGCACAGACAGCAGAAGAACTGGAGTCGGCCTTCAAATATGAACTGTGCAGCTATCCACCAGCCCTCTTTGATTCCTCTCTTCAGCTACGAGAAGCCAGTCTTTGTTGATGCCATCTGGGATCGTCTTGGATCCGATGTCCCAGCCGATATCCCCAATGATGGGCAGCAGTATGTTGTGGATGGCGGGGCACTTGATCAACGCATTCCATGGTCTCGTGGATCTACATACAGAGACATATGCCACCAGTACACTGATTATGTAACGAAGAAGTACGGAGATGCCATAGTCGTGTTTGATGGTTATGAGAGTACCAACACGAAGGATATGACACACCAGAGACGGTCTAAAGGGAATGCTGGCACTACTGTGACATTTACAGCTGACATGCGTCTCACAATGAAGAAGGAACAGTTTCTTGCCAATAGGCAGAATAAACAGCAATTCATTTTTATGTTGAGTGAAGAGCTTCAGAAGAACTGTGAGACACACCATGCCTCAGGGGATGCTGATCTCCTGATTGTACTGAAGGCCGTGCAGTCTGCTCCTGGCACCAACACTGTGTTAGTTGGTGATGACACAGACCTCATCGTCCTCCGATGCTACCATGCAAGCTTAGAATCGCATGACCTCTTCTTTTGTCCCGAGCCAAAGAAGAACACGAAGAAGTGTCGCATTTGGAACATCAAGGCTACAAAGAAAACAATTGGTACAGACATATGCAAGCACAACCTGCTTCTACATGCAGTTCTTGGGTGCGACACGACATCTCGTCTTCATGGGATTGGAAAGGGAGCTTCCCTCAAAAAGTTCAAAGCAAACAACACATTCCGTGAGCAGGCCAAGGTTTTTGATACATATTCAGCTTCCGTATGTGATGTGGCAGATGCAGGAGAAAAAATATTGGTGATAATTGACAACGGAAAGTCAACTGACACCCTGGACACCCTCCGGTATCAGCGGTACTGGGACAAGGTGGCTTGGAGCTCCTCTCACGTGCAACCACAGACGTTACCACCAACATCAGAAGCAGCAAAGTATCACAGCCTGCGCGTGTATCTGCAAGTCCAGGAATGGAAGGGATGTGCAGATGAACTTCTTCCGACAGACTGGGGTTAGCAGAAGTGTGATGAGGGTTTTGTGTCACTTCAGACATCAATAGCTCCAGCTCCTGAAAAGATGTAACATGTCATTAGGTGCAACTGCCAGGCTGAATGTAGCACCATGAGATGCACATGCAAGAAGCACAACATTGAGTGCACTCCAGCTTGTGGAAACTGCACGGGCTCTGGCTGCACAAACACTCCATGTGACAATGATGAAGATGATGACGACATTGTCGAGTTCTAACTTTAATACGCTTGATTTTTCTCAACATGTATAGTAAGTTTATAATGGATGTAGTTTCTGAGTTTAATGCGAATTTTCATTTTCATTTCGAAACCTTCGACAGGCAGATGTGATTGCCCCGAGTGGAATTGTGAATTTTGTCATGTTTCAATGATTTACATAATTATATTGTATTGCCATAGACTTGATTTCATCTTGTGTCTTCAACTTTTCTTTTTTTTTTTTGTCCAAGAGCCAAAATCAGTATCAGGTAAAAAAAATTTTCGGGACAAAAAAATTGACATTTTTGGACAAAAAAACTATAATTTTTTTATTTTACCCTAAATACATTTCACTTTTTTATAATCATTCTTGTACATCAATATACTGACCATAACTAGAAACAATTAGATCGCAGAAACACATATATTTACATATTAAAATATCAATCTTTACAATTTTCTCATTTTCCCCGAAGCCGGGTGGTGGCCATATTGGATTTCCATGATTTCAGGACTTCCCCCCCCCTCCCCCCCGGAGGATCCCTTCGGACTTTTTTTCTGTCACTGAAGACATATCCAGGAATCAAAATCTGTTGAGTTTGCTTTTGTTGCAATTTGTGTGAGGTCATCCGACATTTTGCTTGGACTGACTGAGTCAACCCACCTGGTGTTATTTCAACAGAACAGGGGATCAAACTCAAGACCCTCATTAACCGTTAAATCTACATGAGGCTTCGTTTGCAATTAATATCTTTCAAAAACATATTGCAAATAAAGAAGAAAATGAAAGGAAAAGTGATTCGATAAAACCCTGCGCCAAAGTGCTGCTCACCAATCTTAGCTTTCAGGGCGATCACCTCCAACCACCTCGCGTTGCATCCCATATCTGCTTGTGACTTCATCCCCTATCTGTTTGTGACTTCATCCCAGCAAAATGAACACATATATTTAATTATCATTTAATAGTATGGCAAACAATACGAACAAGGCACATAAACAACCCTGACACCTTGAGATGTACGGACCTCAGACTACTTCAGTTAATTGTTTTCCTCTGTTATTTTTTTTTCCTTTGGCCTTTGATGAGTCTTAACATGGATTAAAAAAACAAAAAATCAGTTGTAAGGCAGAATCAACGAAAGTCAATACGATGATGTATTCAGGTTATCATAAAAGCCAATAAGGTCGGATTATGTGGAGGGCTGTTCACATATTAAATAGAATCCACAGGGGGATGGGATGGGTGAGTGATTGGAGCAGGTTGTAGCACATAGGTGGAGCGGATGCATGTTTTAGCCGAAGTTATATAACCTCATAAATTTTTTGTAGCCTGGTGTTGGCTTAATGATAAACGTGGTGGCTTAACATCTTAGGGTCTTGAGCTTGAGCCATTGCCATGCTGCTGAAATAACGCCAGGTGGTTTGACTAACACCGGGTGATTTGACTAACACCAGGTGGTTTGACTAATGCCAGGTGGTTTGACTAATGCCAGGTGGTTTGACTTAACCTGCCATCCTTCCAATGTCAGCAAAATGAGTATCAGCTTACTGGGTATCATTTATAAGCTGGGTATATAAGCCATTTTTACACTGGGTATTTACACTGGGTATATAAGCCATTTAGGTATCCTGGATTGGAGTGGAGACCTGTCCAGGACTGTGCTCCTTAGCTAATGAAACTGCCTTGGGAGCCCTATGTGCCTCACACAGTGAAAGGAGTGGATAATTCTAAAAAAAAAATTACATACTGGCTTTTTAACTGCACAACCAGGGCAAGCAAGCAACTAAGGCAAGCACGTTGGCAACAACATTTGCCTCTGTATTCAAGCTGTAAGGCTCCTTTTGGACTTTAGTTCTATCTTCCATAACTCTAAGGAGTGTTTGGTTGGGGGACGGGGGGAATCAGTTTGTCTCAAAAAGCATTAAATACTTATTGGGGGTGTCATTAACTCAGCATTGCAGAATGTTTATCAGAGGGAAGGAGGTTGATGTAGAGATTTAGAAGAGGGATGGGGTAGGGTAGGGTGTATAAAATTTCTGAATATTGCATTATGTAATACGCTTATATGTGGACAGCCCCGAAGTTGAAGATTTTTTTCAGGTAAGAATTACATTGGTTTATTATCCCGCCCCCCTCCCCCCCCCCCCGGAGGGAGGGAGCGGGATGTTGTAATCGTCCGGTTTGTTACTTGGCGAAATCTTCGATTTTGTCAAGTATGTTAGCCTGTTCCGTTTGTTGGTTTGTTGCTTACGAAATCTAAAGATTTCTGTCCAGGACTGTGCTCCTTAGCTAATGAAACTGCCTTGGGAGCAGTCTAAATCGAAAGATTTCGTAAGTTTATTGATCACTTCCATTTCTGTTTGTTTGTTTGTTTGTGTGTTTGTTTGTGTTTGTTTGTTTGTTTGTCGGCACGATGATTCGAGAACGGAAGAAGCTACCAATGTCAAATTACACCATGTGATTCAGGAGGGTGATGGCTAGCGCTGATTAGATTTTGGTCAAAATCGGTCAAAGGTCAAGGTCACAGTGAGGTCAAACATAATTCCGTAAATTAATGTGGAGAAATGGAGTATGTTTGCTTCGCTCGACGTTACAAGTTCGTTTTAACTTCGATTTTAATTTTGTCTTCGGTTTTTGCGATCGCTTAGGACGCTTAAAACTCGTTTGTCGAAATTCTGGTAAAAATCGGATGTTTTGGAGACGTTTTAAGATTGTATAAAAAATATTTCACTCGACGCGTCACGGGTCGTCCCATGATTCAGTGCGCTCGAGCAGACACGTCGTTGAGTCACGTAAAGGTTTTCCGTGTGCGCGCTGACGGTGTTTTCGATAAAGATGGTGTTTAAAAGTCATTTTTTATCCCAATAAAGGTTATCGCCGCATGCCTGACTCGCTGAGCCGTCGGATTATGTAAAGATTGTTGGTGGATGGCCGAATATTACGATTTTGTGACTGATAAAATAATATTGAATAATTGCGTGGATAAATGGAGATTTTTGCTTCGTTCGACGTTACGAGTTCGTTTTAACTTCGATTTTAATTTTGTCTTCGGTTTTTGCGATCGCTTAGGACGCTTAAAACTCGGTTGTCGAAATTCGGGCAAAAATCGGATGTTTTGGAGACGTTTTAAGATTGTATAAAAAATATTTCACTCACGCGTCACGGGTCGTCACGTGGTGCAGTGCACTTGAGCAGAGGCGGCGTTGATCAGGTAAAGGTTTTGCGTGTGCTCGCTGACGGTGTTTTCGAGAAAGATGGTGTTTAAAAGTCATTTTTTATCCCAATAAAGGTTATCGCCGCATGCCTGACTCGCTAAGCCGTCGGATTATGTAAAGAATGTTGGTGGATGGCCGAATATTACGGTTTTGTGACTTTGATAAAATAATATATAATAATTGCGCGGAGAAATGGAGATTTTTGCTTCGGTCAACGTTACGATTTTTGATGGTTTGGTACAGAATCATCGTAGAAACTTCTGGTTTGCGTCGCTACCTTCTCGAGAGACAGTTTTTATTAGACAAGGTCAGAGGTCAAGTTGATGATTTCGTAAGTACCAGTCTATGACTGCTTGTTTGTTTGTTTGTTTGTCCGGTCATCTACAGCCCAAATGGCTAGACCACTCGTTCTTAAATTTTTACACCTGATAGGCAATCCACCTGAGACGGTCCATGTCCAAACCCCGTCTTAATCGGACTAAACATCACGAAGTGACGTCACACAACGTGAAAACACATTTTTGGACATAACTCGGTGACTGGAAGTCGTAGCAACTTCCAGTTGATGCCAAATTAAACTTCAGTCAAATATCTAAATGATTACTAAATGCATCGTATTACAAATTACGCATAGTTTTCACAAGCGTATGACCTCAAAGGTTTTGCCTATTGACGTCATTTCAAAAAAATATATTTACGCTCGTGTGCAGCCGAAACTACTTAAGCAATCGTTCTCAAACTTTAACACGTGATAGCCAATCTTGCTGAAAAAGTCTGGGAAAATCACATCATAATCGCACTTAACGTCACGATGTTACGTCAAAAAAGGTGAAAACAAGCTTTTGAACATAACTCAGTAACCGGAAGTCGTAGCTACTTCCCGTTGATACCAAAACAAACTTCAATGGAATATCTAAATGTTTTAAAATGCATGTTAGTACAAATTATCCACAGTTTTCGCAAGCGTATGACATCAAAGTTTTAAGCTATTGGCGTGATTTAAAAAAAAATTATATTCGTTCTACAGGTCACAATTCTTAACCGATTTGGATGAAATTTTAACAGCTGATAGAAATCCAGAGTGCAAAAAGATATGTGACTTTTGGTGATGTTCAAGATCAGGATCTGGATTCTGCATCACTTTATATTAACGCCCATTATAAACCAATGAGGAACTTTGTGAATTACACATGGCTATTTCTCAAACAGTTTTGCACTTTTTATATTGAAACTTATACTGTCTATTTATGCATGTAATATTAACATGTGCACAAAGTTTGATCGAAATTGACCCAAGGTCAAGCTCAGGGTCACCCAAAACATGAAAAACACACATATAAAATACATATTTTTGTTTTACAACATATTTCAAACCTGATAACGGGATCGTAAAGCTGGTTGAAAAGCAATGTTCCTAGGTATTTTCAAATATTTTCTACGGTAGTAGGGAAAGAATACTGGTTCTGGCTCACTTTTCCCCATGTAAATGAATGGGGGATTTTCAGCCATGAAATTTTTCTTTTTTTTTCCCCTAAAAAATAAATCCCCTTTTTAGCCCAAGGTATATTTATTTGTCTCCCCTTTTAACCTGGAGCCTGGTGTTGGCTTAGTGGTTAGGGTGGCAGCTTGGGATCCCAGGGTCCTGAGTTCAAATCCCGTTGGCTGCTGAATTAACACCAGGGGGTTGACTCAGCCTGCCATCCTTCCGAGGTCGGCAAAATGAGTGCCAGTGTACTGGTCCCGGTGTATGCCCCGGTTAGAATAGGTGTACCATATCCCTGTGTGTCGTAAGAGGCGACCAGGGTTGGTGTCAGGAAGGGCATCCGGCCATAAAACATTGCCTCAAGAAAAAGCCAAACCCCTGCACAGCAGGGAAAATGGCTGTAAAAACGGTCATTTTTTTATTTCCCCTTTTAACCTAGGGGCTCTCTATTCAAATAACCCATACAACAAGATAAAGATTTGTTAAAGGTGATTCGAAAGAAATATCTGAAACGCCTAAGCCCCGGGACACTCTTTATCAAATAACCAATGCATATTGTTTAGCTCACTCATTGAACCTATAAACATTTGTTCATTCTCAAATTCCTTCAATAGTTTAATTTTCTTTGCACAATAATCCCCATCTAAAATATTGAAAAACAAAACATTTGAATCTTTATATTTTTTAAGATACCCCTTTGTGCCATTACGAAATGATAAACTTCTCTTAATGATCTCATCTGACCACCTCCTGAGTTGCATATCATTTTGATATTGTAGTAAATTATTTTTCCATTGTTCAATTGATAACCATCAAATTTTTCAGTCCATTCAAACATATTTATTATTTTCTTTACATCCTCTAACTTATTGGTTTTTAAATTGATTCGCATATTTGTTTTATTTACCTTTGTTTTAGATATTTTTTCAATAAGACTTATTTGATATTTTTCACATTCATTATGTTTTCCATTTATATACCAAGACTGAGATTTTCTCCACTCTTTAGTTTGACTAATACTTGGTTCGACCATTTATATATTGTGAAAAACGCGGCGGAAGCCCTTAAAAACCCTAACCCATCTTCCCATCGTTAAAACTTGTGTCCATATGGAACACAATATTCTATTCACTCTATCATACAATACCCATATGGAACACAATCTATTTTATACACTCTATCATACAATATCCATATGGAACACAATCTATTCCATTATCTAAAATAAATCTCTTATCATCAAAGGCTCCTAATGCCTTTTTATTTACTTCTTCACTATATATCTTATGTTTATAACTTCTTATTGTATTCATTTTCCTATATTCTTCTTTGTTATTCATCAAACAATTATAATAATTTCTAAAAGTTATTGATTTCTTTATTACATATTTCTTTATTCCCTTTAACCTTTTATCAATCTGATCACCATACTTATAAGCATATGCCTTTGCTCTCAATCCAATAAACTCACTCATTACTTTTCCACCCAACTCATCCTTAAACTTACCAATAACCTTTTCATTCTTTTTTGAAAATAACTCACTCTTCTTACTAAAATTACTTGTATCATATACTCCAATGTTTTTCTTCATATCCTTATAAACATCATCAGTTTTTATATCTAGAATAAAACTATCGGTGTCCATATACAACAATGAAGCATTTTCACCATACTCTTTCTTTAAATCATTATACAAATAATCATACATCAATATCTTTGATAAATCAAGAACTGCTGTTCCAATATAAATTGGTTTATCCATGACAATACTTTCCTTTTTCATATGAATAGCAGAAAAGTTCTCTGAAAAAACCTCTTCTCTCTCAAAACTTGGTTTATTTATCAATCTAGAAGCTTCTTTCCAAGATGTTGCAAATCTAATGTTTTGCCTGTTTCTAACATTCTCCATTGTCTTTCCAAAGACAGCATTATTCATCAATTTATAGAATTCCCCTTCAAATTTTACTTTTGTATTTGTTCTCATATCTGTATTGAATTTAATATACTTTTTCATCCAAGGACTTTGTTTAAATTTTAAAACTCTATGAATTTTAGCTACTCTCAACCCAGCAGATAAATATTGTCTCAAGTTCCTTTGATGCAAAACATATCCCTCTTTTATCATAGAATGTTGTTAATAACTTTTCTGTTGATTTGCCTTTAATATTAAAACTTTTATGATAATCACTGAACCATTCTTTCTTTGGGGTTTCTTTCTCACATGCAAAAGGAAGGTCTTTATGCTTATTATGAAGATCACTCGGGTACTTCAAATCAACTTCAAAATAATAACCTTCTTCTTTGTCATTCAATTTCTCTTGAGAAGAAATAACAATATTCATCAAAGCCTTTTCATAATCCTTTTCTTCCACCCACTCTAATTTACCATAAGGCAGAGATTGAGACATTGCCCATCCATACAAATTATTAGCATCAAAGTACATCAAATAATTACTATCTTTTTCACTCTCATAATTTGGAAGATATTTATTATTTGCTTTAGCATATCTTTTGAACATACTTGTGATATTCCACCTCTCTTAGACTTCTCAATCATCAAAAGCATATCTACATCACTGACTAAATCTATATCTTGTTTTGTCATTTTCAACATTGCACTCCAAGCTAAACCAGGAGCTGTGAAATAGTGGGCAGGATCTAATCCATAACAATTTTTATTATGACAGAGTGATCTAAAAGCTTCAAACACATCAGCTAACAATAAAACATCTGTTTTTAGATACAAATCATGATATTCTCCAAGGTTCTTTATCTTAAATATTTTCCAAATTTCTTGTGCGTGTTTATATTCCTTATCACTTATCTCTTCTTCATAAAGGTTATTATAGAAACTTTCTTTTGAAGGAAGTTGTGTTTCTTTAAATCTCATAAATGAATCCATATAACCATAAGGATAAATTCCCTTACTTGTAAGAATTTTCTCTTTACTTTGAATTTCATTCCTTGTTTCAATTTCCTCTCTAGTTAGAATTCCCTCTTTAATCAGAATTTCATCTATAATCAGAATTTCCTCTTTAGTTAGAATTTCATTCTTGTTCGAATTTTGTGTATAATTAGAATTTCATCTTCAGTAAGAATTTCTTCATTCATTTCCCCATTAATTAGAATTTCCTCTTTACTTTGAATTCTCTCTTTAATCTGAATTTCCTCTTTAGTTAGAATTTCCTCTTTTGGAAAGAATGAATTAAGATTTGGAAAAGAGCCCGTGGAGCTTAGATTTGATGCGAGGTTGGCTAGTGGCGTTCCCATAAACTTGTAAGAATCAAGAAACCTTATACGAGTTATAGGTTTTGTGAATATCATTTTTGTAAATGAAATATACTTTTGACTTGTGTTTGTTATGGCAGAAATATTCCCTGGTGTTTTTGAAAGTTCATTTATAAATAGATGTGTGTCATAGTTGGCGCTGTTGTGAAGAAAGACTGGAATAAAAGAAGGTAATTTATAATTAAGATTACAACAGGAATGAGCGGGACCTCTATATTTACCAGTAAGATGACAATGATCCCTAACTTTAGACTCCTCAATTTCCTCCTCACAAATATGACAGATATTGTTCTTTCTAAATTCTAATTTTTCTTCTATGGTTAATTTCATCGGTTCATTTGTTTCTTTCATTAATTTACTTAGTCTTATACAATCCTTTTCTAATCGTTTTACAAACTCTTGTGAAGCATTTTTTCCACTATACTGTTCAAGTTTATTATACTTTTCTCCAACAGATGATTTGATATAATAACAGAAACCACAAGGAATATGTTTTTGATATTTATTTGTATATGGTTCTTTTGGATTAGGAGAAGCAGTATTTATCTTTTTAAGGATACATTCAAAATCAGCGTATATCACAAATGGGTGCATGATAGATTTATTATAATCTTCAAAAGAAATCTTTTCACCAGGTTTAGGCATTGTAATTACAGCTGATTTATGATTACTACAATATTTTGAATGTTGTTCTAATCGTTCTTTTGTATGAAATGAATTAAGACATCGCTACAAGGATATATTTTGTTTGCTGTTCTGAATACCTGAGAAGAGATTAATCTTGATAAATTATTGATGTATGTGTAATGTGAATTATTTCCAACACTAAAATATAAAAGATCAATGTGTGTTTCTTCATTTTTATAGTTGTTTGAAATTTTTAATATTTGAACTTTGTTTGTATCCGTTAATCCATATACATTAATAGAAAGATTATTCTTTTCTCAAATTTAGGAATATCTGTTAGTGGCATTGGGAAATTAAAATCTTTAATGTCCAAGGTATTCTCATATTTCATATATTGTTTTACTCTTTCTGAATTACATTTTGGTGGATGTAAGTGAGCAAGAACAGACCAGAGAAAACATTTATTATCATTATTCTTAATATTAACAACTGCCTTCTTTCGTTTTATTTCTTTTGGTAATTCAATATAAGAAGAAGCTTTAAGAGGGTTTGATTTTAGAATGTGTACATCTAAAAGATGATTTTTTTAATATTGAATCCACTTCCTACCACTGTATTATCAACATCCTCCTCTTGTCTTGATAGTTCTTCATAAACCCCACTATTCAAAAAATCTTGAAATGATGTTATAAAATGAAGATCTGTCCTCATATAAGGAGTTTGTTCTTCATCTTGTCTTTTCATATTCATTTTCACTCCCATATAAAACTTTAAAGTTTTCATTTCTTTTAATGTTTTTTTAATAAATTTTTCAACATCAGGTTTCACTATTTCAATTGATTCAATTATTGATGATGGACCGGGTTCTCCAAATTGAAAAATCCTTATTTTTATATGCCCTTTAAATGCCCCATCAGTGTTTTCAATATAATAGTCTCCTTTACTTTAAACTCATTTTTTCTTGTGTTTTTGTGATTGAAGATGCCTATTATAACACTCTTCAAAACATCCTTTGAGCAGGTATCACAATGTTTTCTTTCCAACTCAAGAGGGGATATTTTGTGAAATAGATTAAATGTGTGTTTGTTGGTTCGGAGGTGTTTTCTATAATGTTTATATTCGTGATTACAAACATCGCAGTATGTTGTATTCACCATATTTATATAATAAAACTTTGCTTAAACTAAAATTTCTTGATGAAAATTTCGTTTATTTTACAGGTGAATCTGTGCTTAAACTAAAATTTTCTTGATGAAAATTTCGTTTATTTTACAGGTGAATCTGTGCTTAAACTAAAATTTTCTTGGTGAAAATTTCGTTTATTTTACAGGTGAATCTGTGCTTAAACTAAAATTTTCTTGATGAAAATTTCGTTTATTTTACAGGTGAATCTGTGCTTAAACTAAAATTTTCTTGATGAAAATTTCGTTTATTTTACAGGTGAATCTGTGCTTAAAACCATTTTATCCTCCAACTTTTTCACTTAATAAATACAATGTTTCAAGACACAAAAGACAAGTTTCAATCAATCTCTTCATTTGTTAAAGATGCTGAGAAATATGTCAAGGATGTAAAATTGAACAAAGATAAATATAACAACTATTGGATAAAAACAATTATGGTGGATATGATGAGTTCTTCAATTTACTTCAGTGGAAGGGCTTTTAGTATACCTGGAAGAACATCAATTAAGGTATCTCTAACAAAAGTTTCTCCTCTCCTTCTGGCAATATATTCAAAACTAGAAAAGCAATGAAACAAGAAAAGGTATCAAAAAATAAAAACCTTATGGATGAAGCTTTAGAAAGAAAAGATAAGACCATCTGTAATATGCAAGGAGAAATTTGTATTTTTTTCAACAACCCTAAAGATATAAATCCTGATGAAATAAAGGATGTTAATATATCAGGTGAAATGACATTTAGTTCAATTGTAGTTAAGGATCATTTTAAAATTACCTTTAATATAAAAAATGTAGCAGTTGAATCTGTTAATGAAAAAATGTATATCGATATCGATGGTAATGTTTTTTCTACTAATTAAATGAGCCAATATTCAACTGAAGATTTTGAAGATTATGAGAGTGATTATGATACCGAGAGTTTGCATTCAAACGATAGTTATGACACCGAGAGTTTGTGTTCAAATGATAGTTATGAAAGTATAGATGATTCTGAAAGTATCGAAGATGATATCGAAGATGAATTTCAGTTTAAGTAAAGTTTTACTTTATAAATATGAATAGTTTACTCGATTTTGAGCCTCTTGAATTCCATGATTCTCCATATGACAAATTTGAGAATTGTCCTGCGTGTGAAAGAGGGGGATTAAACACAGAGTCAAAAGCCTATAAACAATGTATATTCTGTGATTATCTTCTAATTAATGATAATCAAAAATATAAAAAGGAAAATAATTCTTTTAGATTTACACCAAAAATGAATTACTTTACAAGATTGATTCGAGAAATGAATGTAAAGAACGAGGGTGAGAACACACCTTTCCTTACAAGGGAAGAAACTGAACGTATTAGAGAAATGTTCAAAGGATTGTTGTTATATCTTATTCATGGATGTGATTTTCAGGTAAATATCAACACAAGATATTGCATAAATAAAATAATGGATTATCTTGAAATTAAACCTGAACTTAGGATAAAATATAGAATTTCGAAAAAAGCCAAGAATAAATTAAATAACCTGTTTTCCAAATATATAAATGAATGATTTTTTACCTATTTGGGAAAATAAGATAAAATTTGACAACCATAAAAATCTCCCAAATTCATTAAGATGCCTCATAGTTGGTTCAAGTGGATGTGGAAAAACCTGCTTACTTTTAAAGATGCTCCTCACTCCCAACTTTTTAGATTATGATAATTTAATAATTTTCACAAAGTCGAGTTTTCAACCAGAGTATCAACTACTCTCACAAGGTTTTAATGCTGGTCTTCAAAAAGAAGATATAATCGGTTTATTTAAACTTCAAAAAAACCTAAATGATTTTAACATTGAAGATATAATACAACTATTTTGTGATACACAGAGATGTAAAAAGAAATCAAAACCGATAACTTGTATTCTGAGTGATAATACGGATGATATACCGTCTCCCCAAGATTTGGATAAATCCAAAAAGAACCTCGTTATCTTTGATGATTGTGTTAATGAGAGAAACCAAACGGTAATGGACAGCTACTACACAAGAGGGAGACATTCTTCTTGTAATTGTATTTATCTTAGTCAATCGTACTTTCAGCTTCCTCGTCGTTCCATCAGAAACAATGCTAATACTTTTATTTTATTCAAGTTAAATTCAATAGATATAAACAATTTTTGGAGAGACAATTGTTCTACATTATGTAGTAAAAGGAATTTGGGGATTACATGAAACACACGACTGAAAAATATAAATATATTGTTGTGAAACAAGATGAGATATTAAATGATATTTTTCAATAAATAAATGGATGCGAAAAGAAAGAGCAAGAAGATTTAGGGAACATCAAGAGTTGGTTTCAAAAGTTGTAAAACAGCAGGAAGACATAAAGAAGAAACGCAGACAGAAACTAACGGGCGAAGAAGCATTTGAAAGAAAACAAGAGAAATTTTTTAAACCACTTTTAAAAACTTCCCAAGGAAAAATGAAAGATGTTTCCACATTTCCCACGGTAGAATATACTCCTAAAAAACTTCAAATGTTAAAAGATTTCAGTCAAATGACAGAGGAAGAATTAGAGCATTTAGGAGAATTAGAATATGATGATGAAGGTTTATTTCAACAACTGGAAGAGATTAATCGACCCCCTGATTATATTGTGAATGCTCTTCAAAACAATGAATATTCAGCGGATTCAAAAACCAAAGCAGGACTCATTCCAACAGAACAATCAGCAATATTTCATCTTGTTCAAGAAAAGGTATTGATATTTAATGATGAATTAAGGTTCTTGGGTTCTGCTCAACCCCCTGTTAAACTAACTCCAAGATTAATGTTTCTTCTCACAAAAGATGGAAGACAAGGTTCAACTGTGAGGGATGAATCAAAGTATATTGATAAACCATTGGATATGGAAAATAATGATGATAGAGTATATATTGATCTGCTGAACACTCTAAATTATAAGGTTATTCTTTCTGGTAAAAGTAGGAAGAATGAGAAGGAGAAACACATTATTCAGGCTTTAAGTATCCTTGGTTCAGGTGTTAGTTTTCTTCCAAATGACCCATCGCAATTAGTTAATAGACTGTTATTGTTGTTAGGCAGTAAGAAGGCTGGAAATAACAATTGTTTTAATGAAGCATCAGCCATTTTAGACCAGTTGATGAACATGAAAATAATTAATAAATATCAATATAAAGACATTTTATCTCATATTAAATAAGATGAGAAGCACAATCCTTAGTTTCAATTTCACAACAAGCGACCACACATCTTCATTCCCATACCCACTACAACTTGACACAACAAAAGAATATGAGGCATCTTTATTGTCCATGGAAACTTATAATACCTTATTTAATATAACCGAGAAAAATGACAAGTTTAGTTATAATCCAGGAAGTGGATACAAAACGATAACAGTCTCACCCGGAGCATATGAGATTTCTCAAATATCTTCCGAAATTGCTCGTCTTATGAAAGAACAGGGTGATGAACCAAAAATATTGTTATAAACATTCAAAAACATACTTCAAAATCAACGATTAAAGTTAAAAATAACTACAAGGTTGATTTCACAATTGATAATTCATTTAGAGAGTTATTGGGTTTCTCCTCAAAAAAGATTGAAACTAATGGGACGTTTTACAGTGATAATGTCATTCAAATATCCTCAGGAATAAATTCGGTGTTAATTCACTGTGATTTGATTGATGGTGCTTATAATGATGGGAAAAAAAACAAATACAATATTTTCATTCAGCGCATACTCAACCCCAATTGGTTATAAATTCAATATGGAACCCAAAAATTTGGTTTATCTACCTGTGTCAGGAAAAACCATACACAGAGTAAATTTTAGGATAACCGACCAAGATAATCGTGTGATTTCTTTTAATGGAGAAGTTATATCCATCAGAATTCACCTACGTGAAGTTTTCCAATAAATAAATACGATGGTTATTTTGAGGAAACACGAGTTGGGAAAATATAAAATAATTACAGGGGATGGGATGTTCTTTCCCATACTACAAGGGTGAAGGTATGTATCTTGGTAGAGGATACTATAAACCTAAGAGACAAAGGGGTGTTGGACATCAATTTAGAGGAGATGGGATAATTGATACTCTCATGGGTATTGGTTCAACTATTCTTAAACATAAAGATCTAATTGGTTCAACTGCTTCTGCTGTGGGAAATGTAGCAGGTGCCGTAAAGAGTATAAAAGATGCTCAGAAGGAATCTCATAAATTACAAGCAATAAAAGAAATTAAGAAAGGCAAAACTCAGTTGTCCCCCAAGAACGACAGAAAATAATTCAAATACTTGGATCAGGGTTTCAAAGTTTTAACATCTTTTTTTTTTCCTAAATAAATACAAGTATGGAAGCAATTGATAGTATCTATGATTTGGATGATACTATTATTATCTCAAACTCCACTAAAAAGAAGATTACTTCAAGGTAAATGCAATAACTGGAACAGACTGGAATACGAATGGTACAAAAAGTTTTGAAATAAATAATCAACAAACCTATTTGAATCTCTCCGAAAGTTTCTTGTTGTGTAAATTTAAATTCACTAAGGCTGGGAATAACACAAACGCTACACTTGTAAATGATTTCTTCTGGAAAATGTTTGATAGTGTGCGTTTGTATATTGGAACACAAGAAGTTGAAGCGGTTGATTATGTCTCTGCTGTATCTGAAATGATAAAATTTACACTCTATACATTCAGTGATAGAATGGGAAAGGGGTCTGTCGAAGGTTTTATTCCTGATATGTCAACGGGAACAAACACAGACCCTGGGTATACTCAAAGGAAAGGAATGTATAATGATGATACAAAAGCAGAAAATAGTTTTACTGTGGCAGTTCCTCTTAAAGGTATATTTGGATTTTGTGATCATGATAAAGTTCTGTATGGCCTTAAAATTAGATTTCAACTACAAAGGAATGATAATGAAAATCGATTGCTTTTTGGTGTTGGTAGTGGTTGTGTGGAGCAGAATAAATTTGTAATTGAGGAAATGAGTTGGTATATCAGTGAATATACTCCTAATCTTAAAACAGAAGAGATGTTGAATCGAAGACTTAACTCAAAGAAACCACTCAGTGTATCATACCTCAAAAGAAGATGTCAACACGTTAAACTCAATCAAACAACTTACACGTGGAATTTGGGTGTTCTGGAAGGAAAGCCACGATATCTGTGGATCATTTTTAAAAAGCCAGATGGTGATACTGCGACTGATAAGAATAATGCATTGAGTGATAATGCTAAGGTGAAACAACTTCGCGTTTCTCTAGATGGAACATTTTACCCACGAGATAGATTGGAAATTAATTGGGAAAAAAATGATTTTGCTGAAGCATACAAGTCTTACCAAAAGGTGTGTGAAAGTAATGGAAATAAAGAACCTATTTTGGATATGACAGCATTTAAAAGTTTGTATACAATCTATGCGTTTGACCTGAGCGCTCAAAAGGAAACTATAAAGTCTAATCGAGTGGATACTTCCCTATACATTGAAAGAGGAGAGAGTGAAGAAGTTGATACATATTGTTTGCTTTTGGAAGAAACAGAATTGCAGATTAATACAGATAATGGTGTGATGATTAGTCTCACATAATTTTTTGTTAAATAAATGAGTGGCAAAGTACCAACTGGGGTATATGTTAATCAAATCAATCTTCATAAACTATCATCTTGTGTTCAAAATCAAAAGCCTTGTACGATTAACGTTAATACAATTCAGAGAAAAGGAGCAGTAAGAATTGATGTTTTTCTCACAAGAGAACAGGTTAAAATCTTGAATGACACTGGCTCACTTAAAATTAAAATGACAAAACCAATGTTGAAAAAATATTCAATAAGAGAGACGAGTGGAGGATTTCTCCCATTTCTAATTCCTTTATTTGCTGGTTTAAGTGCGGTTGGAGCATTGACGGGTGGTATTTCAACAGTGGTGAAAACTGCCAACGAAAGGAAGGCTCAACTCCAGGCTCAAAAAGAATTGGAAAGACATAACAAAGAGTTGGAGAAACAAATTAGTGGAAGTGGTGTAATTGTAGATTTTGCTGAAAAACTTGAAGGTCTGCCTGATAAAGCGAGATTGTTAGTTGGAGATATGCTTTCTTCTATAGCACAAGCAGGTGTAAAATTAACGAAAAGAGGTAATGGATTATATCTTTCTAATAAATAAATGAGCATTGATGAGTGGTTGAAAAAATTTGGAAAGAATACAACATCAAATTTACAACTTGTCAAATATTGTAAGAAATTAAAAATTCATAATGTGGTTATTTGTATGAGAGATGAATTAACAAATGTGCCGAAACATACAAAGAATATTATTATGAACTTAGAAGATAATAATGGGAACGGTTCTCATTGGGTTTGTATATTTAATAGTCAAGACAAATATTATTTTGATAGTTTTGGTCTTCCACCACCTGTTGAAGTCATAAAATTCTTACAGAATGGTGTTTATCAAACATTTCAAGTCCAAGAATTAAATTCCAAGTGTTGTGGCCAATTATGCCTATATGTGTTATTTCAACTCAACAAAATAAAAAATTTTATGATATTATTTTTAATCTAATATAAATGACTTATGTTGGTAAAGATGGTTCTATCTTTGGTTTATCTCAAGAACTGGATATTGATTTATCAAATTATTACACAAAGGCACAGGCTGAACGACATAAATATAATATAACCAAAAATATTAACATGAAAAATGCTTATAAATTAAAAAAATTATCCAAGCCCGACTGACGCGAATGACTTGGTGAGATTAAGCGATTTATCACAATATATATCCTTAAATAAAACGGCTGTGTATTCCAAAGATACAGAAGTGTTGATATTATCTCCAGGTCATACAGAATTCACAGTTCGAATTAAAATAAATTTTTATAAAGAAGGGCGTATCGTTTGTATGAGAATAGAACAATGGGGATATGATATGAATGACTTAGGGTATAATTGGTCATTTAAAATTAACCTCGAAGACCTGGAACAATTAAATCAGTCTCGTAAGGAAGAATATTATCCACTTGGTATCGAGAATGAGTTTTGTGGGGCTACGATTAGTAAACAACAAATAAAAGAATTTAATAAGGGTAAATATAATAATGGTTTTGCCCTTGTTTATCTCATGAAAACAGAAAAAAACAGGATTATATATAATAAGTAAGGAAATACAAAATGATTTAACTATGGGAAGATGGGGAGGTGTTTTCGTGCCATAATATTATTCTAACATATATTTCTAATACATAAATGACAGCAAGAAGGCTTCAAGAAAATTATCATTTCTGTGTCCAAGCATACCTTCAAGAAAAGGGTATTCGGTATTTTAATAAATATGTTCTACAACATAAGAATGAGGTATTTTCAATAAAAGATTGGCATTATGCTGATGTTGATAAACCGACAACTTTAGATTTAATTAGAATGTTAAATAATGAAAAATTATAAAGTTAAGAAAAGGTAAGGCTCTTTTAGAAATTCAAAAGAAATTTTATTGGTTTCCTGTTGTAAAAAAATTATTTTGGATACAGGAATAACAAGAAATCCTGATGAATATATGTATAATATTCTATGGGGTGTAAGCGATTCAAGGATAGTAAGGGATGAGGAAGGAGTTGAAGAAGAGAGGGAAGAGGAGGAAAAGGAGAAGAGGAGAAGAAAGAGAAGGAGGAAAAAGAGAAGAGAGAGAAGGAGGAGAGGGAGAAGAGAGAGAGGGAGGAAAGAGAGAAGAGAGAGAGGGAGGAGAGAGAGAAGAGAGAGAGGGAGGAGAGGGAGAAGAAAGAGAAGGAGAGGGAGGAGAGGGAGAAGAAAGAGAAGGAGGAAAAAGAGAAGAGAGAGAAGGAGGAGAGGGAGGAAAGAGCGAGACAAAATAAATATCAAAATATGGAAACCAGTGAGATTAAAAAAAGATTAAGGGTATTACAGAAAATAACTCAACCCACCGAGGAGGAAAAGAAAGAATTGACAAGTCTATTTGCAATACTTTCGGCAAGACTATTGGCATCGACAAGATATGGATTTTAATTCAAGTTTTTCATTTTTTTTTTCTTAAATAAATGGAGGAGAGAGTGAAGGCATTTCTAAGGATTCTTTATGTTTTAAAATCAAGATTCAAATGTGCATGTTGGAAACTAAAAGGTTTTTGCACTCTGCAGGAATTTTTCTCATAAATAAATGAGTTATTGTCTCAAATGTAAAAAGAAAACTAATACTAAAAATATTTCATATATTAAAAGTAAAAATAACAGGGTTATACAAAAAGGTATATGTTCGGTGTGTGGTTCAAAAAAATCAATTTATCTCCCAACACAAACTAGGAGGAGATATCCAAAAGTTTTTATCAGGAAGTAAATTTACAACTACTGGAATACCAGGGAATTACATCTTCCAGGGTATTCTTTCTGTGGCCCCAGGCACAAACTTGGATAAAAGATTAGATGAGGCAGACAATCCTAAATCCTGGAGTAAGCCTATCAATAGAGTTGATGAAGTGTGCATGAGACACGATATTGATTATGGGAATACCACAACGTTGGAAGAAAAGCATGAAGCCGATAGAGAAATGTTGTATAATTTGTCTCTGATACAAAAATCCAACCTTGAGAGAAAAAGTTGATCGGTTCATTGTGAAGAAGATGATCAGTGCTAAATTGAAACTTGGACTTGGAAATTCAAAAAACTTATAGGCTCTAATGATGCCATTAAGACTGAAGAGCAATTAGCTGATGAATTACATAAACCAATATTCACAAAGTTTCAGAGAAGGAAAGTTTATTCCAAGGAAGTAGATTATATCTGGTCTGCTGATTTGATTGAACTCAATAATGATAAGGGGTACAAGTATGCTTTAACCGTTATTGATTTGAGGAGTAGATATGCGTGGGTTGTACCATTAAAAAACAAAACAGGTAATACTCTTATGTTAGCCTTCCAACAGATATTTAATAAAAGTAAGAGAAAACCTAAAAAATTGTGGACTGATGAGGGTAGGGAGTTTTATAACAAGACATTTATGAATTTTCTAAAAAATAACAGTATTACATTATACAGTACCTTTAATGAAGGGAAGGCAGTTGTTGTTGAACGTTTTAATCGTACCTTAAAAGAGAGACTATATAAAAAATTCACACAACTCGGTTCACAACAATGGTCATCTTTTATTCAAGATATTGTGGATAAGTACAATGACACGATTCACACGTCAACAAATATGAAGCCATCAGAAACATTTACAAAATTAAAATATGAAAAAGAGATTAATGTCAGAAAACCTAAGTTCAAAGTTGGTGATATCGTAAGAATATATAGGTGGAAATCTCATTTTGAAAAAGGTTATACGAAAAGATGGACCAACGAGCTTTTTAAAATTGTTGATGTAATAGATACGGTTCCTTGGACTTATAAGATATATGATTTGGAAGGGGAAGAGATTTTAGGTTCATTTTATTCACAGGAATTACAAAAGACAAAGATAAATTGAAATTTTTTGACTCCGCCCCTTTTTGGCTCCACCCACACAAGCCCCCGCCCACACAAGCCCCGCCCACACAAATCCCACACAAACCCCACCACACACCCCCACAAGCTCCAATAAATTGAAATTTTTGACTCCGCCCTTTTGACTCCGCCCACACACGCCCCCTCCACCGAAGCCCCGCCCACACAAACCCCACACAAGCTCCACACAACCTCCACACAAAAACTCCACACAAGCTCCACACACACAAACCCCACACAAGCTCCACCCATATTCATCATATTCACATAATTAGTGATTAGTTAATTAGTTCCCCACACACACAACATGTTTATTTAATTAAAAAATTATCCACCCATCCACACAAGCTCCACTCATCCACCCATCCCCCCATCTCTCCACCCATCCATTTATCCACATAAGCCTCATCCACATTCACCCCTCCCACACAAGCTCCACCCACATAAACCCCTGCCCATATAAACCCTGCCCACATAAACCCCTCCCACATAAGCCCTGCCTACACAAGCTCCACACAAAAACTCCACACACATAAACCCCTCCCACACAAGCTCCACCCACATAAACCCCCGCCCCACACAAGCCCCACCCACACAAGCCCCACCCACACACACCCCGCCCACACAAGCCCCTCCCACACACACCCCACCCACACAAGCCCCCACCGAAGCCCCGCCCACACAAGCCCCGCCCACACAAGCCCCACCCCCCCTCATCCCCCCTGTGCGCCCCCACCTTTGACCCACCACCTCCCTCATCCCACCCCCACCCTTCCCCACACACACACATGGGGAGGGGAGGGATGGGATGAGGGGGTGATGGGTCATTGAGCGCACCTACCCCCCCCCTCCCACCCCCCAACCCCCCCCCTTTACATCTCTTTTATTCTTTTCTTGTAATTCAGAATCAAGTAATTGTAAACAAAACAAATATAATTTATTAATATTGAAAATATTAAATATTCATTTGCGAGAATGTACAATCTTTCCCAGCAATCTTCTTCAGATGCCTTGTGATTTCGAAACTCAGACACCATATTCTGTTTTGAAACAAAAAGTGGATAATAATTAGGTTCTATAAAGATAATTACATGGTAATATGAATAAGCCTCGTTGACCACTGAATTAACACACCAGGAGCCTGTCATCCTTTCAAGGTCAATAAAATGAATTCCAGTGTACTGACAAAACCACGTCCAAACTAATGATGCAACCAACATAAGGCGACATTCTAAAGAGAGAGTGATATTAATAATAATTCAGAAATATTTACCTCCAGAAAATCATGTGTTGTACGAGTGATATTAATAATAATTCAGAAATATTTACCTCCAGAAAATCATGTGTTGTACAAGATTGCTTCAACAGCTGATGTTGTGCGATAGTGCTGAAAAAAAAAAAAATAAATAAGTCAAGGGTATAGATGAAGAGACAGACAGGGAAAGCAACACACACACACACACACACACACACACACACACACACACACACATACACACACACATAGACACACACACACGTGCCTCACCATTGGTTTAATTCATTCGAGATCAGAGACCAGTCATTATAAATCATTGGCCTCTTCAATAAGAGCAGAGAGAGGTAGGTAGAAAGACAGACAGAGAGAGAGGCACACACACGTGTCTCACCATTGGTTTAATTCCTTCGAGATGAGAGGACGTGATAAGACTTCATGCCACTCATTGAAAATGTCTTTCAATTCTCTTCTAAAATCATTGATCTCTTCAATAAGAGTATTAATTTCATGAACCACGTCGTGATATGTGAACTCAATTTCTTCCAATGCCCTGTCAGGGAAAAATATATATATATATCAGAATTATCATGATTTAATTAATAATCATTTGCTTCATCGTTCAAAGAGAAAAGCATACACAAACTTACCAACTCTGTAGTGGGCTGTTGGCTTCATCGGAAGAAATATCGTCCATGCCTCAGTTGTAAAAATGAAAATTCCGTCTGGCAGAAACTTTGTCTGGCGAACCGCTTTATAAAGCAACGATGAGGAAATTGCTTAATCATTGGGTGTGGGCACAGGAAATGACAAGCTTCTCTTAATGATCTCATCTGGCCACCGCCCGAGTTGCAAATCGTTTTTGGACATAAACCACGCCATAAAAGTTTTGATTCAAATGTTTTCAGTTCGTGTTCTGAGATAAAATATAAACACGAGACCTTGTCTCACAGAATAGTTCCTATTTTTTCACAGCATGACAGCCCAAAACCACTTCCTCATTCACACAGCACGGCCGTGTCAAAAAAACACTTCCTCATTTTCACGGCATGAACTGAAAACATTTGAAACAAAACTTTTTTTCTGGCATGGTTTATGTACAAAAATGATTTGCAACTCAGGAGGTGGTCAGATGAGATCATTAAGAGAAGTTTATCATTTCGTAATGGCACAAAAGGGGTATCTTAAAAAATATAAAGATTCAAATGTTTTGTTTTTCAATATTTTAGATGGGGATTATTGTGCAAAGAAAATTAAACTATTGAAGGAATTTGAGAATGAACAAATGTTTATAGGTTCAATGAGTGAGCTAAACAATATGCATTGGTTATTTGATAAAGAGTGTCCCGGGGCCTAGGCGTTTCAGATATTTCTTTAGAATCACGTTTAACAAATCTTTATCTTGTTGTATGGGCTATTTGAATAGAGAGCCCTAGGTTAAAAGGGGAAATAAAAAAATGACCGTTTTTACAGCCATTTTTCCCTGCTGTGCAGGGGTTTGGCTTTTTCTTGAGGCAATGTTTTATGGCCGGATGCCCTTCCTGACACCAACCCTGGTCGCCTCTTACGACACACAGGGATATGGTACACCTATTCTAACCGGGGCATACACCGGGACCAGTACACTGGCACTCATTTTGCCGACCTCGGAAGGATGGCAGGCTGAGTCAACCCCCTGGTGTTAATTCAGCAGCCAACGGGATTTGAACTCAGGACCCTGGGATCCCAAGCTGCCACCCTAACCACTAAGCCAACACCAGGCTCCAGGTTAAAAGGGGAGACAAATAAATATACCTTGGGCTAAAAAGGGGATTTATTTTTTAGGGGAAAAAAAAAGAAAAATTTCATGGCTGAAAATCCCCCATTCATTTACATGGGGAAAAGTGAGCCAGAACCAGTATTCTTTCCCTACTTACGATCAGAATGAAGGCAACAAGCACCGATGATAAGTTGTTGAATGTCACATGGTGGCTTTAAATGAGTTGTGAAAATTTTCAATCTGCTGCCGTTACCATGACAACGCGCGCCTGATAATTGTTATTTGTGACGTCGCGTCATTTTATTAATGTACGAACAAATAAACACCACACATTCCATGACATTACAGCTTGGCCCACCACACGGAAAGGTCAACTAATTCGCCAAGTGTCGTGCTAAGCACGATTTTTCATTTGTTTTACTTGACGAAATCTACGATTTTGTAAAGTATGTTGGTCGGTTCAGTTTGTGAGTTTGTTTGTTTGTGTGTACGTCTTGCTCTACAGGTCGCATTTCGAGTCGGAATGTCATGGAACTTCACTAATGGACTTATTGGCCACCAGAAAAGAACCCTATAACTTTTGGCATGTCAAAGTCAAAGGTCAAGGTCAGGAAAAATTCCTGAAAATCGCGAAAATCCGTATCTTTTAGCATGGGCCGATTTTCAAAAATTCATGTCTCCGCCAAATCTTAACAGATTCCTTTCAAATTTGAAACACGGACGTAGGAGTGGAGTATCTTTGACTGGATTAAAAATTGGTCACATCCGTTACGGATTACGGAGGTGACAGGTATTTTAATTTGACATGGTAAGTGCTATCTACGGTTTTTCATGGTAGTTATGATCACTTATGAATCATAATGCCACCAAATATTCATAAAAATTACCATTCACAGTGAACAATTTAACGGAATTTAAAACGAATCTCCTCGGCCTCTAATATTACACAATCCTCTCATCGCAGATCTGAACCGCAGGGTTCAGATCTATGGGGTTCAGATCTATTCTCTCATACTGCAATTCGAGAAAAAAACCGATGAGTAGGCGTTGCGTAATACGCACGCAATACGCACGTGAAGTCAGCAATACAAGCTGCACCGGGCCTGATTTTTTTTCTCTCAACAACTCTGCAAAATCTTATCGGATTCATTTGAAACTTAAAACATAGATGTATAGTGATTAGTGTGTGTTATTATACGCATGTTGATGGGTGTACACTGCGTATTGCGCACGCTACGCGCATATATTAATACATGAGCGATGAATTTCGTCAAATCCTGGCCAGATGGGCCATTTCTATTTGTTTGTCTGTTTGCAACTTTACGGCAAAATGGCTTTAGCAAACACTATCAAATTTAATCCACAGGTGGGCAATGAACCTTGGACGACCCCATTAACTTTTGGGTCCAATTGGATCAAAGGTCAAGGTCAAGGTCACGAAAAGAACAAAATCGTTTTTCGCTCATAACTTCATCAAAAATGATGTGCTTAACTTCAACCTAAGCTTATATTGAACCTTATTCTATTTGTCACTTATAATCCTACCCATTCCTAGAGTGAAAAATGCATCTTTGTGAAGATCGGTAGGGTCCGAAGTTTTGGGGGTCATGGTCATCGGTCAAAATTACAATTTTTCCATTATAAATCAAAGAAGTGCAGTGTTTTCCATCCATAGGGCTCACTTGGGCGGCCGCTTAAGTCAATTTCTGGCAGCCAAACTGCTTTTAAATTTTTGAAAAGAAAAATAGAAAAAAAAACGACAAAAAAGATATAAAAAAAATATTGTATATATTTATGGTGAAGACACATACATGCTAAATATAAGATATGTTGTGAGAATTTTTTTTACAAAATTGATGACGCCAAGATACTAATTTGTGTCTCTAATTGCATGCTCAGAATGCCCCAGAATGCACCTGCGAGCATCTAAAATTGCTAAATTTCCTAGGGGAGAGCCCCTAGACCCCCCGACAGCGAAAGGGGGTAAACCCCCTCTCCCATGCCAAAATTATACATGTTGGCAGTTTTACCCAAGTCATTTTAAAACCCAGGGAACACCCTGCAAGTGGTGCCAGGCACAACAAATCCCACCCCCATTTAACGCATAAAGTTATTTTGGGGATTAAATTTAAATTTGATACATCCTTCACCTGGATGTTGATAATAAGGAATAGAATCAGGAATATTTTAGTCTTCGTTTGAAGTCAATGAAACCATTTTTGACGAAGTTTTGAGCGAAAAACGATTTTGACCTTTTCATGACCTGAACTTGACCTTTGACCTAATTGGACCCAAAAGTTAATGGGGTCGTCCGAGGTTCATTACCCACCTGTGGATACAATTTGACAGTGTTTGAGCCAGCCGTTTTCCCGTAAAGTTGTATTTTCGTAACCTTGTTTTAGTTTAAATGAAAAATTTGTAATTTTGACCGAAGACCATGACCCCCAAAATTTTGGACCCTACCGATCTTCACAAATATGCATTTTTCACTATAGGAATGGGTAGGATTATAAGTGACAAATAGAATAAGGTTGACTTGAAGCTTAGTTTGAAGTAAATGAGATCATTTTTGACGAAGTTATGAGCGAAAAACGATTTTGATCTTTTTGTGACCTTGACCTTGACCTTTGATCCAATTGGACCCAAAAGTTAATGCGGTCGTCCAAGGTTCATTGCCCACCTGTGGATTAAATTTGATAGTGTTTGCAAAAGCCATTTTGCCGTAAAGTTGCTAAAAGAGACAAACAAACAGACAAATGAAAAATCGTGCTTAGCACGACACTTGGCGAATTAGTTGACCTTTCCGTGTGGTGGGCCAAGCTGTAATGTCATGGAATGTGTGGTGTTTATTTGTTCGTACATTAATAAAAAGACACGACGTCACAAATAACAATTATCAGGCGCGCGTTGTCATTGTAACGGCAGCAGATTGAAAATTTTCACAACTCATTTAAAGCCACCATGTGACATTCAACAACTTATCATCGGTGCTTGTTGCCTTCATTCTGATCGTAGAAAATATTTGAAAATACCTAGGAACATTGCTTTTCAACCAGCTTTATGATCCCGTTATCAGGTTTGAAATATGTTGTAAAACAAAAATATGTATTTTATATGTGTGTTTTTCATGTTTTGGGTGACACTGACCTTGACCTTGGGTAAATTTCGATCAAACGTTGTACACATGTTAACATTACATGCATAAATAGACAGTATACGTTTCAATATAAGTGCAAAACTGTTTGAGAAATAGCCATGTGTAATTCACAAAGTTCCCCATTGGTTTATAATGGGTGATAATATAAAGTGATGCAGAATCCAGATCCTGATCTTGAACATCACCAAAAGTCACATATCTTTTTGCACTGTGGATTTCTATCACCTGTTAAAATTTCATCCAAATCGGTTAAGAATTGTGACCTGTAAAACGAATATAATTTTTTTTAAATCACGCCAACAGCTAAAAACTTTGACGTCATACGCTTGCGAAAACTGTGCATAATTTGTACTAACATGCATTTTAAAACATTTACATATCCCATTGAAGTTTGTTTTGGCGTCGACAGGAAGTCGCTACGACTTCCGGTTACTGAGTTATTTTCAAAAGCTTGTTTTCACCTTTTTTGACGTAACATCGTGACGTTAAGTGCGATTATGACGTGATTTGATCGGTGTCAGGTCAGGTTCGATCTGTGACCTGCTACAGGTACCATGTAAACCTGTACTAACCTGTTCCATGGTCGGGTTGTCGGCGACTAAACCGTCTCCCCCACCAGGTTTTCTGGTGAGGAGGGGTGTTTGGATATGGACACCCAGCAGGATTAAAAACAAAACCTGTCAAAGGGCGGAGGAGCACATTGTGAGCCAAAGGCCATCCATATCAAGTGCCCAACTGTGTCTGCGGACGTCCTCCTGCAGTCGGGTTACTTTTTTTAGGAGGTTGGTGGCAGGATTTGCACTCCGGCCACCGTAAAACCCTTCATTCCACAAAACACAAAAACGCAAAAAAATCTGAAAACCCACTCCGTGGGAGTACTTCCTGTGCAGCTTCCCTTCGCAGGGCAGCTCACCGGATGACGGGATTGGGGCAAAGCCTTCGGGACCCCCAATCTTTGATGATAGGAGGGAAAGCACGGGGTAAAATCCCTGGGTCAGATTGCGGGAGAGTGCGTTGGAGTGGTGCTGAGGTGTCGTCCACCAGACGGCGGTCTCCTTGGGTTAACCTGAGGCGGTCCCTTCGGGTGGGTTCCTGGAATGTCCCATCCCTAAGAGAGGATGATCACCTGTCTCTGTTATCATCTGAGCTCAAGCGTTTGGACATCGGGATTGCAGCTCTCTCTGAGGTTCGGAGACCGGATTGTGAGGAGATAATGGTGGGTGGTTACACCTACTATTGGTCTGGTCGCTCTGATGGTTACCATACCCAAGGAGTTGCTGTAGCTGCGTCCAAGAAGCTGACCCCAATGATAATTGAAGTAACACCGGTCAACGAGCGTATTATGAGATTAAGGATTCATCACTCCTGAGGTGTCATTTCCCTGGTCTCTGTTTATGCTCCGACTGAGGCGAGTGATCTCACCGTGAAGGATGCATTCTACGCCACGCTTGAGTCTGTGGTTGATCAGTGCCCCAGACGAGATACACTTCTAGTCTTGGGGGATTTCAATGCATCGACTGGAACTGATAGGGATGGTTATGAGGTGTGTGTTGGTCCCCATGGGTCAGGAACTATGAACCAGAATAGCACGAAGTTCCTTGACTTTGCAAGAAGTCATGGACTTAGGGTGGCTGGTTCAAGGTTTCAGCACCCACAAGCTCATCGCTGGACTTGGTATTTCAACGCTGGCGGTGTGGCAAAGGAGATTGACCATGTCCTCATTGACGGTCGTTGGAGGATGATCCAGAACTGCAGGGTCCACCGGAGTGCTCAGTTCCTCAATACTGACCACAGGCTTGTTGTATCAACTCCAAAGCTGCACCTTAAATCCTGGAGAATGGTACCATCCCAGCCGAGGCTGGATGTTGGCAAGCTCCGGGATGAGAGAGTAGCTGAGGAATTTGCAAACAGGCTGAGTGGACACTTGGGGGGTCTGGGTGCTTTGGGGCGTCCTTCAATACTGACCACAGGCTTGTTGTATCAGCTCCAAAGCTGCACCTTAAATCCTGGAGAATGGTACCATCCCAGCCGAGGCTGGATGTTGGCAAGCTCCGGGATGAGAGAGTAGCTGAGGAATTTGCAAACAGGCTGAGTGGACACTTGGGGGGTCTGGGTGCTTTGGGGCGTCCTGAAGAGTTGTGGAGTGCCTTCAAGACCACTATCCTTGATGTTGCCGATGGATGTCTTGGAACTCACCGCAGGGCAAAGAAGAATTTTGTCTCTCAAGGGACACTGGATACCATTGACCAGAGTCGCAGGGCCAGGCTCAATTGCAGAGCTGAGCTGTTCAGGGAGCTGAGGCGTAAAACTGTATGTGCACTGAGGGTGGACAAGGAGGCCTATGTGCGAGGAATCTGTGAGGGGGTAGAGCATCACCTGTGGTCAAGTGATTCTCGTCCTGCTTACAGGGGAATTCGCGCATTGCATTCATCCAAGCCCATCCCTCGGTGTAATGCAGTTCGAGCAGAGGGTGGTAGGCTCTTGACAGATGCGTCCGAATTGAAGGCCCACTGGGCCGGTTACTTTGAGCGATTGTACCAGGCTGATCCACCAGCTGTCGAGTTGGACATCAGGGGTGTTAAAATCCCTGTTGCTGACCCTCCAATAAACTGTGGTCCACCTTCGCTTGTGGAAACACGGGCTGCGGTGAACCAGTTGAAACGGGGCAAAGCTCCAGGGATCTGTGGCATCCATGCCGAACTTCTCAAGGCTGGTGGAAATGCTGCACTCGCGTCGTTGCATGCAGTTTTGTGCTCTGCCTGGAACACAGGCATCATCCCAACTGACTGGAAGAGGGGCCTTGTTGTCCCTCTCTGGAAAGGGAAGGGTGACCGCCAAGACTGCAACAACTACCGAGGGGTGACGCTGCTCTCAGTGCCGGGCAAGGTCTTTGCTCGGATAATTCTTGATAGGGTTCGCCACCATTTGCTTGAGCACCAGCGTCCAGAGCAGTCAGGCTTTACACCAAAGAGGTCAATGATTGACCGTATCCTTGCTCTTCGTGTCCTCACCGAACACAGACGAGAGTTTCGGCAGGGGCTGCTTGCAGCCTTTGTTGATCTCTGTAAAGCGTTCCATTCAGTGAATCGGGATGTCCTCTGGAGGATTCTTGGTCTTCTTGGGGTGCCACCCAAACTGATCGATCTGATGTCTGAACTCTACTCTGGTATTGAGAGTGCTGTGAAGTGTGGTGGTACCATCTCTGATTTATTCCCAGTTGTTACTGGAGTTCGTCAGGGGTGTGTACTGGCCCCCACACTTTTCAGCACTTGTATGGACTGGATTTTAGGGAGGATGTCGGAGAGATCAAGCTGCGGTGCATCATTTGGGAATGTCAAGATCTCGGACCTTGATTTTGCAGATGATGCAGTTATCTTTGCGGTGACTTTAGATATCCTTTTGGGGGCCCTCGAGGTGCTGAATGAGGAGTCGGAGCCACTGGGATTACGGGTTTCTTGGGTCAAAACTAAGATCCAGGCCTTTGGTGACATCTTGGATGCTGCTGTCCTGTCTGTGCCTGTTTGTGGTGAGGATGTTGAGGTCGTGGAGAGAATCACTTACCTTGGCAGTGATATTCATGTCTCTGCTGGCTGTGAGTCAGAGGTCAATAGACATCTGGGTCGGGCCTGGGGAGTCATGGATTCACTGGATCATGGGGTGTGGCGCTGCCGGTACCTGTGCGGGAGGAAGAAAGTCCGAGTCTTCAGGTCCTTGGTACTTCCAGTCTTGCTCTATGGATGCGAGACTTGGACTCTGACCAAGGATCTGAGATGGAGACTTAATTCCTTTGGTACCAGGTCTCTTCGGAGAATCCTTGGCTATCGCTGGTCGGATTTTGTGTCCAACGAGCGGTTGCTGAGAGAGACTCGGATGAGATTTGTTACCTGCATAGTCCGTGAGCGTCAGTTGTGGCTGTATGGACATGTGGCTCATTTTCCTGACGCTGATCCTGCTCACCAGATTCTCTCAGCGAGGGAGTCTCATGAGTGGAGGAGGCCAGTGGGCCGACCACGTGCCTCGTGGTTGCAGCAGGTTGACCATCATCTCAAGGAGATGGGGATGGGCCTGCCATCTGCCTGGGGGATGGCCAGACGGAGGCCCCTGGAGTACCGGCGGAAAGTGGACTCAGCGACGCGCTGTTCTGGCACATGCTCCCATACCTGACCTGACCTGATCCCAGACTATTTCAGCAAGATTGGTATCACGTGTTAAAATTTGAGAACGATTGCTTCAGTAGTTTCGGCTGCACACGAGTGTAAATATTATTTTAAAAATGACGTCAAGAGGCAAAACTTTGACGTCATACGCTTGTGAAAACTATGCGTAATTTGTAATAAGATGCATTTCGTAATCATTTAGATATTTGAATGACGTTTAATTTGGCGTCAACCGGAAGTCGCTACGACTTCCGGTCACTGAGTTATGTCCAAAAATGTGTTTTCACGTTGTGTGACGTCACGTCGCCACGTTTAGTCCGATTAACACGGGGTTTGGACACGGACCGTCTCAGGTGGATTGCCTATAAGGTGTAAAAATTTAAGAAGGACTGGTCCAGCCGTGTGGGCTGTAGACGACCGGACAAACAAACAAACAAACCAACAAACGGAACAGACCAACATACTTGACAAAATTGAAGATTTCGCCAAGTAACAAACCGGACGATAACAATATCCCGCTCCTTCCCTCCGGGGGCGGGATAAAAAGGTTAGGAATATGCGTGTTTACGATGGAAGCCAAATATCAAGTCCTTTATTGGCTTTCATTTGACACCATGACCTTTGACCTTTCGTGGCCTTGAAAGGTCAAATTCATTTTACGGTCATAACTTCGTCAAAAATGGTTTAATTGACTTCAAACTAAGATTAAATATTCCTTATTCTATTTCTTTTAATCAAGATTCAGGTTAAGGATGTATTAAATTTAAATTTGATCCCCAAAATAACTTTATGCCTTAATGGGTGGGATTTGTTGTGCCTGGTTCAGGAATGTGTTGGTCTGTTTTCTTGTTTATTCTTCTATATAAATACAACTCAGTAAATGGCATGTAAGTGTCAGTCAACTAGAAAGGCAAGCTGGAATGAAAGAAGGTCGAAGGGTATATGGGGACAAGAAACAAATACAAACTAGAAGGGCACTTGGTACTCCACCACGCTAATTAGTTTAGGTTTTTTATCCCACTGATAGACCTGATCTGGATTCGGACCAGAAAATAAAATTTAATCGCCTTGTTCTTGTCTCTTTAACCACTCATTCACCAAGTTTCGTCCAAATCCGTCCATAATTTGTGAGATATCGTGCTATATGTCGATCGTCTTAGGCCTAAGTCACATTTGCTCTACGGTGAGGATACGGCGGCCATACGCCCTCTGAATTGACAGAAACGTGCGGCGGCCACAGAGTTTCTGCGGTGGCCTCAGGGTGGCCCAACGCCGTTTGGCTATATTTTACAGGTTGTAAGGTCGCCGTGGAATTATAACGCGGAGTTATAACTTTTTTTCATTTCTACGTTCACCGTAGCAATTCGACAAGCCGAAAAAAAAAACTGGTAAAAAGAAATAAAATAAATTAACCCATTCGTTACCGTCCGTCTGGCTGCACGTTCGCCTTCGGGCCCCCTGCAGTCGCCTTGCGGGCACCTTGAGGCTACCTTGCGTCTGCCTTGAAAATTCTATGGCCACCGCAGGGCCCCCTTAAGGTCACCGTGCGACATCACATCAAAGACCGTATGGCAACCCCACGTTTTTGGTCTCCACCATTTCTAAGACCTAAGGCCTAAGTCACATTTGCTCTACGGCGAGGATATGGCGGCCGTACGCCCTCTGAATTGACAGAAACGTGCGGCGGCCGCAGAGTTTCTGAGGTGGCCTCAGGGTGGCCCTACGCTGTATGGCTATATTTTACAGGCGGTAAGGTTGCCGTGGAATTATAACGCGGAGTTATAACTTTTTTTCATTTCTATGTTCGCCGTAGCAATTCGACAAGCCGAAAAAAAAAAAACCAGGTAAAAAAAAAAATTAACCCATTCGTTACCGTCTGTCTGGCCGCACGTTCGCCTTAGGGCCCCCTGCGGTCCCCCTGCAGTCGCCTTGCGGGAACCTTGCGTCTGCCTTGAAAATTCCATGGCTGCCGCAGGAACGCCCTAAGGTCACCGTGCGGCATCAAATCAAAGACCATACGGCAACCCCACGTTTTCGGTCTCCACAATTTATAAATACGCCGTGCAGCTCCCCGAAAAATAAAAACATATGTGACTGCTACATTGTGTGACCATGGAAATACTGCGGCTGCCGTATAATTGCTAGTGGCCATAGATTTTGGAGACCCCATGGCCGCCATGGCAAATGTGACCTCAGCCTCAGCCCCATCACTCATTGGTGAAGAATCACTTAAAAAAATTCTCGTGTCTGGATTCGGATATTCAGCAAAATCGAAACAAATTCTTCCGTATCACACACCCAACCAGCCCACCAAGTTTCATCCGAATCCATCCACAACTTTTTGAAATATTGTGCTACGCATCGTTTTGGGCCCAATCTCGCAATGGTGAAGAATCAATGTAAAAATTAAAGTATCCAGATTTTCACAAAAATCAAATCAATTCTTCCTTGTCATACACCCAACCTCTCCACATAGTTGTCCGAATCTGTCCATAACTTTTTAGATATCCTGCTCACAACAGACAAACAAAGACAAACAAGTGTGAATATATAACCAATATCCACCTTCAGTGGTAGAGGTAACAACATCAATGATTAAGAGGAGAGCTATAGGTAGAGAGAGGAGGCTAGAGTAAGCAAAAGTAGAAGAGATTGTCAACAGGCATGAGAGATAGCATGAGGTGGTAGTCGACTGCATACTTGAAAGATTATGAAGAAGAGCAAGAGAGGAAAGATTCATGACAGCAATTTCACAGACATGAGAAAAGGGCAATGAAATAGTATGGATGGATAGAAAGATTAGACTTTGGAAGGGCAAGATAAGACAGGCAACGAGGTGAAGTAGCACATGTGACACAGCTGGAATAGGAAGGAACACTGCAGAACGCTTTCAAAACCAAGCACCAAGTTAGTGGTTAAAATGGAAACATAACTGAAGTTTTGAACAGCAAAACTTGTTT
>NC_140965.1:120870140-120895140 GCF_056783735.1 Eptatretus burgeri | reverse complement strand
TCATCGTGTCTTGGAGCCTTGCTGAGCCTCGTGCCTCACCTTGGTTGGCTCTGGGGTTCTGCTGACTCGGAGTACGGGGTCGAACGGCGGGCGGACCTGCCTCCCTCTCCTGCTTGCAATTTGGCGCCAGAACTGGTTCCCTGGCGGCTGTGAGCGGACTTGGGCCAGGACCAGGAGGTCGACAGCACCACGGTTTCTCCTGCCCCCCCTGACGAGAGCAAGGCCAGCTCGTCCGACGCTGATCCAGGGACAGTTGCGTCCACACCACGGTCCAGCCTGACCACCAGAAGTAGCTACGGTGTGTGTGTGTGTGTGTGTGTGTGTGTGTGTGTGTGTGTGTGTGTGTGTGTGTGTGTGTGTGTGTGTGTGTGTGTGTGTGTGTGTGTGTACTTGGCGCCTTAGAGGGTTTGAGAATTGTATATTCATTGGAATTGTCTGTGTTTTCCCCACGCCCGATCCCACACCATCCCGTCGAATCGCCCCAGATCCCTTTTCTTGCCGAGTCTTGTTATTTCTGGTTAATAGTAAAAACGAATAAACATCATCAACTCAGCGAAAAGTGACTCGTGCCACCTTCCTCGTCCCGTTTGCGGTAGAGCGATTAGAACCGCCATGTTTGGGTTATAAATAAATAAACCGCCTCCATCGTTTCGGCTCATTCTACGTTGGCGGGACTGTTCAAGTCCCGTGGACGTCACAATATATATGTATGTATGTATATTTAAAACAGTGATGCACCGGGAAGAAAAATTGCCGATAACTGTTTACCGATTTTAAAAATAATGAAAGAAAAGTGGCCGATACCGATGCCAATTATCAAGAGGTAAATAATGACGTCATATTGAATTGTGCACACATGAAATGCACACCTTGCCAGATTGCTGCCATGCCCACGATTGGCGGATTGACATTTTTGAATGGCTTTGAATCGAATCATTTTAAATCTCTTCTCTCATAGATTGGTGTATCGAACGGCACAGCATCCTGTTATTTTTAAACAAATGACGAGCAACTATGTGCTCATTCGATAAGCTATTGACGAATATTAAAGAGCATTTCATACAAGCCTGATAATGTAAAAAGCAAGTTTTATACAACATACAGTGCAAGGAGTCCTTGGATTACAAAGGGATTCTGTTCCAAACAATCATTCATACAGTAAATAAATTGTTTGACTGTTGACTCAGTGTTATGAATGGTGGTATCAGCGCACGACTGGGGCTACACTCACGGTGATTTAACAAGCTCACCAGGAGATGAACCATTACATTGAAATGTGAAAAAACAAAGTTAACTGACGCTTTGATGCATTCTGGTTCACCTGGAGTGTATGACATCAAGACGTCCTGCTCGGGTAACACATTACCTTGATACGGCTAGAAGGAGGTATTTCAACACCATGAGCAGATGGACAGTAGGTTTCAAGTTTTAACCTCAGCAGCGTCGGAGCAATCGTGTTTTCCTTTGTACACGCAACAATTTCTAAAATAATTGGTAACAGTATTTTATATGAATCAAGAGTGCTTTACAAAGGTTATATGGTTTTTCTTTGTGAGTTTGAAAACAAAATTAATTTGATAAAACCGGATTTCCGATCTGTTTTCCGTATTAACATGTCTTCTAAAATTACCGAGCCAAATTTTTTCTTCCCATCATGATGATTACTTGGTGTTTATAAAGAATAATGTTTATGCCCATCTTTTTGGAATGTCTGTAATTCAAATTGTTGTTTTTTAAAATTAGTTTATTGAAATTTGCCAGGAACAAGGGTGAAAGCCACTCACGGTTTTTGGTTGTATACAATACTGTAATGGGTAATCGGCACTCACAATAACTCCAATCGGCCAATTCGGATTACCGAAAAATTACCGATATCGGCCCATCACTAATATATATCATGGATGTGTAGATACAGCGGATGTGTGTGTGTGTGTGTGTGTGTGTGTGTGTGTGTGTGTGTGTGTGTGTGTGTGTGTGTGTGTGTGTGTGTGTGTGTGTGTCATTGGTGGTCATCTCCTTATGCGGGTTTCAGAAGGTTGAACGGATCCCTTCCAGGTCTCAAAATATCCGCTTTCGCGTGTGTGCATATATGTGAATGCGTGTGTGTGTGTGTGTGCATGCAAGTTTCTCGTGTTAGGCTGTTACCTCTAAACACAGGTGGATTTCAAGAGGTGCAATGGAGACTAACCAGGTCTCAAAGTATACGTGTGTGTGTGTGTGTGTGTGTGTGTGTGTGTGTGTGTGTGTGTGTGTGTGTGTGTGTGTGTGTGTCATTGGTTGTTATTTCTAATATGTGGGTTTCGGAAGGTGGAACGAAGCCCTCACAGGTATCAAAGTATCCACCTTTGTTTGTGCAAGTGTGTATATGTATGCTTGTATGTGTGCATGTCAGGATTAAACAAGATGGCGCTACCCTCCTGTTGGTGATGGGGGGGGGGGTGGTGTAGCTTGTATTGGGGAAGAGGGAGATGCTACAGATCGCCTAGCAGCCTGAAACTTTGCATGCAAACACAGAAAACTCCAAGGAAGTGCATGAGTGAAAATTGGGTGTTTGGGTTAATTAGCACCACTTTGGAAGATAATTAATGGCCTTATTTAATTATATCCTTCATCAGGTGATCCTCAGCCACCTCTCTCTCTGGGTCTTCAGGCATTTCCTTGGTAACCTTGCTAGGGTCTGAAGCCACCATGTTTTTTGGCCTTCTCAACCATGTCTTGACTTGGAACAGGCCACAACAATTTCTCCACAATAAAGTATTATTTTTCACTTTCCTCAGTCAAATTATCGAAAAAATGTCTGTTCATCATAGCTACGAATCGCTGTATCTATCACTTTTGTAAGTACAATAGTTTTCAAAATCGGAGCTTGGAGGGATTTCCTGCATTTGATGATACGATTTTCCACGATCTACTCTCACGGACTAATTAAAGTACATCATCAAAATATTACTTCGGTTTTGAGGATCAGATATAGTAGACTAAATAAGTGTTGAAATCTGTTGCGAAATCTGATAATTTAAAGAAATAACGAGTCTTATAACGAAGCCGATATACCTATTTATTTCAAGCAAGCAAGGTTTTGTTCCCTCCTCCTCCAGAGACACACAATAATATATGAAATTTCCAAAGCATTAAACTTATCATTTTCTATTGTTTGGAGACATATTGAGTGAACAATAAATTTAGGAATGTGCCAAAACTAACCAGCTTCATTGAGCTATTTGAGTTAATGCATTCAATGAGAGACGTTGCACACCCTGTCCCCCAGAGGGACTGCATATCCATAGCGTCAGCCAGATCTGTGTCTATATTTTTGGACGTGTTGGGAGTTGCTCTCAAGGGCATGAAAGCAAATGTGGTAATAAAAAAAAAGGATGTTAAAAAAAAAAGTTATGACATTTGCGTGGACTCCAAACCAATGCATCACGAGACGCGTGCACAGACGAGCGGGCAAGATGGCGGATTAAGTATCTGCAATGTGTATTTCATGGGCGATTGAACTTTGTAATGTCTCCAGGGTTGTTCCACATTCAGCTGCAACTCTTTTGTTTGAACGAATTCATGATATTTCATTGACTCTTTTGGATCGTGCTCCTCGCCCTGAGGGAGCGGTTTCGCCCTGAGCGAGCGGTACGCGCCCCGTCGCCCTGAGCGAGCGGTTCGTGCCCCGTCGCCCTGAGCGAGCGGTTCGTGCCCCGTCGCCCTGAGCGAGCGGTTCGCGCCCCGTCAGCCTGAGCGAGCGGTTCGCGCCCCGTCGCCCTGAGCGAGCGGTTCGCGCCCCGTCGCCCTGAGCGAGCGGTTCGCGCCCCGTCGCCCTGAGCGAGCGGTTCGCGCCCCGTCGCCCTGAGAGAGCGGTTCGCGCCCCGTCGCCCTGAGAGAGCGGTTCGCGCCCCGTCGCCCTGAGAGAGCGGTTCGCGCCCCGTCGCCCTGAGCGAGCGGTTCGCGCCCCGTCGCCCTGAGCGAGCGGTTCGCGCCCCGTCGCCCTGAGCGAGCGGTTCGCGCCCCGTCGCCCTGAGCGAGCGGTTCGCGCTCCGCCGCCCTGAGCGAGCGGTTCGCGCTCCGCCGCCCTGAGCGAGCGGTTCGCGCTCCGCCGCCCTGAGCGAGCGGTTCGCGCTCCGCCGCCCTGAGCGAGCGGTTCGCGCTCCGCCGCCCTGAGCGAGCGGTTCGCGCTCCGCCGCCCTGAGCGAGCGGTTCGCGCTCCGCCGCCCTGAGCGAGCGGTTCGCGCTCCGCCGCCCTGAGCGAGCGGTTCGCGCTCCGCCGCCCTGAGCGAGCGGTTCGCGCTCCGCCGCCCTGAGCGAGCGGTTCGCGCTCCGCCGCCCTGAGCGAGCGGTTCGCGCTCCGCCGCCCTGAGCGAGCGGTTCGCGCTCCGCCGCCCTGAGCGAGCGGTTCGCGCTCCGCCGCCCTGAGCGAGCGGTTCGCGCTGCGTCGCCCTGAGCGAGCGGTTCGCGCTGCGTCGCCCTGAGCGAGCGGTTCGCGCTGCGTCGCCCTGAGCGAGCGGTTCGCGCTGCGTCGCCCTGAGCGAGCGGTTCGCGCTGCGTCGCCCTGAGCGAGCGGTTCGCGCTCCGTCGCCCTGAGCGAGCGGTTCGCGCTCCGTCGCCCTGAGCGAGCGGTTCGCGCTCCGTCGCCCTGAGCGAGCGGTTCGCGCTCCGTCGCCCTGAGCGAGCGGTTCGCGCTCCGTCGCCCTGAGCGAGCGGTTCGCGCTCCGTCGCCCTGAGCGAGCTGTTCGCGCTCCGTTGCCCTGAGCAAGTGGGTCGCGCTCCTTCACCCTGAGCGAGTGGTTCGCACTCCGTTGCCCTGAGCGAGCGATGTTACGAAACAGAAGGCGACGCTTTCCTTCAGCACATAGTGACTGGGGATGAAAGCTGGGTCCACTACTTTCAGCCAGAAACGAAGAGGGCAAGCAAAGAAGCCATTCAACTTCACCAAAGCCCCAAAAATTCAGCACACAGCCGTCCACTGGAAAAGTGATGCTGACGCTCTTCTGGGAGAGCCGAAGCCCTCTTGTGGAGCATCACATACCCAGATGGACTACTCACCAGTGCATTATACTGTGGCATCCTTAAAAATTATCTGAAACCAGCATTGACATCAAAACTTTTTGGACTACTCAATATCGGTGTTTTGCTGCAGCATGACAATGCTCGGCCCCATACTGCCCACGCTCCACCTGCAACAATCGAGGACATGCATTTTGAGTGTCTTCCTCATCCACCCTACGAGCCAGACATCGCCCCTTCGGATTACTACATCTTTTGGCACCTTAAAGAGGCGCTTGGTGGAAACACTTTCTGATCCGCCGAAGAGGTCCAATACAAGAGGCGATGCACCGAATGCCAACACAAGCAGCCAAAACATCAGTAAAGCGCTGGGAAAAATGCATTGAATGCAATCGATATTATGTTGAAAAATAACAGTTGTTTCACACGTAACAGCTTGGCCCTCGTACATACAAGACAAAATGAATACATATGTACACACACACACACACACACACACACACACACACACACACACACACACACACACACACACACACACACACACACACTACAAAGCTGTCATGAAAAGTACGTAGAGAGGACACTTCATCCGTACTTTGACTAAAAGGAATCAATATGGATGGTCACAATTTACAGGTTATAAGTCTAGGTCGATTGGTGTAGGGCAAAGGTGCCATGGGTTACTGCCGATGGTGGGAAGGTCTATCGCATCCTATTGGTCAGCCACCGCCTGCCTAAATCTGGGTAGCCAGTAAGGTACTGACCCGCCAACGTCTACCTTCTCCTCTGGGTGCATGGGGATTTGGGATTTCTTTCCTGACAAGCAGACAATCAGAGTGCACCCAGCAAGAAATAAAGAAATCCGGCTTGGTAGATGGAACGTCAGGACTATGTGTCCTGGCATGAAAGAAGAAGAATTACTTTCACCATCAAATGTACGCAAGATCAGGATCAATTGTGAGCTTCACAAGCTTAACATTGACATTGCTGCTCTCCAGAAGACGAGATTGGCCGACACCAGATGTATTCGCGAGACCAACTACACCTTCTACAGTCATGGCAAGCGTGCAGAAGTCCACTGTCAACATGGTGTAGGCTTTCATGTCAGCAACTGAATGATTCAGTAAATTGAGATACCTATGGCGACATCTGAAAGTCTTATGTCTCTACGCCTCTCATCCAATGGAGGCATCCTCACTGTCATCTGTGCTTATTCCCCAACTCTGCGTACCAATGCTGAAGGCAAAGATCACTTCTATCAGACTCTCCTCAACTTCTCTAGCATGTTCCTCATGAGGAAAAGCTTTACATTCTCGGAGACTTCAATGCACGGGTCTGAGCAGATTGACTCGCGGCGAGCAAGCCTTTAGGCCATCATGGTGTTGGCAAAATCAATGAAAATGGGCAACGGGTGTTGGAGCCCTGTGTCTAAAAGGAGCTCTGTCGCCAGAAATAACATCATCCCACAACTACAGGAGACAACGACCACACCAATTACTTCAGTTGCGGTACCTGCGGTAGACTGTCGCTCCCAAATTGGCCTGTACAGTCACCAACGTGTGTGTAATTCATGAATGACCTCACCAAGAAGTGCTGCACATCCACCATCTTACACAGATAAATGGATGCCAATGATTGTCCCCATTGTTCTCATTGTAAAACGATGAACCCACAAGGCTGATCCTTCATTTGCTTATGACAATCATGCAGTGCGGCTCAATTAATATCGTGCTCTTTGATCTTCCTCTCCATTAGTCCCCCCTTTTACCCCATTTACGGAAAGCACCATGACATGATCTTCAAAGGAGTGAGTTTTAAACGACGAGTTATTGGCCTCATAATTCTTGGCATACATCAAGAAAATTGAAACTTGGCAGAAGTCAAGTATCATCATCATCATCATCATCATCATCATCATCATCATCATCATCATTACTTCTAAGGTCCCATGAAACGGTTATGTGTTGGAGGATTTCCACAGGGTGATGACATGCATCCAGTGCTGTGGTCTTGTCAAGTGCTCTCGGACAGGAAATAAGTGCCTTTAATGATGACATCATAATTTGATACGTCGAACACTTTATCCGATCAGGATGAAAATTATTGAGAGTGATCTACGGATAAATTGTATTAGAGAATTAAATTAATGAAGTCATCGGTCATGTGGTTTGGCAGCCTTATTGGATTGAAAATAAAAAGCTATATAAATATTCCTCTCCAGAACGGCTTACTACATCGATGCGAAAGTTCATGCACATGATCTACTAGACTTGGGGAATAGAAGCTGTTTACATTTAAACTCACAGGTCACATGGTCTGGCAGCCATAATATTTTTTGAAGAATAAACCTGACCCCAAGAATGCCTCCCCCACCCCCCCATCCACAACTCTGAGAGTTCTCTCACCCCCCTTCCTCCAATTATCTCCCCCCCACCTCCAACTCTCCACCCCACCCCTAACCTCTAACTCTGCCCCCCCCCCCCAACCAGAGATTTAGACTCGATTCACAAAATTTGTGACTTAAAACTTGAGCTTGTAGACTTGTTTACAATGATGAATGAATGAACACGACAGTATAGAAACATAAATATATCTCATTGTAGTTTTTGACTAATTTTCATTTTCTGGTGGTGAAATGACATGAGATCGTGGTGTACTGGCTGCACGAAGCTGTGGAGGGAAGATTCAGATTGACTCCATCCTAATTCACAATATTTATACCCACAATAACCCTGCAAAACCAAACCCTCATATTTGTGGAGTTGCAGTGTATCCTCCCATCCCCTCTCTCTCTTCTCTTTTCTTGTTCATAAATTCCATTGTTTATCGAGTCCAACTGGGGCCCCCACCGCTACACTGTTAGTTTGTTTCCTTTTCACTCTCTGTCACCCGGTGTTGAGACTCGCTGTTAATAACACTTTGTATAAATTTCAGATCAGGTGCAAGCTTCAAGCTGAATTTAAAGACATCTCAGAATGGTTCAACGTGTTTACGTTGAGACTCTGGAATAGCTAATGAAGATGTTCAATATTGTTAGCCTTAAAAATTTTTTCTAAAACATACAGCTGTAAGACATGGAGCATTCTCATGTTGGTAGACATAATAGCCTTCACAGTAGTATTGCAACAAAGTCAGTAGTGCAGCATTCTCTAAAAAATATCAGTCTTCTTTTTCTCTTCCCTTCATAAGGGGTGAGGTCCAATGGTACGAAACTTCTACCGTTCCTCAAACACAACACTCCTCCACTTCCCCCATGTCCTCCGCCAACTCTCTCCACTCTACAACCACCCCCACCTTATTGATATCACTCCTCACACAATCTTTGCATCTCAACCTTGGTCTACCTCGTTTCCACCTCCCTTGCTCCCTCAACCTATCTGCTCTCCTTGCCAATCTCTCTTCCCCCATTCACATCGTGTCCATCCCACTTCAGCCAGCTTTTTACCAATCTCCCCATCAAGCTCATCTGCACACCAATCTCCTCCCTCAGTTCATCCATCCTCCTTCTATCCACCCTCTTCACTGCCGCAATCCTGCTGACCCAATTGTTCTCGCAGACCTGCAATCTCTGTTGTCGTCTCATTGTCGGTAGGCAACAACAAAGACACAGCTGTGAAAGTTGTAGAGCAAAGCTGCACAAGGAGAACACATGCACAGCAGGGTTCCATTGCAATATGCTTGCTCCAAACATCATAATAATGACAATGAAAACCATATAATATTGTTCATAATCACATGTGTACTTGTTGCACAATCCCAAACCCATTGTATGCATAAACCAAGTGCATCATGGGAAATTGTCAAGTAATTTCTGTTCTCATAGTGTGTACGTTTTTACCCTTTGAACCTGAGCGGCCATTTTACCAGATGCTATTCAAGCCTCCATATCCATGAGTGGCTGGATTTTTCAATAGGGAGCCCAGGGTAGGGAATCCGAAAGTCCAAGGAGCTCAGGGTTCAAATGGTTAAAAATAGCATTGTGAGAAAGTTTATTTTAAAAACTTATGAGGATTATAAATAAAGAATACAGTACTGTATTCGAATGAGCAACAAAAAATACAACACTCGTGATTCGGAATACCCATTGTTCAAAAATCAAGGCACAAGCTACTTCTGTCAAAATGTCAGCCCTCTGTTCTGTTCTTGTGTATGGCAGCTTGTTTGCCGGGTAGCTATCATTTCTTGAAACTACAGCTGTGCCGGTGAAGCTGAGCCCCTTGACCAGTACACTCATACTCATTTTGCTGACCTCAGAAGGATAATAGGTTGAGTCAACCACACCTGGTGTTAATTCAGCAGCCAACGAGGCTTGACCTCAGGACGCCAGGATCGTAAGCCAGCCACCCGAGCTGCTCAGCCAGCACCAGGCAATGTCAGCCCTGAGCCTTCCCTATAACTGAGCAGCTACACATGTTAATGCACGCCCCATCATTTTTTAAAATTAGTATTAGCATTATAATTACTCGTACATGCCTGTGCGTATGTGGCCGTACGTGCGTGGCCGTATATGCAAAAATAAAAAAAATTAAAAAACTTTCAAACCGCGTGCCAGAAACAACAACCACATAGGCCGTTCCTTTGCTCTTGCGTGCCCGTACGTGCATGGCCGTACGTGCATGCCAATACGTGCAACCCCCCCACCCCCCCAAAAAAAAAACTTTCAAACAACCACACAGGCCGTTCCTTCACTCTTGTAAACGACGACTGGATTGGGGCATTGTGCTTATCTATAAACGTGCATAATAAATGGAGAAATTATTAGAATACAGTAAGTCATCACTATCCGGAAGTCCGTACGTGGTAACCCGAAATGGGGAACGAGGCTGAGGATCTCTTCCCCATCGCCCACGCAGCAATGTGTCCTGTCATTGGTAACTAACTGGCGCCCTTTCCCCATCGGCCACGCCTAAGCAGCAACGTGTCCTGTCATTGGTTTGGTAAATAAATGGCCATAACTTGGGAACCACTTGTCTGATTAATATCAAACCTTGAAAAGGCAAATCCACAGGGCCCCATCAATATACCTGGCAAGTTTCAATTAGATCGGACCAGTGGTTGTCGAGAAACAGTGGTCTCTCACACACACACACACACACACACACACACACACACACACACACACACACACACACACACACACACACACACACACACACACACACACACACACACACACACACACACACACACACACACACATTGCTGGAATTATAGATAGATGAAAGCTTACACCATGAAGGAGTTCAGGTTTCATACTCGGCATACACTAAAGCAGTGGCAGGCCATTGTGTGACAGACAGCAGTGTTCAGGGAAGTTCTGCTAAGCGATGACAATGTAGACAGTCGAAAATGGGAAGACTTAAGTTCCATCAATGTACTTTGCAAAGTGTGATTGAACAATGGCTAATTTAGTTCAATCTGCACTTTTTGTTCTCATCAATTGTAAAAGAATGACATATTTCTGAACGTTTGCAAAATGGAACTGGCAACAAACTGGAAACTTGTGTGTGACGTGGAACAGTGGCTGGTCAAAGCATTCTCGTATTTCCAAGAAGGTGATCAACACAGTGTGCCAGGTTCTCCAGAACAGAATTGTATAATTAAGTTTCAACAATGAACAGAAATGTCAGACGAACTGCAATGTACAGCTTGGTAATATTATGTCTGAGTCGTGCACAAGATTTATAAATGGGTATGAATTAGTGATACATGATAAAACAGGCTCAAATGAAATGAAGAAGGCGACGATTTTTGAGGAAACTGTTGCTTCTCTCCAGGGGTCTCTCCTGACTTTCTCAAAGATAAGTTTCCGGTCGTTGTTTGTCGCGTTTTGACTGTTTATTTTGTTTCCTCCATGTTTGCTGTGTGTTCCTAGTTCGGTTTTGTTTCAAAACTTGTGCTATTTGGTGAGTTTTTGTCGATCTCATCATATCGGGTTTCCCTCAGGCCTACCCATCTTTTGCTGTCAATGTGCACAATCGTGTTTATTTGTATATTTTCCCTATTGCCATCAGTTTTTATTTTCTTCACTTTTCCCACCGCCCTCCTTCCATCCCTCCCAACTATACCCTCTGTTTCTTGTCGTAAAATACAAAAAGTACAACAAAAAACCCTTTTCCCTCCTTCCCTGATTCCCCACATTACCACGTGACTTCCTGTATTGACTCTTCTTCCTCCTCCTGTTGACCTACCATCTTCCTTCCACTTTGCTGACCCACATTCACCATCTCCCTTTCCAATTTTTTTCTTCAACCTTTCCTTTACCAAATCTTGCCAAATCTTAAAAAAAAAATTAATTAACTTTTTTTCTTTATATATTTTCATTATTAACCTCACATCTCCCGTAACCACGTGTTTCTCAACCCCCTCTTCTTCTTCTTCCTGTTATTTTATGTCGACCTACCAGCGTCCTTATACTTAGCTGACGCACATTCACCAGACACCTTGACGCTTATTCTTCAACCTTTCCTTTACCTAATCTTACCGAATCTTTATCGAAATAAATAAATAAATTTAAAAAAAACCATCTCTTAACATGTTTCAACTTCCTCTTTCACACGTGTGGTTCTCAGTATTGTATCATAATTCACTCTTCTTCTTCAAAATACTTTTCTTTTCGACCTTTCCTTCAACCAGTGTTTAAAACGTCCCACTGTTGCAACGTTTCTTTTCTCCATTCTCTTAATTCACCTCTGTAGGCCAGCGTCCCTCACGTCATGTCCTTAATCGTATTTCCCACTTAAACTTTTTTAAATCCCAGGTTGTAATGTATGCTCGTATTCCATCAATCGTTCTTTTTGCCAACTTCAATCCCAATTCACCCCACCTCCTTAAATCTACCTCCTCCTAACCCCTCACCTGTTATACCCTCTCCTTACCCTCCCATCTTGCCCCTCATCCTACCTCTGCTCTTACTACCTCTTCACTGTCTTCTGCTTCAGTATCAGCTCCTCCTCTGTTGTCCCAAAGTGTGTGGTGTTCTAACATCTGTGGACTCCATTCTAACCGAACAGTACACTCCTCAACACCTCAAACATGCTCCTTCTTTCCTCTCTTCACACCTCCCCCTCTTCCCAACCACCCAAATCTTGTACCTCCCCCAGCACATTCCCTTGTTCACCACACCACAAACAAGTCTCATACTTCTCCTCTCCCCACCTCTCCCATCGCCATCCTGTACCTTGGCCGTGCCTGCTATTATTGTCTTCTCTCCTTCTCACCCCTTCCTCTCAAAGCAACCTTCACACTCTTCCCCCTCCAAGCTTCCCTCTCACTTTTCTTAAAAACTCCCCCCTCACCCTTCTTCCTCAACTCGCCCCTCTCGCCCTTCCACCTCCAATCTCACCCTCACTACCCCTTCTCAAAGAAGCCCCCTCTCATCCACAAAGCTGCCTCCTTCACCTACCAACTGTCTTCCATCTCATCACTCCACCTCCTCCAATCTTCAACTCTCTGACCCTCTCTTATGACGACCCACTGTACCTCAACCGATCACCACTTCTGAACCCATCACCACCTAACCCTTTTCTCCTAATCTGGTCCTCTCCCCTAGCTCTTTTGCAATCTCTTATACTCCTTCAACAACACTCCTTACCTCCCCCCTCCTCTCTCGTTCTGCCTTCATACTGCCCTCCCCTCCCTGCCCCTGCAACAAAAGCCTCCTCCCTCCATCTTCCTGAACAGTGTGGACCTCAAACATCCGGGGCCTTCAATCAAACCCGACAGATCTTTCCATATAGGTTTCCACTGACAAACCAGACAAAATCTGCTGAACAGAATCTTTCCTCCTTCAAGACGTTTCTGATTCCCGAGTATCTCTCCCTGGTTACTCCCTCCTCCGGTATGACAAACCTGAGCCTCGTCCTGGTGGAGGAGTTGCTCTCTTCATAAAAGACTCTATTCCTCACTCTATGAGTGAGGAATGTGGCTTCACCTCCACTTTCATCCAATGTTTATTTGTGTGTTGTACCATCTACCTAACAGTGATGACCACACTTACACCTCACTATCTGAAAACATGGACCAACTTCTATCCTCTCATCCGAACTCTCTCTTCCTCATATGCGGTGACTTCAATCATCATGCCAGTTGGCTGGGTGTGACTCCCTCTCTCACCTGCCATGGCACTTCAGCAAAAGACTTCTGCAACTCATTGGGATTGACACAATCTATCAACTTCCCGACTCGGATCTCAACAAACACACTCCATCTCTTCTGGATCTGATTTTTACCAATTTTCCTGAAAATATCGATTGTTTTTCCTCCACTCCAATCAGTTCATCTGACCAAGTGTTTGTCAAAGTAGACATCTTCCTGGCTGTTATTAGAGAACCACCTCAGTGCTGTCGAGTCTGGCATTTCACTCAGGCCGACTGGCAAGGACTTCAAGCAGCCATCAAACTTCTCGACTGGGCTCCCATCTCTACTTCCTCTGACATCAACATGTCCAGGGAATTCATTCAAAGAAACTTGCTCTTTCTCTCATGCACTGATTCATCCCATGTTGTCTTCAGTTATCCTACTCTTCCTCCCACCCATGATACACTGAAGCTTGTGGTGAGGAAATTGTTCTGAAACAAATTGCCTTCACCTCATAGAAGGCAAATCCAACTGAGGGTAATCTCAGTTCCTTCCACAAAGCTCGGAAACAAGTGTGTCTATCCTCAGGAGAGCCAGAAAAGAACATCTTTCTTATCTCAAACCTATTTCCTTCCTCCAAATCCTGGTGGCATCTTGTTAAGTCTGTTTCCGATGTATGTTCCCCCTCCATCCCCTCCCATCCCTCAAATGGCCACAAAGCTGACACTGCACATGAAAAGGCTGAATTCAAAAACTCCGTGTTTGCTTCTAAATCATTTATCCCACACCAATCGCTTTCTGGACACACCTTACACAGTCGTACCAAGCTGTATCAGGAGACTGTCCTTTTCTCCTGACAAGGTTGAGAGCTTGCGGTCAATCCTCGATACAGATTCTGCAACCGGTCCAGATGGCATCAGCCCACGTGTCCTAAAAACCTGCTCTGCTCATCTTGCTCACCCTCTCTCTGTTCTATTCACCCTCTCATTTACTTATGGTAATCTGGCATCTGCTTGGAAATCAACAAACATGACCGCTCTGCATAAAAGGTGCGAAAACAGATCCCTGCAACGACAGACCAATCAGCCTTCTCCCAATCATCAGCAAGGATATGTAATCCATCATCACTTCATCCATTAAATCCTTCCTCTTCTCCAATGGCTTGATTTCCGATCATCAATTTGGATTCAGATCAGGTCACTCACTTCCAGCAACCATAATATGCTGCTTCTGTTCTCCCAACAATGGATGGAGATCCTCAATGTCAGACATGAGATCAGAGCCATCTCCCGAGACATATCTTGTGCTTTCGATATGGTCTGGCACCCATCCCTGCTCACCAAACTCTCTTCCTATGGTATCCAAAGACATCTCCACCCATGGCTCACAGACTTCCTCTTCCCTCGTAGCCAACATGTGGCCCTTAATGGAGTTCTCTCATCACCTCTTCCTGTCCAGGCTGAAGTTCATCTGTTCTTTTTGTGGTTTTCATCAATGATCTCCCAGAATCTCTGGAAAATCCTCTTTATCTTTTTGTTGATTACTCCACGCTCTGCCGTACCATCTGTCAGCCCTCAGATTGGCAAGCAGCAGCCACTTCACTACCTGCAGATCTGAATAAAATCACAAGATAGTTCAACATGCAGAACATGTGCTTCAATCCTGACAATTCTCACACTCTCACTATGTCTCTCCAAAAGGACCGGCTGAACCCCTCCCCCAAATCCTTCTACTTTCTCAACAATTCCCTTGAAGAAGTCCTTTCATTCAATCTTCTGGGTGTCACTATCTGCCATGAACTTTCCTGGGAAAGACACATTTCCAAGCTGGCCTCCAAAGCCAGTCACCGACGAGGCACCCTCCATCATGCAAAGTCCTTCCTTGTCACACCTGACCACACACAAAGCTTTCGTCTGCAGCCTGATGATTTACTGCTCTCACCTCTTGGCTGGTGCTCCCACCTCTCACCTTTCTCAGCGTCACCCCGTGGACACCAAGGCATTCAGGATCATTGGTATCTCCTGTGACGAGGCTGAGTCTTTGGGTCTCTCACTCCCTCACCACAGACAGTTCGGTGGTCTTTCTGTCTTCTACCTTTTCCTCTCCAGCCTTGCACTCCCGCTCTGTCTGCGTTATCTGTCCCCCCCCCCATATTTCCGCAGGGCGCTAAGGGTCCACCAACAACCCAACCCCTTCTGGTAAAACAACCAAAATCAAGAATCACTGCTCACCTTCCCTCCATCATTCCTCTTTTTTGCACCACCTTTGGAACAAACTCTCACACTCTCTTCAATCCCACTCTTCCTTCCAGGTCTTCAAAACAGCCTTTCACCACAAACTCTTGTCTTCCCCCATCCAAAAACCATGATCTTTTCTACCCCCATTAATCCACCCCAAACCCACCTCCTTCAAATTCCCTGCTTTCCTTCCTGAAAGTCCCTGTAGTATCCATCTTGTTCACCCTGTGTACCCCACCCCATCCCTTCAACAGATCTCATGTCTCTGTTCCCCACTATTTTGTCTTTCCCTCTTCTACCCCTCTTGTCTCCTGCCCACCTTGTTGTATGTTCTGTGTGTTTGCTCTCATGCAAGCCTCGACATTGCACACAAAAAAAAAAAACTCAGTCATTAGCATAGTACAAGATTTGACTTTGGGCAATCGGAGCATCACTTTGGCATAATGGAGCTGTTTACCAGTGTTGGTAGTGTGGACACAAACATTAATCACAAATTAAATTCAATAAAGTGTCAAGTCAGTTCAAAATAACCTTTGTTACATTAGAAGGTAGTTGGATTTTTAGCTCTCCTCCGAGCCTCGACAAGGTATACAAAAAAAACAAAACTCTTGCATGTCATTCCCCTCCCTCCTCTCTGTTTCCCTTTCATCCCACCATATTTTAGCTTCCAACTTGTCCTATCCCCACTCCTATCCCTCAGCTTCCCCCTCATCCCATTCTCTCTCAGTTTTCCCACTCCCAGATAAAACCCACCCCACACCCTCCCAGCCTCCTGCCCTGCACACTCCCAACTCTCCTCCCGCCCCGAACACTCCCAGCTTCCCCACCCACCCAACACCCTCCCAGCTCCCCCTATACCCTGCACCCTCCCAGACCCCTCCCCCAATCCCACACCCTCCCAGGTCCTTCCCCATCCTGCACCCTCCCTGCAGCTCCTCCTCCCTTTACCTAACTGTGTGGCCCTCAAACATCCGCGGCCTCTGCTCCAACATGACGCATCTCTCAATCCATGCCACTGCCGATACACCGGACATCATCTTTTTAACAAAACCCTTCCTCCCACCAGACACCCATGACTCCTGTCTCTCCCCAGCTATTATCTTCTCCAGTTTGACTGAACTGAACCCTGTCCTGGTGGCGGAGTCGCACAGTACATAAAAAAACTCCATTCCTCACTGTCCGTGTTACTGCTCTTCCACCATTCCAGACCCCAGGAGTAATTCTGGCAGCGATTACCCCTCTGCTCTCACCTCTTCTTTTTCTGAGTGTTGTGTTCACCATATCATTTGCCTTAGGTCATCTTCCATCGGCCTGGATGGCAGCCAACATCACTGCATTACATGAGCAAGGCAAAACATGCATTGTCACCAATTGAGTCTCCAGGTAAGGACAGGCTTTACTGACATCATTACATACTTTGTTCTGTGTTTACACATGGAGGATGTTTTGCAGTCTTGGCAATGTCATCGCTTGTTATATATAAATTATCCACATAAAATCCACTCTTCAAAGACACTGGAGCAACAATGCAAGCAGAATCTCGTGCTCAAAGATGTTTGGAGGAAGTTTATAACAGAACGATTGAATCATGGAAAAAGGTTGAAAGTATAGAAAGGTCCATTGTTGCAGATGATCAGCTACTCACACAAATGATGTAGTTCCTGAAGCATTTGGAAAGATTTTTAAATAATGGTAGTGGGTCGTGGAGGAGGAACCTGAATACTTGAATTATTAGAAACTAGCAAATGCAAGTCGTCGCTTCACTGACGGGATGATTTAGGATGGGGAGGGGGGGGGGAGAAGACAGCTGATGGATCAGCCTGGTGCAACAACTTAAAATATCCGGCCCAGCGGGTCTTCACTTCGGACTCTTCTGTCAAAAGCCCACCACCACTCTTCTGCGATTTAAACAGACTGCTCTCAATTCGACCTCTCCTTCATACCTTGTCGAAAAAAAACCAACTGTTACAACGTTTCTTCTCTCCATTCTCTGAATTCGCCTTTATTACATCCATCAAGAAACGTGTTCAATCGCATCTCTGACCTAAAACTTAAAAAAAAAACCCAGTTTGCTATGAATGTTCGCTTTCCATCAACCATTCCTTTTTTTCCAACTTCAGTGCCAACTCACTCCTCTCACCCCTCACTCTCAAAGCAACCATCCCACTGTTCTCCCTCCAAGCCTCCCTCTCACCTCTCTCAAAAACGCCCCCCTCACCTTTGTCCCACCATTCATCCGCTTCACTCATGCTTCCCAAAGTTGCGCCCCCCTCCCATCCACAAAGCTACCTCATTCCACTGCTCTCTCACCTCCATCTCTTCACTCCACCTCCTCAAATCCTCAACTGCCTTCTTCCCCCTCTCTTTTCCCACCTCTCCCCCGCACCACAGAGCCTTTTCTCCTCCTCATTCGGCTCCTCCCCTAGCTATTCTACAATCCCCCACACTCTTTCAACAAGCCTCCTTACCTCCCCCACCCCTCGTCCCTTGTCCGACCCCCTCCCCCCCCCCACCGCCTGCACCCAAAGCCTCCTCCCCTACCTCTTCATTAAAAGTATGGACCTCAAATATCTGGGGCCTTCGCTCAAAGCTTTCAGATCTTTCCATACAGGTTGCCATTGACAAACAAGACATAATCTGCCCAAAGTCGTGTCTGACTCCCAAGTATCTCTCCCGAGTAACTCCCTCCTCCGGTTTGACAGACCTGAGCCTCGTCCTGGTGGAGGAGTTGCTCTCTTCATCAAATACTTTATTCCTCACTCTCCATGCACTGCCCTCACACCCCCAGGAATACCTCTGGCTACGGCTTCGCCTCCACTCCCACCTCATGTTTATATCTGTACTGTACCACCCACCGAACAGTGATGACTCCATCTACACCTCACTATCTGAAAACATGAACCAACTTCTATCTTCTTATCCAAACTCTCTCTTCCTCTTATGTGGTGACTTCATTTGTCATCACGCCAGTTGGCTCGGTGTGGGTACCTCTCTCACCTGTCATGGCACCTCAGCAAAAGCTTTCTGCGACTCATTGGAACCGACTCAATCGGTCAACTTCCCGACCCGGATCTCAACCAATGGTACTCCATCTCTTCTGGATCTGATTTTGACAAATTTCCCTGACAATATCTGCTGCTCTTCCTCCGCTCCAATCGGTTCTTCTGACCACGTCCTTGTCAAAGTGGACATCTCTCTGGCTGTTATCAGAGAACCACCTCACCGTCGTCGAGTCTGGCATTTCACTCAAGCTGACTAACAGCTTGAAACAAACAAATATTAATTTAAATCCATTATTCTACGATTCCTGAATGAAGGTGTTGGTAAAATTTGAAGAACTCTTGCGGTGGATTATCCATTCTTGCTCCAAAATTATAATTACCTCTTTGGATCATATGAATGGAAGCATAAACAAAACTTAAAAAAGCAATTAGGTGACAATAATTGTTCTGTTTATCATTCCCAGCTGAAGCACAATGGCTCATGATGGTCAGAACTCAGCTTCAAATCCCATGTAGGTACTTTGTGTTTGTTTGTCCATTGTCTATTTTTATCCTTGGGGGGAAAAAAAGGATCTAGGCTGATGAACTAAAAGACAAAGTACAGCAGATTCACAAACTACCAAAGGGTATGGGATGATGCACAACAAGGAATAGAGGAATAACAAAAACGAGGAACAATGGCTCAGATAAAACAAAAAGTGAAAGAATCAGCATATGTAGAAGACATTGAAGATTTGCATGGATGAGCGAATTAGGTAGTAATGGTAATACTTTTGAAAGACTGAAGTGAGGAGGAAGAAACAAAGGATACAAGGAGAGGATTTCACAATCCGGAGAAGATTAAATTTCAAAATCTTGGAGTTTGGTTGTGGATACATCCCCTGTGAGCGATTCCGAGCAACGGCAAGCAATTAAAGCAAACCAGTGAGGAGAAAGCGAGCAGGCAGACACACAACCCCGGCATATACCTTATTTGCACAACTCCTCTGAGTGCCATCGGTGACCCCTGTCAAGAAGCCGAAGCCTTACGGCCTCTCAGGGAAAGCAATATGGCTAGCTGCAACAAAAATATGCCAAACAATGATAATCAGTCACAGAAAATGACGAGAGGGACAAAGATCCCTCCTACACAGATTGCGTAGGTCTGTGTGGCCACACTGAGCAGCCGGAATGTGTGCTGAAAAGGACAATGACTGCACCTCCTCCAGTGAGGAAGGGGATTCCCACCTCACGAGAGGAACACGCTCTACACCAAAGCTAAAAGCTAAAACTGTGTCGCCTTGTTCAACAACACACAGCTACTAGGATTTATACGAATCGTAGAAGATTAAATGATCAGAGCTGGAGCTTAGAGGGGGAAGGAAATCATCCTCCACTACAAAGTGTATTCTGTGCATGAAGCATGGGGGACTAGCGGTCAAGGAGAAAGATTTATGAACCAATTGAAAGAAAGAAAGCTGGCAGCCAAGGCCAAAAGAGTTCCACTAAAAAATTTGACTGCAGTAGCTTCAATGATCCACAGATACTTCACCCAGGAAAGAATAAAGGAAATAACTGACAAAGCAAAACAGAAAGCAATTGAAGACATAAATCGGATGACACAAGTCGAGAGAATCAATATAAAAAAGAAAAACTGGACAAAGAAGGAAAAATGGACATTACTATAGGCAATGGAATATGCCGTACGAAAAGGCGTGAGAAAAGAAAATGGAAACACCTGGGAACAGATAGTCTGCAGACGATGTGTTCCCAGGTGATAAAGGTAATTTTAACAGGGCAGCACTAAACTCAAAGGAAAACAACATCCTCAAGCAGAAAATATTCATGGAGGAGGAACTAAGAATAAGAGATGAACAAACTGACGAGGCAATAAGAAATGACTGGTCACCTGTAAATGGTGACCTACCACCAACGCCACAATGGAATGACAGGACAGACGTTTGGAATGCGATTCCCAGAGTACAAACTCCCAAAGAAAAAGAACAACCAACAGAACTTACTGATGCTACACAGAAAATAGAACGAGAGGAAAACAGAAACAGATGGGATTTCAAATTTAATCACAATAATAGAAACAGAAATTGGGCAACAGATTGTACAATTGAATCAGAAACAAATCTGAAAACCCCACAACAGGACCAGAGAATAACAGGATGAAATGCTGCAGCAGCACGCCAAGAGATAGATCGACTTGAAGTTACTAACTCAGATCAAACAGCACCTTTACAAACAGAACAAGTAATAGCAACAACGATAGATCACAATGAGGAGACTAATGGACAACAGAATGAAGAAGAGGAAGATGAGGTTGACAATGAACAGCACAGGTTAGAAGATTAACTGGCTAATAAAATAGAGGAAATCAAATTAATGTCACCCAGGCAAAAAACACATCTCCACCGAATAGACAACAATAAACAGTTGAAGATACAAGTTCTAAAATGCTCCCCGAATCACCGAATTTAAGATAAATTTACGATGTGAGTTTTGCAGCAGCACTTTATGTCCAAGAGAAAATAACAGGCAAACGACACAAAAAAATAGAGATCTGATTACCTGGCCAGAAACAAAACAAAACCATGGAAACAGAGACTTGAAAAGCAGAATGGCCGACTAAGGGTGGAAACGGGACAACTATAACAATTCAAGAGAAGACACAGATGTCCAAAACTCATGAAAAGAATCAGACAAATAAAAAATAATTATAACATAGAAAACAATGGACGAGTCGTCACAGTCGAGGCACGTCACGGCACTGATTGTGAATCACCCTTTAGCATAAGCCTGACCATTTTATCGGAAAGATCGGCTTCTTCTACCTCCTACCATGAAATCGAAAAGATTATCCCACATTTGGTTTTTGTGTCCTGAGAAGCTCGGCGCACTGCTAGAAGGAGCTTTGAGCCACACCGTTCCTTTATCGTCGAGCTCAGACCCATGTACAACATAATTGTTTTCACAACCTTTAAGGACCACGGTTCGGCCGAAAGATGAAAGTTAATGGATCGGCCACTTAGAATGCTGGGGGAAAAAATGGCGTAAAAGTCGATGCTTCTGCATAGTTTGCCGGCTCACCGTGCCTCACCCCGACGTCAGAGCATGCCGAGACCAGTACCGTCGGTGAGCGGGGTTATCACTCAACTACCTCAGCCATTTTGGCATACCCCAATTCCTCTACGGCGGCTCTAGAACTTGTCAAAGAAGGCACCAGGTTTGAATCTCGCTCTTTAAAATAATTTTAAAATCACATTTAAAACTCACGGTATTTGGCGCGGTTATACGGCACTCGGCACGGTTTATATATTGCGCTGTTCACAATAAACTATCACAGCGGCCCCAGATCCTCACAAATAAGGCACCTGGTTCGAATCTCGCAAATTAAAATTTGCATTTCACCCTCGCGGCGATCGGTGCTGTTTGCAACTGTGTGGCGCTGCTTACGTGGAACGATCAACGTGCCTGTGTGGATGTGGTCGCGTGGACCGATAACATATCTATGACATCATTTGGGCTATCCAGGACTCTTTGCAGGAATGCGATGAGTCCCTTACGTAGGTCTCGGGATCGTACACATCATTCATCCTGCACGCTGCCAAAGCCTCCATGGGGGTGATAGAGGCTGCTCCAGCATATCTCAGCATCACATTTTGCACTTGTGAATAGTGGAAAATGAGGGTGTACAAGCATTCCTTGTCTCCCATACTGTGACCAATGTTCAGGACTTTTCCGCACATGAGACAACAACCTCGATCACGTGACACACCTCATTGAACGGAGCACCCTCCCATCTTCGCAGCACATAGCATATTTCACATCTGTTATCCTGCCTTTGCCTCCCCCGGTTCACCTGGGAGACAAAGGCAGACTGTAAATGTGGCATCGGCACACACGTAACAGGCAAGAGCGCATCATGTGACAATTTCTCGAGCACGCAAAGTACACAAACCTCATGACGTACATGCAACCACCCGTCACTCATCCTTACAATCATGCCCCTTTTCCATATCCATGCCCATGATTCCATCCGTCACTCTTCCTGATTAAATCACGCTCTCACCGTAACACTCGCATTGACCACTAACTCCTATCGTTCCCCATGCATTCGTGCACACATCCATTATTCTCACAAGTTTGTTCCATTTTGTCCCCAAAGATGCCCGTGCTCCATGGTCAGTAATCCCTGTAACCACGCCCCTCCGCTTTTAACCACGCCTCCATAATAATAACCACGCCTCAGGCATCATAATCACACACCCATGTGAAGTGCGTGCCTTTTCTGGAACCATTGGTTGCCCATAATAAACTCCACATACAACAGATAGCAGGGAAATATATACAATGATTAGGCCAACAACAGAAGAAATCAAAATGAACAGTTTGAAAAGAACCAGAGAAATTTCTACCAAGAGCTAGGGAAACAAAAAAAAATTCCCCTAAAAAAGACCAGAATCGAGAAAAATTCTGGAAGGGTAAGTGGAGGATAAATGGTGTTTCTGGGACTTCCATTCAAACGAATGGGGGAAAAAGGAAAAACTTTCTGACTCAAGCCCCAAAAGCCCAAAATAAAAGACTGATTTCCTCCCCCTCCCATACACGAAAATGTAAAATTGAGACTCATTTCCTCCCCCTCCCATACAAACAAATGTAAAATTGAGACTCATTTCCTCCCCCTCCCATACAAACAAATGTAAAATTGAGACTCATTTCCTCCCCCTCCCATACAAACAAGTGTAAAATTGAGACTTACTGATTAAAGCATTTCTTCCCTTTCATATTTTCATTCCACTCAAAGAGCGAACCAATGAATATTTTCCCATGTTCTACTTCAGGGAATAACTTAATTTTCTTATAACATTCATTTCCATCAAGTATATTCATTTTATCCCTCCTTCGGTTTTGTAAACGGGGAAGTGCTTTTAAGAGCACAGTCATGCTGTGAAAATGAGAAAGTATTCTGTGCCCATGTCTCTCATGGTTATATCTTAAATCATCAGAACACTAACAAAACAAAGTTTAGCGAAAAACAGCTTTTAAACGTAGGTTTTATCAAAATCATTCAAAGCAAGATGTTTCATTTTCGTGTTAAAATGAGCCAGTTTGGAGTCAGCCAAGCTGCCTCGCCCGAACCAAGCCAAAAAATTCCGGTCATTTCCTATGTGGGACACACCCTGAAAAAAAACATTATTCTGTAATCTCCCATCACATCATCAAGTTGCGTATTTAAACCAACTTGTGTGCCGAGCGTGTATTATTTTGAATATGGAGCATTCAGATTATTACTACAACCTTGCAGATCAATCGTTTTCACGAGATGACGGGTGAGATCCTCAACCCAATTCATTATTTGTTGTTTAAAACAGAATTAAATCACTATACAACCAATAATTATTGTATGTCTTTTTCTAAGAGGTTGTCCCCAATTAGAACATCGTTGATAACTGATGTTGAAAATGAGTTATTTGAATTATACGAAAAGTGGATAAAAATGAATGACTTCATTGAAGATATTTATTCGTTTCGAAAAGAATTGAATGATATTTTTCTTGGATGACAAGAAATTCTCTCACGTCCTTTGTAGTTAGAGAATTTTAGCAAATTGTATTGAACATCTGTGAAAAATTGCTTTCCAAAAAATTTCTTCACTAACGTATTCATCTAGGTGTCTACTAACACCTATCAATTAGTACAAACCCAAATCCTTTTGGAAAATTCTGGGGAGCCAATGAAAGTTCGGGTGCTCAGAGGGCCTGCGTGAGAAAAATCGGAAAAATGAACTTTTGCCAATATTGACTTGTGGGATGTCTAACTAGGGGTTTTTTGGGGGGTGCTGAATTGATTCCAACCATTAGATTTGAGGAAAAATGAATCCCTGGCCGTAAAATATTGATGACACATTTTTAGATATCTCAGACTGTGTTTTGCGGTAATTTGGCTCCATTGATTCAGATTGTTCAAATTGTGCTGAAACCAGCATACAACATTTTTGAAACCACTGCTATATTGTTGGTTATACTTGTGATCATGCTCAGTGGAATTCTCTGTGTTAGCTGACATTAGCTAAGAGCTTTTAGCTATAAAATTATTGTGTACCGGACTCAATAGAAGTTGAATATATTCAACGTAGAGTGGACCTATTAATGTGAAAACACATCACTGTATGTGTCTTCTGTCTGTTTTGTATCAAAATTCCTCTAATCTAACATATGCACCAAGGATAGTCACTGTCTTCGAGGAGAGGATGGCAGAGAGATTGAAGATCTTAGCTAAAGGAGGAAGGACACCAGCACTCTGGGTCTGGTACTATGGCAGATTCGACCTCATCAAGGTATTCATCAGGAGTGAGCGTGTCCCAGACCACACGGGTCATCTCAGCTGCATCATTGGAATGCTCAATACCTTCGCAGCAGCGGGTCACCATCAGTACGCAAAGGGAACAAGGCTGTGTGTACAGCTGATGCATCAGCGACAGGAGAGTCCAATGTTCCAGGAAACTCTATCCAAGTTCACTTTGTACGGCAACCATGCAGTCAGGTTCTCAGACCATGAATGGTCTGGCACATGGACCGACATCACGATAGAAACCACACTCAGACGTGAGGAAAAATCCTCCGGTGGTCTAAACAGAGGCCGCTTTCGGAATGAGTCTTCTCAGAAGTCTTGGGTTCAAACTCTGAACCACTT
>NC_140965.1:120835140-120860140 GCF_056783735.1 Eptatretus burgeri | reverse complement strand
AATGACGAGGATGGACAGGATTAGAAATGAGTATATTAGAGGGACAGCGCAGGTCGGACGGTTTGGAGACAAAGTGAGAGAGGCGAGATTGAGATGGTTTGGACATGTGCACAGGAGGGAAGCGGGGTATATCGGGAGAAGGATGCTGAGGATGGAGCCGCCAGGTAGGAGGAGCAGAGGAAGGCTAAAGAGGAGGTTTATGGATGCGGTGAGGGCGGACATGAGGGGTGGTTGGAGTGATAATGGAAGATGTGGAGGACAGAGCGAAATGGAGACGGATGATCCATTGTGGCGACCACTAACGGGAGCAGCCAAAAGAAGAAGAAGAAGAAGATTATATTGTGGGAACTGTGGAAGCATCTATAATTTTTTCTTGGGAAGTTTTTAAAAGTGGTTTAAAAAATTTCTCTTGTTTTCTTTCAAATGCTTCTTCACCCGTTAGTTTTTGTCTGCGTTTCTTCTTTATGTCTTCCTGTTGTTTTACAACTTTTGAAACCAACTCTTGATGCTCCTTAAATCTTCTTGCTCTTTCTTTTGCATCCATTTATTTTTTGGAAAATATCATTCATTGAATTATAAAGGTAAACAGGGAAATTTTCCTTTTCTTCATCATTCAAATGGATGTGTTCAAATAAATCCTTTTCTTTAAATGTTTCATCAAATTCTTTGTTAACATTTATACTAGTTGTTATTTCTTCTTCATCAATACTTGTATCTCTGATTTTCACACGTTTGCGTTGAGTTTCTTCATCAACGTCAAAACCGAATGATAAAATCTTAACCCCACTCAGATGATTCATAATTTGTCTCAATCGTTCTGGATTAGTTTCTAATATCCCAAGACCACCAGATTTTAGTTTCTTTAACCCACTCTTACAATGTGAATATTTTGTTGTACTAAGAGAAACCTCCTCAAATATTTGACCTTCATTCCTCAATCGCAAATGTTCCTCGACTGAAATATAGTAATAATCTTCACCTTCTATTTCTCCAGGTTTTATACCTCTCGTTTGTGTTGATACAATACAAACTACATGGTGCTTTTTAAGCAAATTAAAAATATTCTCATTTGTATGATATAAGAACCTTGATTTATGAAAGATTTTTCCTAAAGCAGATTTACCCACAACATTTATAATAATAGTTGTCATTTATATATGTAATTGTTTATAAAATAAAAAATATATATCTTTTAATACCTCATCTTGTTTCACAACAATATATTCATATTTTTTCAGTCGTGTGCTTCATATAATCCCCAAATTGTATGTGGAACAATTGTCTCTCAAAAAATTGTTTATATCTATTGAATTTAGCTTGAATAAAATAAAAGTATGAGCATTGTTTCTTATTGAGTGACGAGGGAGTTGAAAGTATGATTGACTAAGATAAATAGAATTACTAGAAGAATGTCTCCCTCTTGTGTAGTAGGTATCCATTACCGTTTGGTTTCTCTCATTAACACAATCATCCAAATAACGAGGTTCTTTTTGGATTTATCCAAATCTTGGGGAGACGGTATATCATCCGTATTATCACCAAAAATACAAGTTATCGGTTTTGATTTATTTTTACATCTCTGTGTATCACAAAATAGTTGTATTATATCTTCAATGTTATCATCATTTGGGTTTTTTTGAAGTTTAAATAAACCGATTATATCTTCTTTTTGAAGCCCAGCATTAAAAGCTTGTGAGAGTCGTTGATACTCTGGTTGAAAACTCGACTTTGTGAAAATTATTAAATTATCATAATCCAAAAAGTTGGGAGTAAGGAGCATCTTTAAAAGTAAGCACGTTTTTCCACAACCGCTTGAAGCAACTATGAGACATCTTCATGAATTTGGAAGATTTTTATGATTGTTAAATTTTATCTTATTTTCCCAAATGGGTAAAAAAATCATTCATTTATATATTTGGAAAACAGGTAATTTAATTTATTGTTGGCTTTTTTAGAAACTCTATATTTTATCCTAATTTCAGGTTTAATTTCAAGATAATCCATTACTTTATTTATGCAATATCTTGTGTTGATACTTCCCTGAAAATCACATCCATGAATAATACATAACAACAATCCTTTGAACATTTCTCTCATATGTTCAGTTTCTTCCATTGTAAGGAAAGGTGTGTTGTCACCCTCATACTTTACATTCATTTCTCAAATCAGTCATGTTCAATTCAATTTTGTAATCAAAAGTCATTCATTTTTGGTGTCAATCTAAAAGAATTAAATTCCTTTTAATATTTTTTAATATCATTAATTAGAAGATAATCACAGAACATACATTGTTTATAGGCTTTTGACTGTGTTTAATCCCCGTCTTTCACACGCAGGACAATTCTCAAATTTGTCATGTGGAGAATCGGGAAATTCAAGAGTCTCAAAATCTTATCAAGTATTCATATTTATAAAGGAAAACTTTACTTCAAATAAAATTCATCTTCAGTATAATCTTCGGTACTTTCATTGGTGCTTTCACATCCATCTATAAAACTACTTTTATAACTATCGTTTGAACTCAAACTCTCGGTATCATAACTGTCTTCTGTTCCAACAGAGATACTATCATCACTCTCATAATCTTCAAAATCTTCAGTTGAATAATGACTCATTTAATTAGTCGAAAAAATGTTACCATCTATATCTATGTACTTTTTTCATTAACAGATTCAATTACTGCATTTTTTATATCAAGGGTAATTTTAAAATGATCCTCAAATACTATTGAACGAAATGTTATTTCACCTGATATGTTAACATCCTTTATTTCATCAGGATTTACATCTTTTGGGTTGTTGAAAAAAATACAAATTTCTCCTTTCGTGCAACAGATGGTCTTATCTTTTCTTTCTCAAGCTTCATCATTAAGGTTTTTCTTTTTTGATACATTTTCTTGTTTCTTTGCTTTTTCTAGTTTTGAAAATATTGCCAGAAGGAGAGGAGAAACTTTTGTTAAAACTACTTTAATTGATGTTCTTCCAGATATACTAAATGCCCTTCCACTGAAGGAAATTGAAGAACTCATATTATTCACCATAATTGTTTTTATCCAATAGTTGTTATATTTATCTTTATTCAATTTTCCATCCTCGACATATTTCTCAGTATCTTTCACAAATGAAGAGATTGATTGAAACTTGTCTTTTGTGTCTTGATACATTGTATTTATGAAGTGAAAAAAGTTGGAGGATTAACTGGTTTTAAGCACAGATTCTTAGATAAATTAAATGGAATTTTCATCAAGAAAAATTTATTTTAAGCAAAGTTTTGTCATATAAATATGGTGAATCGCAAATACTGTGATGTTTGTAATCATCTACCTATAATTCCAGCAATCTCTGTGTGTCTGTCTGTCTGTATATGTGTGTATCTGCGACCGCTGTTTCTCGACAACCCCTGGTCCGATCAAATTGAAACTTGCCACGAATATTGCTGCAGACCTGAGGATGTGCCTTTTCAAGGTTTCATATTAATCGGACAAGTGGTTCCCAAGTTATGGCCATTTATTTATCAACCAATGCCAGGACATGTTGCTATGACGTCACTATTGAGGTGATGTCAGAATTTAAAATGTTTTTTTTTCAGATTACGGGCACGCACGTACGGCCACGCATGTATGGCCACGCACGTACGGGCCAACACTAATGAATATAAATGTTATAAAAAACACCTTCAAACCAACAAACACACATTCCATCTTTTCAGACAAATATCTCCACTTGACCAAGAAACAAAACATTGTGATAGATGTGATAATGATATTCTTAAAAATTTTTTTTAGAATAAACACCTTTAATCATGCAAACACAAAAACAATGAAGAAAGGGAAGGTGCCACTAAATTCTCCAGTGAAAACACTGATGGGGCATTTAAAGGACATAAAAATAAGATTGTTTCCATTTCAAGATCCTGGACCATCTTCAATCATTAAAGCTGTTGATATGGTGAAACAAAGTATTGTAACTATAATTAAAAACACATTAAGTGAAATGAAAACTTTAAGTTTTATTTTGGAGTAAAATTGAATATGGTAAGAGAAGGCGATGAAACCACTCCCAATATGAGGACAACCCTTTATCTCATCATTTCAAAGTTTCGTAAGATGTGATGTTTACAATGAACTCCAGAGACAAGAACAAGATGTTGATCACACTGTAGTCGGTAGTGGATTTGCTTTTTCAAAAATAATCTTTATAGATATACACATCCTAAAATCAGATCCTCTTCAAGCCTCTTCTTATATTGATTTCCCAAAAGAGATAAAACTTAAGAAAGCGGTTGTTAATATTAAATACAAAGATAATAAATGTTTTCTATGATCTGTTCTTGCTTACTTACATCCTCCACAATGGAAACCTTAAAGGGTTGAACATTATAAGAAATATGAGAATATATTGAATGTTAAAGATTTAACGTTTCCAATGTCATTGAGAGATATTCCTAAATTTGAGAAAATGAAAAATCTATCTGTTAATGTACATGGATTAACAGATATACACAAAGTTCAGACATTAAACATTTCAAACAACTATAAAAATGATGAAACACACATTGACCTTCTCTACTTTACTTCAAAGGAAAAATCACATTATGCTTTTATCAAAAATCTATCAAGATGAACCAAATCACAAATATACAAGAGACAATGTAAAACATATCCTTGTAAGAGATGTCTCAACTCCTTTCCCACAAAAGATCGAGTAGATCAACATTCAAAATATTGTTGTAATCATAAATCAACTGTAATCAATTTACCAAAAACAGGTTCAAACATATCATTCAAAGATTTTAACAAATCGAAAAACATCCATTTGTGATAGATGCTGATTTTGAAGGTATCCTTGAAAATATAGATACTGTTTCTCCAAATCCAAATAAATCACACACAAATAAATATCAAAAACATACTCCTTGTGGTTTCTGTTATTATATCAAATCATCTGTTGGTGATGAATACAAGTTAAAACTTTATAGAGGAGAAGATGCCTTAGAGGAGTTTGTAAGACGATTCGAAAAAGACTGTGTAAGACTAAGAGAAATAATGGTTAAAACCTCGAAACCAACGTCATTAATAAAGGGAGAGAAAAAGGAATTTAGAAAGAACACTATCTGTCATACTTGTGGGGAGAAAATTGAGGGAGAGGTCAAAGTTAGGGATCATTGTCATCTTACTGGAAAATATAGAGGTCCAGCTCATTCCCATTGTAATCTTGATTTCAAGCCCCCAAACTTTATTCCTGTCATTCTTCACAAGAACGCTCACGTTGACACACATCTATTTATGAATGAACTTTCAAAGACATCTGGAGATATTTCTGCCATTCCAAACACAGATCAAAAATACATCTCATTCACAAAAACAATTCATACATCCCCTATAACTAATATCAGATTTCTTGACACATACAAGTTTATGGAAAGTCCATTATCTAACTTTGCATCAAATATTAAAAACTTACCGAATCTTAAATCACATTTCTCAAATCAAGAAGAGATTGATCTCTTGTCACAAGAGGGAATATATCCATATGATGACATGGATTCATTTGAGAAGTTTAAAGAAACACAACTTCCTTCAAGGGAAAGTTTCTACAGCAAGTTGAATAAAACTCATATTTCCGATAGAGATTATGCACAAGCTAAAAAGGTTTGGGAGAAGTTTAATGCAAAGAATCTTGGAGAATATCATGATTTGTATCTTAAAACTGATGTATTGTTATTGGCTGATGTGTTTGAAACTTTTAGAACAGTCTGTCATAATAAAAATTCTTGTGGATTAGACCCTGTTCACTATTACACAGCCCTGGGTTTGGCTTGGAGTGCTACGTTAAAAATGACAAAACTAAATTTGGATTTAATCAGTGATATAGATATGCTTTTAATGATAGAGAAGGCTAAAAGAGGAGGAATATCTCAAGTATGTTTCAAGAGTTATGCGAAAGCAAATAACAAATATCTTCTTTATTATAATAAGAATGAGGACAACTCTTACCTGATGTATTATGATGCTAACGATTTGTATGGGTGGGCTATGTCTCAATCTTTACCTCATGGAAAACTTAAATGGGTTAAAGAAAAACATTATGAAAAACTTTCATAAGACATTGTTGTCTCCTCTCAAAAAAAATTGGATGAAGCTGAAGTTGGATATTATTTTGAGGTTGATATAAAATATCCAGAAGAACTTCATCGTAAACATAAAGACCTCCCTTATGCCTCTGATAAAGAAAGTCCAAGAAAAGAATGGTTAAGTGATTACCAACAGTCATTTAATATAAAAGGCAAATCTCCAGAAAAACTACTTACAACATTAAATGATAAAGAAAGTTATGTTTTGCATCAAAGGAACCTGAGACAATATTTATCTGCTTGGTTGAGAGTGAGGAAAATTCATCGGATTTGGAAATTTAAACAAAGTCATTGGTTGAAGAAGTATATTGATTTTAATACAAAAAGGAGAACAGAAGCAAAAACAGATTTTGAGAAGGACATTTATAAATTAATGAATCATGCTGTATTTGTCAAGACTATGGAAAATGTTAGAAATCGACAAAACATAAGACTTGCTACATCTTGGAAACAGGCTTCAAAGTTAATTAATAGACCAAGTTTTGAATGAGTGGAGGTGTTTTCAGAGAACTTTTGTGCTATTCATTTGAAAAAAAGAGAGTATTAAAATGGATAAACCTATTTATATAGGAACATCAATTAATGACTTGTCAAAGTCGTTAATGTATGACTATTACTCTAAAAATTTAAAATCAAAGTATAAGGATAATGTGTCATTGTTGTATATTGTTACGGTGGTGGAAATTCACAGAACACCATTTAGGTTCCCCGAAGATCAGTTATTTCGATAAGTGTGTGTTCCAGGTTAGATTCCCCCACCAATGTAAAACGGGATTTGTTCGTGTGCCGGACTGTGCATCTTTGAGTTAGCCGTTATTCTTTCTCTATCTTTTATTTTAAACAAACACATCGTCTCCTCAACAACAACTCAACAACCACATCATCTCCACAAACAACATCTCCTCAACAACTCAACAACCACGTTCTCTCCACAACACATCGACTCCTCGACAAACACTATAACATCCTCGACAGAGGCAAAGTGCCGTCGGTGCGAACTCGTGCCGCGACAGGCAGGGCGATTTCAACCACGTCCGCGTGTGATCAGCCGGTTTCACGGCAAAATCGGATCAGAATGGCCTTACCTTCTGAAGGAGCTGGCCAATCAGAAGTGAGAGGGGCGGAGCCAGCCAGGGGTGAAGGTTCAAAGGTGAAAGGGGGAAGGCGCCGATGACAGGTGGCGAAACCTTCGCGGCTTCTCCCCTCGGGGCTATAAAAGGCTGCGTCAGGACGCTGACAGGGAAGTTGGGCAGTTGGTTGGTGGTGAAGCTGACGAGCGGAGGTGGTTTTTTGACCGGTCATTCACCGGTGGAGCCTGGAGTCGTCGGAGCTAGCGGCAGCATCAGAGTGTGGGGGTCCGGGCAGAAAGCCCTGATACGGTCGGGCGACGACGAGGAGTGAACGGGGTCTAGAGGAGCATCAACTCTGAAAGAGCAAGGGACCCATTCACTCCTCCGAAGCGTCTCTGGCCAGGCTCGTAAAAAGGGGCCGTGACAATGCCGGGCCACCGAGGCTGACCAAGCAGCCGTACAAGCTGCTCGTCAAACTGCCCAAGCGACTGGCGCGTTCGCGACGCATTGGACCGAATGGAGACACCAGGGGTCACCGATCACGAAGACCATTGAGTTGCCACCAGGGCGGCAAGGTAACCTGCCTGGCCTCTTGGAGCTTTTCGGTCATCCCGGCTCTGAGGAATATTAAAGGCTTACCTGCCCGTGTCTTTTCTTTCTTGGTTTTTGCATGAAAGTCTGTGGCACCTTGTCTTTAAGTGAAATTGTTGTTAAGTGCCTGTATATACTTGCATTCCGATAGAACTCGGCTGTAGGCTTTTTGCTCATGTCTTTTTCCCCATCCCCCCATTCATTGCATTACGTGTGAAAATAAATCCCCCATTGTTGAACGTGAACCTGGTCGTTGCGTCCTTTCCTGTATTGACTGCCATGGTGTGCTCCGGATATTAACTTGCTTTTAAGGGCGATAAAAGTGATCATTTGGTCCGACGGGATTTGGCGATTTATAACCGCTCGGCTTCGCATATGGAACAAGCCACTTAAGCGGCTGGTTTCATGCAGGTCCCATCGAGGTATAAACTCCCGGTATTTCTGTTCGCGCGAATAATTAGGTACATCGATAATTCGCGATCGACCCTGTAGCACGTGGACAGAATAATTGGCTAGTTTATGATGCGTTAAGGCATCCATGATTGGATTTCAGCATTGATCCGGAAAGTCACGACTGGATTGCGGCCTTCGGTGGACGTATGACCGCGATTTGGCTAGAACGGTCATCCGCACGCCGAATGCGGCGGATTCCCACAACAATATGGATACAGATAGTTTTATATTCAAAATTAAGACAAGTGATGTATATGAGGATATGATTGATAATATTGATATATATGATACAAGTAATTATGTCAGGTGATGTGTTGTTTTCATCAAAGAATAAAAAGGTTATTGGTAAGTTTAAAGATGAATTGGGTGGGAAGGTCATGAGTGAATTTATAGGATTGAGATCAAAGTCTTATGCTTTTACATATATTGATAATAATAACATTGAAAGGTGTGATAAGAAGCTAAAGGGAATAAAGAACAATATAATCATGGAAACAATAAACTTTAAACATTATTACCTTCGCAAACTTTGTTGCGAAGGTTATGTTTTGATCGCTGTGTATTTATTTATTTATTTATTTATTTATTTATTTATTTGTGAATATGTGTGTTTGTTTGTTATTCACATAACTCCAAAAGTATTGAACTGAATCGCAGCAAATTTGGTGGGATGATTGGTTATTATCTGAGGAACATTTGATTAGATTTTGGGAGCGATCATGTCAAAGGTCAAGGTCAAGGTCATGAAAAGGTAAAAATCGTCTTTTTACCATAGCGCGGTCAATTTGTATCCAATTTGCATGCTACTAATGCCAAAATGTTCAGAATTCAATGCTCCATCTTGTGATATGTGACATGACACAATGACGTAATAACCCTTATTAGCGGTTGGGAGTCAAAGGTCGGGGGGGTCACGACATTGCAAAATGTGCGGTTTTAGTCATAACACGGTCAATTCTTATCGGATTTGCATGAAACCAACACCAAAATGTTGACTGTTCTGTTCCCCCACACTCTAATACCAATTACAAAATTAAGAGTACAAAGGTCAAGGTCGAGGTCATGAAAAGGGCAAAATCGTCATTTTTGTACAATGAATGTTTGTTTGTTCACAATAAATAACTTATTTAGAAAAACTTAAACTTGTGTGTGCTAAATGCCCCTAAAATGCTGGAAAATAATTTCTGATAATGAGACCAGTTGTCATCAGATTGACTTAACACCGACACCCAAAACGGTCAGGGAGTTCATACAGAAATTGTACAATGTACGTGAATCAGTGTCAAACAGCAGGAAATTTAATGTTTTTAAGCCATCATAACACATATGAGATGGCAGATGTGGTATGGGATTAAATACCCTCACAATCAATGGTTTCTGGGGGGGGGGGCAAAATGTGGCGTAGGAGAAGGTATGAGCTCTACTGAGTGCCTGTTCTAGTTACAACTGTTTCACCTTAAGGAAGGAAGAGTACAGAAAAATGAATACAATAAGTAGTTATAAACATCAATTGTATACAGAAGAGATAAATAAGAAAGCATTCGGAGCTTTTGATGATGAAATATATATTTTAGAGAATGGAATCAATAGTCTCCGTTATGATTATAGGTATAAGTGCTAAGATATTGGGTTGGGAATTTTAACAGGCTACTGCCATATTTTTACTGATTTATAAATGATAGAACCAAGCAATAACCAAACCAAAGAGTGGAGATGTAATCAGCCTTGGTATTTACATGGGAAACATAAAGAATGTAAGAAATATCAAACAAGTCTTATTGAAGAAATAACCAGGGTAAAAGTAGATAAAACAAATAAGTGGATAAATTTAATTACAAATAAGTTGGAGGATGTAAATAAAAAATTAATATCCTTGAATGGACTGAAAACTTTGATGGTTATCAATTGAACAATGGAAAAACAATTTACTATAATCTCAAAATGATATGTGGCTCAGGAGGTGGTCAAATAAGAGCATTAAGGGAAGTTTATAATTTCATCTCTGCTCAACAAAGACACTTAAACCAAGAACCAAGTTCCAAGTTATTCCTTGTGAATATACTCGATGGAAATGAATATTCTCAGAAAATTAAGTTATTCCCTGAAACAGAACATGGGCAAATATTCGTTGGTTCACTCTTTGAGTGGAATGAAAACATGAAAGGGAAGAAGTGCTTTAATCAGTAAGTCTCAATTTTACATTTGGTTGTATGGGAGTGGGAGAAAATCAGTCTCCTATTTTGGGCTTTTGGGGCTTGAGTCAGAAAGTTTTTTCCCTTTCCCCCCATTCATTTGAATGGAAGTCCCAGAAACCCCATTTATCCTCTCCTTGAGTATATTTGAAGATGAAAAAGAACAAAACAAGGAAGCAGATTTGAAACGTCACTTGGAAAAGAAAAAGCAACATCAAAAGGAAATGCACTCAATGATAATTGATGAAGAGAAAATTAGAAAATAACTCGTAAAAGTGCCAAACTTCAAATGCCCAGGACGATGGGATTCCAAACTTCGAGCTAAAGCAATTACATTCCAAACTTCAGCGACACAATGCTCCAGCGCAGGCTCCCATACCTGACCTGGCCAGAAATACATGCTCTCCACCCTCACTCTGCTCGAGCCTTTAATGAGCTCATCCAAGGGGAACAGTCGAGAGATGAATGGCTCACAGAAGGCAACACACTTCTGCTTCCTAAATCTGAAGAAACCAATCTACCAAACAAATATAGACCAAAAACATGCCAACTAACAACATACAACTTTTATCAGGTATAATCACCAATGCAGTTTGCAATCACCTCACTCAACAAGGAACTTTAGAGCAGAGCAGAAAGGATGTAAAAGGGGATGTGATGGAACAATAGACAATTCGTTGTTACATAAAACTATCCTCGAAAACTGCAAGCTCTGACAAACCAAGTTATCCACAGCCTGGATTGATGACAAAAAAGCCTTTGACAGTGTCCCACATTCACGGATTATAAAATGCATGCACCTGTACAAAATTGACCCCCAGATAGTCACATTGATTGAGAAAGCAATGATGCTCTAGAACATAACTGATACTACCTTACTTTGAAGGAAACATTGAAATCCCAGGAGTAAAGATACGATGTGGTGTCATACAAGATGACAGCATCCCCCCCCCCCCACTCCTGTTTTGTCTGGCTCTGGACTCACTGAGTAACCTCATTAATGAACAACGACACGGATATAATCTGACATGCAACAGAAACACAACTAAAGAAACAAGAAAGGTGATGCACCTACTGTATATGGATTATCTAAAACTCTTCTTCCCCAATGATAGCAAATTGGCAGAACAACTGCAACAAGTAAAACAGTACTCAGAAGACATCCGAGTGCAGTTTGGTCTTGACAAATGTGCCAAGGTCATTTGTACAAGGAAAAACAAAAAGAACAGCCAACATCTCAATCAATCAAATACAACAATACAGGAACTAGAAAACGAAGAATCCTACAGATACTTAGGAATAGAAGAAGGCCACCAGGTACAACACAAAAAATGCATAAAATAATCAGCAAAGAGTACCTACACAGAATCAGACTAATTCTGAAGTCATCCCTCTCTCCAAGAAACAAAAGCAAAGCTATAAACCAACTTGTAGTACAGGTATTCCAATATAGCTGTGTAATTATAAACTGGCCACAATTGGAGATCAACAATCTAAACACCAAAACAAGGAAACTTCTAACTATTCACAAGATGTTCTGCAAAACCAATGTATACCAAGGTTTAACTTACCGAGGTAAGAGGGAGGAGGTGGTTTGATGGAGCTTAACTAAGAGCACAGAACATCGTGTGTCGGACTAGCGGAGTATGTCAAAAGCTCAGACTATCCAATGACATTTGTACACGGCCAAGAAAACAACAAACCAGAAAAGGGATCTTTAATCCATTTCGCAACAAATTTCCAAAGACAAATGCAAATGATGAATACTACTCAGGCAAACAAAACAGAAACAAACCCAATGATTGCAAAGAACAAAAAAGAAGAACTACAAAAAGAAATATCAGCAGATATTCTCTAACAAAAGGGAAAATGACAAAGGAGCAGGAAGGTTTTAAAAAGAGCTCGACAGGATAGGGATTGACAAGGAAGGCTCTTTGGAATGGCTAAGAAGAGGTCAAATGAATTGGGATGAAGTCCGAGTCATCATTAATGCCCAAGACCAAGGACATTACACTAATGCTTTTAAGAAAATTATGGGATTAAGCTAATCGTGCAAATGAAAGTTTTGTGGGGAAGAAACAGAAAGTACCAGTCACCTCCTTTCATGGTGTAAAAAAACTCATGTCAGAACAGCTGTACACAGAAAGATGTGACAGCGTCTATAGAGTTATCCACAGGAACATCTGTAAACATTTCAACATCCCGGTCCCAGAACAATCATGGAAACACAAACCACATCCGGTATTTAAAAATGAATAAAAATAAAACATATAATGCTCACACATGACAAGATGATCCCATCAAGTGTGGACATTGCAAACAAAGCACCTTATCCAGACATCGTGCTCAAACACAAAAATAAAAAGTCGGCATTGTTGATCGAAGTTTCAGTTCCCGATGACTTTGGACAAAATGCGACAGAAATCAGGAAAATTACCAAACACCAGGATCTGAAAAATGAGGTCAAGAGGACTTGGAAATTGAAGAAAGCTGAAATTGTACCAGTGATAGTCGGAGCTACAGGAATGATGAAGAAAACCCTCACTGAGTAGTTAAAAATCATTCCGGGGAATATCACTACAAACGAGCTTCAAGTGGAGGCTGTCAGAGGTTCACTGAAGATTCTGTAAAGAACTCTTCGAACGAGGCTATGAGAATGAAACTTCACAGGTTGGTTCATGAATCATATTCCTTTACCGAAAAAAAAGAAGGTGGGGATGTTGAGTTCTGGGAGAACTTCCTCCTACCTCTTGAAACCCACAAATGGAGATAACAACCAACCCAAAGGAATAGAGGAATAACACAACAAAAGAGTAACAATGGATCAGATGGAACAGAATGGGAAAGAATTAGCATGTGTCGAAGACAATGTAGATTTGTATGGATGAACGCATTAGGTAGTAATGTTTGGTGATTAACATTTCTTATAATTTAATTGAAGTTTGGTTATTAACAGTGCTTTAAGATTCCACCTCCAACAGGATGCCCTTGAGGAAGCCACACTCAACTCAAAGCTGCATAGCCTGGGTTTGAATCTCGACCCAACTGTAAAATGTCATCCTGGTGTTACACAGGCTGGGTGTGAATCATCAATATATGTGTCGTTCCAACACGTTAAAATGGGTGGCTGTCTTCCGACATTAGTTAATGGACGATAATATCCCCATGATGTCCTTCACGAAAAGTGGGCGAGTTATCGCTGATGGAGAGACAAAGAGGGGAAAAGTGGTGAGAGAGGGAGAAGGTGGAGAAAGGGGAGAAGGATGGGAGAGAAAGAAGGGGAGAGACAGTGGACTGGGGGGAGAGATAGAGAGGGGCAGAGAGAGGAGGGAGGGATAGAGGAGGGAGAAAAGGAGAGAGGAGGTGGATAGGGAGGATTGGGGGGGGGGAGGAAGAAGTTTCCTTCCTTATCCATCATGTCCACCCCATTCCTCCTGACCCCATTGTTTGTCCAATTCTCCCTCAATTTTGACTTTCTACTCCAATGTTGGTGTCCCCCCACCCTACCCTTGGAACTGTTCCTTAGGTCCTGATCTGTTTTTTTTTGTTCCAGTGATTACACGAGCCTTCACAGTATGCAAAAAAGTCAGAGGTTGGCAACCATTGTACAGGCTTCATGGGCTGAATGGTCTCTTTCTGTGTTGAAGTTCCTTGGAATTTAAGTCATCTATTAATTATATATTGTGAACAGTGGTGTCTGTCCATGTGTTCGTCTGTCTCCCATTTACGGCAGCCACTTCTTGTGCTGCATTCAAAAGCTCAACATTCACTTTTGAAATGGCGGGAAGACAGGCATGAGTGATGTTGATCGCAAATTATATTTCGTCACAAGGATATTTTGCTCTCTCTTTCGACAAATCCAACCACTGCCACCCAAAGTTGCACCAGCATTTTGTGGCAGGTGGTATAAGTAGCTCAGAGCTTTGGTTCTCAGTGAAACCAGGAGAGCAACACCATTTTATAGTTCAATAAATATTATTTAAATTGATACATTAACTTAAACCTTTCCCATAACCCTGGGTGGTTACTCTTGCTCGCTTTTCTCATCACTTAGGATGAGTACTGTTCCTAGTTCATAAATATTACAAACCTGTAAAAACATGGAAGAGATGTAACTGTTTTTCACCATTTGAGACTGAACCCAGCCACTGTGGTTGCACAAGTTAGTGCACTTTCAGCGCCGGATTTCCATACCGGATCGGTCGAGGCCCGGGTTACCAACGACCGCCACCGGTACTGTTGGCCAGCAGGGCACCGGTTGAAACTATGCTACTGCTGGGCGAAGGAGGAGAAGGAGAGGGGGAAGCTGTGTCCAGAGGCAGTGGGAGAGGAGGAAGGGTAAAAGTGTGGAGGTGAGATTTGGAACTTTGAATGTTGGTACTATGACTGGCAAAGGGCGAGAGTTGGCTGATATGATGGAGAGGAGAAAGGTGGACAAACTGTGTGTACAAGAGACCAAGTGGATGGGAAGTAAGGCTAGGAGCATTGGAGGTGGTTTCAAACTGTTCTACCATGGTGTGGATGGGAGGAGAAATGGTGAAGGGTAATCCTGTAGGAGGATTATGTTAAGAGTGTGTTGGAGGTGAGGAGAGTGTCTGACCGAGTGATGAGTGTGAAGTTGGAAATTGAAGGGGTGATGATGAATGTCATCAGTGCATATGCCCCGCAAGTGGGGTGTGAGATGGAGCAGAAAGAAGATTTCTGGAGTGAGTTAGATGAAGTGGTGGAGAGTGTATCCAAGGATGAAAGAGTGGTGATTGGAGCAGATTTCAATGGACATGTTGGGGAAGGGAATAAAGAGGATGAGGAGGTGATTGGTAGGTACGGTGTCAACGAAAGGAATGTGGAAGTGCAAATGGTGTTGGATTAAAAAAAATGGAAATGGTGGTGGTAAATACATATTATAAGAAGAAGGAGGAGCACAGGGTGATGTGCAAGAGTGGAGGAAGAGGCACACAGGTGGACTACGTCTGAAGCAGGAGATGCAACCTGAAAGAGATTAGGGACTGCAAGGTGGTGGCAGGGGAGAGTGAAGCTAGACGGCATCGGATGGTGGTTTGTAGGATGATTTTGGTGGTGAGGTTGAGGAAGAGAGTGAGGGATGAACCAAGGACCAGCTGGTGGAAGCTGAACAAGGAAGACTGTTGTGTGAAATTCAGGTAGGAGGTGAGACAGGTGTTGGATGGTGGTAAAGAGGTGTGGGATGACTGGGAAACTACTGCCGAAGTGGAGAGGGAGATAGTTAGGAAGGTACTTGGTGTGACATTTGGACAGAGGAAGGAAGACAAGGAGACTTAGTGGTGGAACAAGGAAGTACAGGAAAGTATAAGGAGGAAGAGATTGGTGAAAACGAATTGGGAGAGCCAGAGAGATGAAGAAAGTAGACAGGAGTACAAGGAGTTGCAGCGCAAGACGTAGAGAGAGGTGGTGAAGGCTAAGGAAAAGGCATATGGCGAGCGGTATGAGAGGTTGGATACAAAGGAAGGGGAAAAGGATTTGTACCGATTGGCCAGACAGAGGGACTGAGCTGGGAAAGATGTGCTGCAGGTTTGGCTGATAAAGGATACAGCTAGAAATGTGCTGACAATCAAGGAGAGTGTGTTGAGGAGGTGGATGGAATACTTTGAAGAGCTGATGAATGGAGAAAGAGAGAGAGAGAGAGAGAGAGAGAGAGAGAGAGAGAGAGAGAGAGAGAGAGAGAGAGAGAGAGAGAGAGAGAGAGAGAGAGAGAGAGAGAGAGAGAGAGAGAGAGAGAGATAGAGATAGAGATAGAGATAGAGATAGAGATAGAGATAGAGATAGAGATAGATTAGAAGAGGTTGGAAGAGATGGAGATAGTGAATCAGGAAGTGCAGTGGTTTAGTTAGGATGAAGTGAGGACAGCTATGAATATGACAAAGAGTGCAAAGGCAGTTGGCCCACATGATATATCAGTGGAGGCATGGAAATATTTCGGAGAGATGGCAGTGGAGTTTTTAACCAAATTGTTTAACAAAATCTTGGAAAGTGAGAGGATGCCTGAGGATTGGAGATCAAGTGTACTGGTACCGATTTTTAAGAACGAGGGCGATGTGCAGAGCTGTGGTAACTACAGAGGTATAAAGTTGATAAGCCACACCATGAGGTTATGGGAAAGAGTAGTGGAAGTTAGGTTGAGAGGAGAGGTGATGATTTGTGAGTAGCAATATGGTTTTACGTCAGGAAAGAGCACGAAAGATGGGATGTTTGCTTTGAGAGTGTTGATGGAGGAGTATAGGGAACGCCAGAAGGAGTTGTATTGTGTGTTTGTGGATTTAGAGAAAGCTTATGACAGGGTACCAAGAGAGGAGTTGTGGTATTGTACGAGGAAGCCGGGAGTAGTAGATATAGAAGTATGTGAGGGTGCACAGGATATGTACGAGTATGAGGACAGTGTGACAGCGGTGAGGTGTGCGGTAGGAATGACGGACCGGTTTAAGGTCGAGGTGGGATTGCATCAAGGATCGGCTCTGAGCCCTTTCCTGTTTGCGATGGTGATGGAGAGGTTGACGGATGAGATCAGACAGGAGTCTCCATGGACTATGATGTTCACAGATGAATCAATATATTTATATACATACATATTAGGGTGTGTCTAATGACTACATGAAAAATTTAAGTTTGATATTTTATATCGGCCAGGTAAAATTTGTGTGCCACTTTATACAAAAACACCATATCCAGAATTAAAACTTGATAGCACAACATTTACTACTTGCTCAACGAGACCAAAGGTATACACAGTTGCGCTCAAAGCCGGTCACTGCTGTGTATACTGGCATTGTGGCCAGTGGCCACCCATAATATTTTGTGGTGACACACCAAAGCAAAATAGATAAAACATAAATATTATTAATTTTAAGTTTTGTTTTTGAGTTACCCTCTCCAAAGAGAGCCCTGCACAATGCACAGCACATCTGGCCTGCGAAGCCTGACAGTGCAAAGCAGCACCACACATTCGACCGACAGCTCACAATAAATTGTAACACAATTTTATATCGCAGGGCATTGGCTGCAGCAGACAGCTTTGTATTATTTATCTCGACTGCCTGTTGATGTAATCTTTGTGATGCTTATTCCATTCAATGTTTGGCTTTTTTTTTTTTTTTTTTTTTTTTTTTTTTTTTTTTTTTTTTTTTTTTTTTTTTTTTTTTTTTTTTTTTTGTATACCTTGGTCGAGGCTCGTATGAGAGCTAACACACAACTCACAGCAAGGAGGCATGAGACAAGAGGGGTGGGAGTGGAAGGGACAAAACATTGGGGAACAGACACAGGTGAACTGTGGAAGGGAGAGGGATGGGGATGGGACGGGGAACATGGCGAGGAGAAGATGGACATTACAGGGACTTTCAGGAAGGAAAGCAGGAGAATTGAAGGAAGCAGGTGATCTCGTCAGGTGAAATGTTTGCAGGTGTTTTTTTTTGTTTGCAGGTGAAATGGCGAAGTTAAGTAGGAAAAAGACTGAAATCTGGTTGATTGGTGGCACAGAAGATCACTTTCGTTGTGCTAAGCTACCTTCACGAGGAGAGGTGCTCAAGGTGCTGTTTGATTTTCATATACAGAAAGAACATAGTCTAAATGACAGTGTGAAGGAAACGGTCACAATGATCCTACAAATTTGGGAACGAGCACGGATACCAACGAGAGCTAAGAATCATCTCTGGGATCAGCTACGACGTCTTCACAAGTAAAGGAATGGCAGGGCCTGAAAAAATATCACAAGGAAGTCAGCGACAGAAGAGGGAAAGCGTGATGCTTTCAGGGATTCTTTGGACAATGTCTTTGATATTGCACATGAACAGGCCATGACGATGATCAAGATAGAAGAGGATCGGCAGTTTTTGAAGGCTCAGCGTGAAAAAGGACGACATGGTTTGATTGCAGGAATTGACGTGAAACTCGCAAAGTAAGAAGAGAGAGCACTGACGAGATCAGCAGCAGTTGCAGTGCGTGAGGAACAACATCATGCAAGCTCAGCAGCAGTGACAGATGTTGTAGTGCTCGATTCATCATCTGAGGAAACAGCATTTTCTGCAGATAGCTCAGAAGAAGAACCAAAGAAACCTTCAACATCTTCTGGATCACAGCCGCAGAAAAGGGGAAAAATCTCTGTAGTTACACGTGAAGTTGCAGCAGCGCTAGATCGCACCAAAACCAGCAGCAGGAATGCTACTTATATTTTTTTCTGCCATGGCTACATCCGATCAGTTTACAGCACCAGTTAGTGAACTGATGATCAGTCCTTCTTCAGTCCAACGAGCAAGAAAAGTTCAACGTGCAGCTCTCGCAGCCAAGATTCGTGAATCTTTTCATCCACTCGTTCCACTAACATTGCACTGGGATGGCAAGATAATGCCCAATTACACAGGAACTGAACAACAGTCTGTGGATCGACTTCCTATTATGGTGTCTGGCAAGGAGGTAACCAAGCTTCTTGCCATCCCCAAGCTATATTCCGGCACTGCTGCCATTATGGCAGAGGCCTGTATGGCTGGGAACTGGAGAACAGAATTGTGGCCTTATGTTTCGACACAACAGCAAGTAATACAGGTATAAAAGGCGGCGTTTGCATAAAACTCGAAACAGAGTTAAGAAAGGATCTTCTGAACCTTGCCTGTCAACAGCACGTGTCTGAAATTGTTTTGGAAAAGGTTTTATTCACTGAATGATGTTTTTAGGTCTCCAAAAATCGAAATCTTCAGTCATTTCCGTGATTTCTGGCCAAACATTGATCAATCAAAGTATCGTACAGCTTTGGATGATGTAGATGCATCAGAGCATGAAGATGCTATTCGAGAAAGTATCATCACCTTTGCCATGCAGCAACTGAATACTAAGCACCCCAGAGATGATTACGAAGAGCTCTTGCAGTTAACAGTCATCTTCTTAGGAGCTACTCCACCAAAGGGAATTAGGTTCAGGTACCCACGGGCAGTTCACCGTGCGCGTTGGATGGCACGTGCCATTTATGCCATCAAGATGTGGCTTTTCAGAGATCAGTTCCACATCCAACAGCGCCAGAGCACAACGAGGGCATCTGTATAATCCCACTCTCGCATGGTGTGGAAGCACTTACTTTGAGTGTCACTTTTTGTGACCACTACCTATGTTAAATACTGGTTCACCTGTCCATCAGCCGGCGAAGCCCCAAGGAATGATCTTCAAATCTTGAAGGTACTGCATGGCAACCCAGACAAGGAAGTCTCAAATGCTGCTTTGACTGCATTTTCCAGACACCTGTGGTATTTGTCGGAGACCTTGATTGGCCTCAGCCTTTTCTGTGACTCCGTCACTGTCGATGAAAAGCGCTGCATGGTCCACAACCTGCACAATAACCAGGGATCTGATGAACCCCCAAAAAGGCTTCCTCCCATAAAAGATCCATCTACTATGGCACAACCCGACTTCGTTACCACTTCCACCATCAAGCTGCTCCAGATCCTGGGACTGGATGAAACCATTTTTGAAGAAGACTCACAACAATAGGAGGCAAACAAATCATACAATGAGGCAACAAATATCATTTCTGCCCTACGAGTGACAAATGATTTGGCAGAGAGAGAGAGGAGTCGCTCTTATGCAGTCCTTCAATTAAGCCCTGGTCCGCAATGAGGAAGAAAAACAATTAGTACTACAAATGGTCGAGTACCACAGAAACAAATTCCCAAAATCAGTGAAGGCCACTGAAGGGGAATGATAACTTTGATCAGTGATTGTTTTTATATCATTTTGAACAGGGACTGTTCCTTTTGAAGCCGTGGTCCGCAATGAGGAAGAAAAACAATTTGTACTACAAATGCTCGAGTACCACAGAAACAAATTCCTGAAATCAGTGAAGGCCACTGAAGTGAAGGGAATTGATAACTTTAATCAGCGATTGTTTTTTATTTTTTTATATCATTTTGTACAGTGACTGTTCCCTTTGTGTGTTTTATATCATTGTTTGGATGTTTTAGCATTGAATTAAAATAAGCTACAATATCGCGCATTTCGCTACATGTAGTAAATCTTTCTGGGCTTTGAGCAAGTTCTAAATATACTCTGATTTTCGTATAAATTGGCATATATCATTTTTTTTCTCGAGTGGCACACAATGGCAACCTGGCCAGTATTAATTTCAAAACTTCAAAATTTAGACACACCCTAATACATATACATATACATGTTGTTCGTCTTTCAGCTGCTCCCGTTAGGGGTCGCCACAGCGGATCATCCGTTATGATCCGCATACTGATTTGGCACAGGTTTTACGTCGGATGCCCTTCCTGACGCAACCTTAGTCGCCTCTTACGACACAGGGATAAGGATTGGGTTTCACCATGATTCCAGGCGGCCCTACACCCTCTCATAGCGCGGCTCAGCGCAGAGCTCCCGTCCTCAAGCGATCCTCCAACCCAAGCCTCCGAGTAGCCGGATTACAGGCGCACGCCACTATGCCCGGTACATATACATATGGACTATAAATAACATAACATAACATATCTAGACAGTTAAATAACATAACAAAAAAAATATATATACATATATATATATATATATATATATATATATATATATATATATATATATATATATATATATATATATATATATATACACAGTATATAAAAACATACAAACAATTTCCTACACAAAGCTTCAATCGACTGCAAAGGTTTAATAAAGCAGAACCAATATGTGTGATGTGTGATTAGTTTTTCAGACAATTTTAGTCATGTAGTTTTTCAATTGGAGAAAAAAATAAGTGTGGGTGTATGTATGAGGGAGAGGGAGAGGGAGAGGGAGAGGGAGATTGAGATGGAGATGGAGATAATAAATCAACCAATTCAAATTGATATCTCGACAGAATATAAACCTCATGGTTTTGTTTCGCATAATTGCAAATCATTGAACAAATGTTCTTAACATCTAATTAATTAATAAACATATCAGCACAGAAGCCAGGATTTCTTGAGGTTTCTCACTGCATGGAACACTCAACTATAATATGGAATGCTATTAATGAGGTGATAAAGAACAAGCAGCCGAACAGTGGTGTGGCTCTTTTTGGCTAATGCATCTTGTCGGTGGACCTACGTAAGCTGATTGAGGGACGTGCTGCGTGTATTTTGGTTTCCTATAATTATGTCTCAGTCTTCCTAACGCAGTATTTTAGGAAATTCATCTCGCAATTTTTCACAAATAATCCACTATATTTTGAACAATTTTTGAAAAGGCATAATACAATGGACTTTTTTGGATATAATATCGAAGCTCATGGGAGATCGAGGTGACGGAGGATAAAAAGGGAATGCAGTGACAGTGGGGGCAGCCGGGTAAGCACTTGGAAACAACAAGTGGGTCTGTGGGGCAAGCATTTGGACATGAAGAAACAGGAAGAGCGAGGGTGAGTGAAGGTTTAGGTCTGTTGGGGTTAATAGAGATAGAAAACAGTGTTGGTGAGGTTGGGGGATGACAACATGGCAGTGCACTGTGTTTGAAGCCCTTGAGGGATGATTGCGGTGGCTCCACAATTTCTCCACTTTCATTTGTTCTCGGAATGGAGATGCTCATTCATCCATCAATCCAAGTGGCTAAATGTGTGAGAAAGATAATTGGAAAGCACCGAGGACTCCATTTGGGGCTTACATGGAAAACTTGACCCTCAGCAAAGAATCATTGACCATAGATAATGTTTTGCATTCACATCAAGAGAAAATGACGTGGTCTTGAATATGTTCAAAACCGAGAAAAACAGATGGCTGGTGCTGGAAACGGAAATAGCGAGGAAGCAAACATTCTTTCGCTTATTAAAGAATTGCAATATTAATGGAGTGGGAGATAACGAGGCGAGGCACATGGTATGAGCTTCCTTTGTAAGGTTTGAAACAAACTTTGTAAGTTTCGAGCATGGGAGAGCAAGGTTTGAGATCCATAACCAAAAGTGACTTATCAACAAATTTAAGTTTAGGATTAACCTTTTCGAGTTGTGACCAACGTTTTCATTTTGCCACTTCTGATGTATGGGAAATCTTTGGTTACGGTGGAAGAGTTGAGATAAAGATGAATGGTCGGTTCAGGAAATGGCTCGATGTATCTCCTTTACTCACACCAGCAGCCACGTGTACTAAAGATATCAAATAGTCTCTCGCATTGAAGGTACATTCAGAGGAAATTAAATTTGATAAAGTTGGACTTTATTGCATGCCTCAGAATTGTTCTGGATGCAGAATTCTGTTGTTGTGTGACAGAGGAAAAAGTAGAAAGATGTAGTAACAGCTAAAACGGTGTCATGCAGTGAGTTTATGGGGCAGAATAATAAAAAAAAAACGTTGAACACAAAGAGGTTTTGGGGAAATGCAGACAGGAAGTAAAGGTCTTAGTTGGGAAATGAACAGATTTTGGTCATAATGTAACAAAAATGTAATGTGACGGTGTCTGTGTGTTCAAAGTTAAGACACCAAAATACCTTATGGTTGAGCCAATGTTTCTGGTATCCCAGATTCAAACACCATGTTCTGATTGGTCAGATGGGAAGAGCAAACAGTCCAAACCAAATCATTACACTCATATTGGTTTTATCTTTTGGCTGCTGATATGAAATTAAAATGACTCGTCACTGATAAAAAAGGAGTCGCACTTCTGTAATTTCTCTCCATTTGATCATATCGGTGGCACATTCTCAAAATGCCATGTTTCATAAAGAACACCAATACCAATGGTCACACATACACTGTCCATTATACAAGTCATCTACCATTTCAACTGAATAATTTTTTTTTTCCACCTTTGAGTCTTTTTCAAGAAAAATCAAACAAAGTGAATGAGACAGCAATTAAGACTCAACAATTGGAATACAAGGAGCATGAGGTAGGTGGGTCAATGTTCTACGAGCCTTTGAAACAGTATAGTTGAGTGTTGATGATGTTTGAGGAAATTACAAATGAGGATAGCGCTTCGAGTTTGATAAGGCTAGAATGGGAAACTTGCACTGTCTCATTTTGAAAGACTTGTCTTCCCTCATCCTTACACGTTCATTTTGTGTAACCCTGCTTTCCATATCCCTAAATCCCACTTTACCGCTCATAACGATCCTCCTTATTATATCCACCACCAAAGGGAGACGGAGGTCATGTTTTCACCCCTATATGTTTGTCCATCTGTCTGTCTGTCTATGAGCATGATATCTCAAAAAGTTATGAATGGATTCGGACGAAATTTGGTGGACAAGTTTGGTGCATGTCAAGGCAAAATTGGATACATTTTGGTGATGATCCAGATGTGGATCTGGATACTAGAAATTTTAATTTCTTTAAGTGATTGTTCATCATTCAGAGTGGGGCGAAAAACGATATAGCATGTTGTGGACATTGTGGGCGGATTATAGAAAAACTGAGTGGATGAGTTGCGTAAGTGACAAGAACAAGCCAATTGTATTTTGGTTCAGGTCCGGATGCAGATCTGGCTGATCAGTGGGATACAAAACATAAACTGTTCAGCCCGGCAGAGGTTTACGCTCGACTGAGTGCCATTCTAGTTCATTATGTCTTGCCTTTGCCACAAACTAATCAACTGATCAATTTGCAGGCAGGCATCTGTCTAACCATGTTAAACAGGACCCTCTGCCTGGCACATCCCCATACAAATGGCTTTTTCTTGCAGTAAATTTGATGCCAATACATTGTCTGACCTCAGCTGCTTCTGTTCATTACATTCTGTGGTTGTCAAACTCGTGTGTAAATCTTTACAGAATAAAACTATACATGAGTGTACTCTCACAACTTTGTCTTCATCATCATTTGCATCCACACCTTAAAAGTATTATTTTCTTCCTCATTACCGATTTTAGAATGCTGAAAGGTGGGATGACATGATGGCCTAGAAGTACGCACACTCGCCTCTAAGTTGTCTGTGTAGCCTGGGTTTGAATCTCAACCAAGCTATAAACTGCCACCCTGGTGTTTCGCAGTCTGGGTGAATCATCAGTGTGTGTGTGTGTGTGTGTGTGTGTGTGTGTGTGTGTGTGTGTGTGTGTGTGTGTGTGTGTGTGTGTGTGTGTGTGTGTGCGCGCGCGCGCGCGCTGTCCCTCGGATGGAAAATTGGGCATCCCGGCTGCCGCATGAGTTGGTGGATCTTAAAGGTCCCACGGTGGCCTTCGCGAAATGTACTTCGGCAAGCTGTTGCCGGCACCATGAAGAGAATATAAATCCCTGCCCCAACTACTTCGTCCAACCTCATGTGTGGCCAGCCGTTTCACGAAAGACTTGGGCCAAAAACGTCCTCCAATCGTCCCCAGAAGAACATGGGAATAACAGTGGATGTTACGTCTGTCTGCTATCAATATCTTCAAAGGGAACAAAGTGACCTGTACTTGAGGTTATGGGAAATGCAAAGGAAAACCACATACAGTACAAAGAGGAATTGATGTATTACTATGAAGTTTGAAGAATGTAATAAAGAAGTTGTCAATGAGTATGCTAAATATTTGCTATGATAAAAACATGCCTTGAATATGTGTGGGTTTGTTTGCTAAAAAGACAAGATGTACCTGGCATTCCTTCAGAG